>NW_024539561.1:0-437886 GCF_016647785.1 Suillus fuscotomentosus | reverse complement strand
TGAGATTAAACTTACCTTTCATCTGATCAAGCCCATGTTATCCGTTAAATGAACCAGTGAGTGATAAAACTCATACACAGAGGCCTTTGACTCAAAGGACAGGATATGGTGGTGATGAAGAATGTGAAATGTTGCAGCCGTTCATGGATCAGTAGATGTTGATGGAAACCAACCCACATGCAAGAGTTGTTTGGTATGTGTCTGGGAGGTCGTACAGCCACAGAAGTTGAGCACAATTTTATATATACCATTTGTGTTGATAGGAACAAATTCATCATTAAACACTTTCCTTGGAAGAATACACCATTCGCCGATTGCATGTCTAAGCTGCATGTAAAGACAGATAATAATCAATTCAAGGACATGGCAAATTGCCTGAGACAATGGGCATCTTCATTCACAGTTCTCACCGTCATGTGCAATCATTGTTCACCCTGGCACAGAGACTCTCAATGCTTTGCTCAATGGTTTGATATAATAACCAGTGTTGGTGATTATGGACCAGTGCGAATGAAATTGGCAAATATTAGGATTGAAATTGCCTATAATTCAGGCATTATGATAGGTACTTCAAGTAGAATTGTTGGGCATGGTGTAGACAGGGTGAACAGTAATAGAGTTAGCTGGGTGTGATACACTTCCTGGCCTCAGCCTTCATTCCAATAATTCAGAAGGTTCCCAATGAGCATTATTCCTTCGTCACAGGAATCCAAAGGAGGGCTGCACCCTCATGTGGCTTCCTGGTCTCAGGCTGCATTCTAATAAATTGTGTATTTTGAAACTGCATTTATGAATAGCATTTTGAAAAAACTAAAAGTACATGTAACAGTATCATTGTTATTTTCCCATTTTTCCCTACCTCCCATCTCCCTGATGAGTTTTCTGCAAGTCTCAGACACATCTGTTGAAGTACAATCAAGTCAGGTGCACAGGGAATGCATAGATGATGTGTAATATACATGAATTGTAAACTACTCTTATATACTGTAAATTATTAGTACTTTTGGTTGGGTTTCTACATAGCCAAAATATTACAAAGTGCATAGCATGTTTTATCAGTCTCAAGATCCAAGTTGCTGGTGCTCCTCTAATCCAACACTCCTGTCTCTCATCTTCCCTGTTTGCCAGTTTCTTCATCTCCTGATCTTCTGCTTTGCCAGTTGGCCAGTTTCCTGTCCTCTCATTCTCAAATTTTCGAGTCTCTACATTGTCTTTTGCTCCCTTTTTAATTTTCACAACTGTTTTCTGCACAATCTCTTTTATCTCCTTGACCACATATTTCTTGTTTCATTTTAGTTTCATTGTTTACTGTATATATGTACCCTAAACAATTACAGTAGGCAAAATACTGGTGTTAATGCAGGGTGGCAGTCCAAGACTCCCACAGTGCATGGCTTGCTTCACAATGACTCCATATAATTAAATTTATACACATTGCATGCTAAAATATACAACAAGCAGGATTATGTAAGAAGAGGCCTGCACATGGTAGGAGTCCTGGACTCCCACATCTTGTACTCAGGTGGTTTGAGGCTTGCACACAGTGGGAGTCCTGGACTCCCACATTTGACACTCAGGTGGTGTGAGGCCTGTACACAGTGGGAGTCCTGGACTCCCACATTTGATACTCAGGTGATTTGAGAGGCCTACACACGGTGGGAGTCCTGGACTCCCAAATTTGACACTCAGGTGGTGTGAGGCCTGTACACAGTGGGAGTCCTGGACTCCCACATTTGATACTCAGGTGATTTGAGAGGCCTGTACACGGTGGGAGTCCTGGACTCCCACATTTGACACTCAGGTGGTGTGAGGCCTGTACACGGTGGGAGTCCTGGACTCCCACATTTGATACTCAGATGGTGTGAGGCCTGTACACAGTGGGAGTCCTGGACTCCCACATTTGATACTCAGGTGGTGTGAGGCCTGTACACGGTGGGAGTCCTGGACTCCCACATTTGATACTCAGGTGGTGTGAGGCCTGTACACGGTGGGAGTCCTAGACTCCCACATTTGATACTCAAGTGGTTTGAGGCCTGTACACGGTGGGAGTCCTGGACTCCCACATTTGATACTCAAGTGGTTTGAGGCCTGCACATGGTGGGAGTCCTGGACTTCCACATCTGATACTCAGGTGGTGTGAGGCCTGTACACGGTGGGAGTCCTGGACTTCCACATCTGATACTCAGGTAGTGTGAGGCCTGTACACGGTGGGAGTCCTGGACTCCCACATTTGATACTCAAGTGGTTTGAGGCCTGCACATGGTGGGAGTCCTGGACTTCCACATCTGATACTCAGGTGGTTTGAGGCCTGCACATGGTGGCAGTCCTGGACTCCCACATCTGAGACTCCAGTGGTGTAAGGCCTGCACATGGTGGGAGTCCAGGACTCCCACATCCATATCATGTAAACAAATGAAGTATAGAACATAGTGACAGTCCCTGCAATATAACATAACATAACATAACATAACATAACATATTGTAAATCTGAGACTGTACAATGAAGTATTAAGCATGTAGTAGTGAGAGGCCTCAAACACTTTTGGTAAATGTCACATGATAAAGACATCTTCTGTAAAATGCCTTCATTTTAGAATTGTTGGAAAAGTAATAGTAGACTTGCAGATAAACAATCTATGCTATCCAAGATGTCAAATGTAAACAAAGGTTTCAAAATGAGCTATAAGTGTTTGTCCATGTGGCTACAACTAATCTTTGGAAATCTCAATGCCCAAGTGCGCTCGACAGGTGTGAGCAGCCCTTGCAAATCTTGGGAACTGGGCAAAGAAAATAAAAATCTAGGTAACTCCAAGTTTGAGAAGGAGAACTTTCATATGAGTAGTATGTAGGTCACACCCCAGTCACATCATGTGATGTTGACTGAAAGTGCTTGAGGCCTACCTTACATGATACTACTGACTGTATCTATGAGTATATAATGGATATGCATGTTGTTGAAGCCTGCACACAGTGGGAGTCCTGGACTCCCACATCTTGAACTCAGTGATTTGAGGCCTGCACACAGTGGGAGTCCTGGACTCCCACATCATATACTCAGGTTGTTTGAGGCCTGCACATGGTGGGAGTCCTGGACTCCCACATCTGATACACATGTTGTTGCAGCCTATACACAGTGGGAGTCCTGGACTCCCACATCATATACTCAGGTTGTTTGAGGCCTGCACACGGTGGGAGTCCTGGACTCCCACATTTGATACTCAGGTTGTTTGAGGCCTGCACACAGTGGGAGTCCTGGACTCCCACATTTGATACTCAGGTGATTTGAGGCCTGCACATGGTGGGAGTCCTGGACTCCCACATCTGAGTCTCAAGTGGTATGAGGCCTGCACACGGTGGGAGTCCTGGACTCCCATATCTTGTACATACCGGAGTAATAATCAAAAACTAGGAAAAATTGATCCTAGGTGGATCCTAGGGGGGCTCATAACCCCCCTCATTTTGCACATTTTGAGAAATGCCAAAAATGTGTGAAAATTGACCCCCTCATTTTGCACATTTTGAGGAATGGCGAAAATGTGCGAAACAAGGAAGGTGCATTGTGCACATTCTGAGGAATGCCAGAAATGTGCAAAATGGACCCCCTCATTTTGCACATTTTGAGGAATGGTGAAAATGTGCAAAACAAGCAGGGTACATTTGCACATTTTGATGAATGCCAGAAATGTGCAAAATGGACCCCCCTTGTTTTGCACATTTTGAGAAATGCTAAAAATGTGCGAAACCAAGGGGGTCCATTATGTACATTTTGAGGAATGGCGAAAATGTGCAAAACAAGGGGGATACATTTGCACATTTTGAGGAATGCCAGAAATGTGCAAAATGTACCCCCTTTGTTTTGCACATTTTGAGAAATGTCAAAAATGTGCAAAACCAAGGGGGTCCATTTTGCACATTTTGAGAAATGTCAAAAATGTGCAAAACAAGGGGGGCCCATTTTGCACATTTTGAGAAATGTCAAAAATGTGCAAAACAAGGGGGGTCCATTTTGCACATTTTGAGAAATGTCAAAAATGTGCAAAACCAAGAGGGCCCATTTTGCACATTTTGAGGAATGCCAGAAATGTGCAAAATGGACCTACCTGGTTTCGCACATTTTTGACATTTCTCAAAATGTGCAAAATGGAGCTCCTTGGTTTTGCACATTTTTGACATTTCTCAAAATGTGCAAAATGGAGCTCCTTGGTTTTGCACATTTTTGACATTTCTCAAAATGTGCAAAATGGACCCCCCTGGTTTCGCACATTTTTGACATTTCTCAAAATGTGCAAAATGGAGCTCCTTGGTTTTGCACATTTTTGACATTTCTCAAAATGTGCAAAATGGACCCCCTTGGTTTTGCACATTTTTGACATTTCTCAAAATGTGCAAAATGGACCCCCTTGGTTTTGCACATTTTTGACATTTCTCAAAATGTGCAAAATGGACCCCCTTGGTTTTGCACATTTTTGACATTTCTCAAAATGTGCAAAATGGAGCTCCTTGGTTTTGCACATTTTTGACATTTCTCAAAATGTGCAAAATGGACCCCCCTTGTTTTGCACATTTTGAGAAATGCTAAAAATGTTCGAAATTGCTCACATTGAGCTAGCCATAACCATGGTCTAACCATATCCCATATAACAAAATATGCTTAGAATGAAACACTTCCGTGAGCTGCGACGACTTGGCCCATCGACAGGATCGACCATCGGAGACTGTTTCAGAGTGCTCATACAATCCCACGTTCTTTATTTTGCAAGGTGAGCTTGTAGTGTGAACGCGGGTTATATTTTTGAGCTCAAGTTCCGCACATGTTAGCTTTGTTGGTGTCTCTTGCCTGCAGTTTACTGTTCTCTCTCCAGAAATCTCGGTGCGCTGACTTGTTGTTGATATCTGCATGTAACCACTGCTTATTATTTTTGTAGAGCTCAAATTCTACTGGAGCTCAGATACTCATTGGTACTCTTCAAATTTTATCGGTCGTGCAGATGTTTGTGCTGGGACCACGCCTCATCCTGAGCGTTCGAGAATACCATGCCAAACTCGTGGCACACTTCACCGCAGAAACTAGCATGAATTCGATTGTTTTCCAGGAGCATGTACATGTATCAACTAGCAGTACTGTGTAGGGAAATACTTGCCCAGTGGTCTGCAGGGAGGACGAATTTGGTGGGGGATCCGTCGTGGTATTTATTTAACATATGGTGTTTCGAAGTATATCTGAAAGGTCTAGGGAAAGCTATTTCTTGTTGTATCACTACTGTAACGAAGCACCCGCGCTTGCACCAAGCGGTAAGCTGAAATCATCCGAAACGACTAGCAACCAACCTGGTCCTTGATGGCCGATGTCAAAATACAAAGAGAATCAGTGAAAGTGCCTTGACACCTGATTCTGATTCTGCGCATTGATGGTCCACTGTCTGAACATATAGATACTGCGAATCATGAAGCCAGATGGCTGATAACTCATTGGTGCTCGGATGCAATTGCCTCCATTCGATGGCCCACAGAGAATAAAAGGAATGAATTGCATAGATTCACGGTTCAATTGTACGTCTTTCTTGCGAATGAGCATGACAAGAATATGGGGTCCGCTGGGTGGAGTGGATAATCATAAAATGGCAGAAGCGTTCAAGCGTACATATCAAACTACTGATGAGGCATCGACCACGATATCCTGTTGGAGCCCTCGCTAAGCACGACCATCAGAGCAAAGCACCAGACAGAATACAGACATGCATACATACCCCCATCGATCAGAGTCCTAGGGCAAGCATATGATCACTTGAATGAAATATCTGATAGAATGCAGGAAACGGGGAAATTAGAAGATATTTTGCAGGAACGTTGAAGGGTAGCGTGATGTCTCGCATGTGAGCTGTTGGAACGACCAATAAGGAAAACAAAGACAACTCACCGGCAGGTAGGGCCTGGACAACAATATGCAGATGCATACGCTGCGGAGCATTGGGAAAAATCTCGACCATTTCAGCCACAGGTGATAAGGATTTCGTTGTGGCAAGTTAAAGATTGTGAAGATCGTGCTCGATCGTCTCGTTGACAGGCAGGTCGACCTTCCAAATTGTCAACATCCAATCGTAGGCATCAGATCACTCACCTTCCATAGCTCGAGATGGTCAGCATCAACATGGTCAGATTGTTGCTTCTTCTTCAAGGTCTTAGATGGCCTCAAAGAGGTCATCAACAGTCTGGACTTTGCATCTGTGCAACATTGACTGAGAAAATATCATTACGGAGAGGATCATCGCCTAAGACAATTCAGTTGAGTTTGTACCACAAACTCAACTGCGTTGTCTTCTGACGTTGAGAATAGGAATGGTGATGGTGTCTCGAACGGTGACCGTAGTGAGCACTGAGTGCTGCAGCGACAATGCGCTCTTGAATTTTGAAGTTTTATCTATGCTCACAGTCAAGCAGCCAACACCACGTGACCGCGGCGACCAGTCTTCAAAGTTGAGGCATCACGAAAACAAGTTCTACCATCGTTGCTCGGAACATCCTTAGTAGATAAAAGAATCCAACGTCCATTGAAATGCAGGTTATACAAGATATAATGACTATGTACACGATCATCAATCTACACCAAAAGCACCTCTAGTCTCATCAGGGTACTGTTTTACTTTACAGCCACCGCGACCTGAGTCTCACAAACTGGTCCTCACGCTTCCATCAAAGCCTGAGCGGCCTTTCTTGCATTCGCTTTCAGGCCCTCGACCTGTAACTCCATGTTGCGAATCTTTTCTCGTGCTGCGCGGAGCTCACTATTGAGCCGATCGACTTCGGCTTCTAACACGGTGGTCTTGCCCTACACATAGCTTAAGCGTCAAACTTCAAGATCGATACCAAGAGAACGTACTTCATCATCAACTTGCGTTGGCGGAGTGAGGATAACCGGAGACTCTGAGATAGGCGAAGCGAGTTGAGGCACTGGTGCCGACTCGGATCTCACTGGTGTCTGTGGTACATGTGTAGGCATGGTAACAGCTTTAGTGACAGGCGGAGGTGCACTGAACGCAGTGGGTGCGGGCACATGTGTCGGTGCAGGAGCAGGCGCCGAGGGCGTGAATGTCGATTGTGCACCATTGAACACGGCACCATTCTCGAGACTAACGAGCTTTAATGGAGCGGTCTTTCCAGCAAAGAACTCGCTTGCTGAGAGAGAAGACTCTGACGAGGCTGCAGCTGGTAAATGTCGGATTGGAATGAGTCCGCCTGGTAATACTGTCAGTGAAGCTATCGTAAGTCTTTCAAAAAATATTTACTTTGCGAGGCACGATGAAAGCGATGGGTTCCACGGATGAGCCTGACACCTTGTACGCACGGGCAATCTCGCAATCCGACACGTTAAGGGCACGACGAGGGAGGAAACATATTCCCCGCTGGGGATCCGGAGATTTGTGTTCTGCTAGTGCGAATAGCGAGTCACTTTCGTATTCGTAGTACCGGATATTTCCATCGCTGTTGGATTTAGATTAACCACGAATAACAAACACATTCAATTCCACTTTACCCTTTGCCAGCTAGAAGTGATAATGTGAGAAAAGACGAGTCCTAAGCACATGCGAGGCGCTCACCCAAGAAAAGAATGCCATTATCACTCCAGAAAGGCATGACGACACCAGCAGACTGATCGATAGTTATCGTCTTGACACTTCCAAGACCTCCAGCTTCCCAGATGGAGACTTGACGATCACTCATCTTGCTAAAACCAGTAGTCGCAATCTTGTCAAGATCACCCATCCACACGACACGAGCGCCCTTGATACCGCCATGTGCCTCAGTGATGCGAACAGCTTCGCTTCCAACACGAGGATCAAATAGACGAAGTTTTTTGTCTCTACAGGTCGTCGCCATGAGCGTGCCGGTAGGATTGAAGGCGAGACACTGGATGGTATCGCTGTGTCCGGTGAGAACAGAACGTGGGCGATCAGTATCAGCAAGATCCCAAAGTTTAACTGTGTGTTCGCTGGAAGCACTGGCGAGGACGTTAGACGCGGTTGGATGGAAGAGAACTTGGCCGATCTTGCGTGGTGATGCATCGATCCGGGCGACAGGGTCAAAGTCTTCCGGTACCCAATGATCCTGGCCCCAGTCTTCAAAAGCGGAAGACTCGACCTTCCAAATCATGACTTTTCCATCTTCGCCGCCAGAGGCAACGATAGAGTCGTTATGTGGGGACCAATCAGTGTCGAGGACGGGGGCGGTGTGACTGCGCGCGAGGGGAATAACATCAGGAAGCTTGTGCGGGAAATTTGGGACAGCTGCAAAAGGGGAGGGGAGGGGAAGTATTGCAAATGCGCCACCTCCGGATGCATTCCAGTTAACGCTGATGTATCGCTGGGGTGGTATGTCAGCGAAGGACGGACGTGAAGAAGGAAAGTGGTCACCCCAGAGGCAGAGACAAGATTCGTATCCCATGCGCTGCCGGAGACCTTCACATTGTCATATCCATGTTCTTTCTTGGCTGCCTGTCCGAAGACATGGCTGTGGGAGACGCGATCGTTGATCAGTCTCTTGGTGTGCTGCAATCTTGGGCATGTACTCACCGATACTTAGATGCACGAACAAATCTAGACATCGTCCGCGGTTATCTGCAAACAACGAATATTCGACAGACGATGAGAACCCGTGTCCTATGCTGTTGAACGTGGAATCCAGCAACTTATGCCCCGCGGCTCTCGCCAATTAACAGTGTGTTTCGCAGATGGGCTGGCAGTTACTAGGATTCAGAATCACCGAAGAGGGGTTTACGGCGTGCGAAAGTTAGGCGGGAAGGGGGGTTATAGACGGACTGGTCACGAGGGTACGTATCAGACATAATCAGAACACGGCATAGTGGGATTTCACGGGGTTTGAACATTTCTCGACTAAGCTTCTATATATGGTAGAATCAAGTGTGTCCATACAAGTACGATATACTACGTGATGGTACGACGTTATCAACTACGGCGCAAACTCAGAACACGGTATAGTGGGGTTTCACTTTGTTTTTCTCGCTAAGCTTCTATATATAGTATAATCAAGTGTCCTCCATATAAGTACGCCTCTTGAGCTCATACTACGTGAGGGTACGTATCTGATGCATCTACTAGCTATATATGTAACTAATGGTTTCACTCTGACTCATTCAATTGTTGAATCGTCAGTTTGCAGCAAGCCGTCGATAGTATAATAAGGCGAACTAACTCACATCATGCCTCGACCATAATCCCTTCCCATGCTCTTCACTCTAGGAATATCGTGCATTATTGCCCTGCTTGTCGCTTTGCGTCTGACTCGCAGACATGTCTCCCCTTTCCCTCTGCTACCTGGTCCTCGTCCCTTACCATTTTTGGGCAACGCGCTGCAATTGGATACTAAACGTCCTTGGCTCACATATACTGCGTGGGAAAAGACATATGGTTAGTAGTAGACCAGGCTCTTTGCCAACCTCCTGGATTTGATTTCATGCCTGATCGTAGGAAAAATCTTCCGCTCCCGTGTATTTGGGATCGACATGATCATTATAAACTCCGAAATTATCGCCCAGGAGTTGCTGGAAAAGCGTTCTGCGAATTACTCTGACCGTCCCGCTCTTCGCACCAACGAATTGTATGCATTACCAGTTTCCGTTCAACTTGTTCTTCATCTACTGACGATGCAGAGCTGGAATAACTTTCAATACTGTGATGCTTCCGTATGGGGAAACTTTACGACAACATCGCAAGATATTCCATCAAGTCCTTAGGGCCGATGTTTCCATCTCGTACCACGAGATATACTCTCGCCATGCAAACGAACTAGTCATCGATCTCTTAGGTGCCACTAGGGACTCACTGCAGCATCACACCGAAGCGTTCGTACCCATTTCAAGGATGCCTTTGTGAAGTATGGTCCAGTTGACGATCAATTCTTGTGCCAGATACTCCGGATCCCTGATCATGACCGTGACATACGGACATCTCGCCAATAAAGGCTCGTTATCTTCCCGTGCGCACGAAATGCTTGATATTATAACACAAATTCTCTCTCCCGAAAAGGCTGTCATGTTCACAGCCTTTCCTTTCCGTGAGTGCCTCTGTCAACGACATGATTTTGAACATTCAGCGTGAGGTTGCAGTCGAAAAGTTGCCGTCTTGGTGCTTTGGTGGAGCATTTGCCCTGATGGGACGTTGTAAAGAATTGTGTCAACAAGTTTTGAACGAGCCCTTTAACGAAGCGAAGGCACAGATAGTACGTTCGCGCAGACTTGTGGATGAAAGTTTCGCCTGATCTGTTTGCGTGAAGGCAGATGGTACTGCTTCGCGCTCATTGATTTCTGACTTTCTCAGTCAAGCTCACGACGACACTGACGAAGACATTATGAAGGCTGTTGCGTTGATGGGATATATGGGTAGTTATTTGTTTTCACCAAGATGGAGTTCATCTATTGACGAAAATACGGCATCTTACTAGGCGGCATGGAAACCGTGAGTCACTACCTACTTACTTGAAACATTTCTGATTCTTACTTTGATGTCTCGCAGACTGCATCCGTATTGCAGGCATTCCTGCTGGCTATGATGCTCCATCCTGATATCCAATCCCGTGCTCGTGCAGAAATTGACCAAGCTGTGGGGCATGACAGCATGCCGTGCCTTGATGACAGGGCGTCACTGCCATACCTTGATGCCATTCTCCGCGAGGTCCTGAGATGGCATCCTCCCACCCCCTTAGGTTAGTCGGTGGTAAAATAGCTTTGTGTTTGCATGGCTGACCCCTTGCACAGGCATCGCACATCAGACATCAAATGACGATGTATACGACGGGTACTTTATACCCAAAGGTTCGAAGTGGTACAAATCAAGGTTATCGTTGACTCATATATAGTTCGATCAGGTGCAATGGTAATGGTCAATCAGTGGTATGTCCAGCTGGAGTGCATGTAATGGGTTGAGCTGAGCGTTGCTCAGGGCACTGTCTCGGGATGAAGACATATTTCCCGATGCATCACGCTTCGATCCTAGCCGCCATCTGACCGTCGATGGGAAACTGAAGAACTCTGTCGTCAACCATTTTGCCTTTGGCCATGGCAGGTGAATATTTCAACCTTACTATCATCTTCGATCATCCACTGACCCTTGCAGGCGTATTTGTCCTGGTAGGCTGATTCATGGCTGATTTGGCAGTGTTATAACAAATGCCTTTGGTAGGTCGTTGGTTTGCAGATAACGGTCTGTGGAGTGCAGCTGCTGCCATACTCGCCGTCTTGCGCATCGATCATGCCAAAGACTCGAACGGAAACAGGATTGAGGTGAAGCCAGAGTTCACCACTGGTGTAGTCACGTAAGTGACCCAGTATGTATTCAATAACCTGCAACTGACTCTGCCGAAGTCACCCTGAACCATTTCACTTCTCGTTTGAAGTCGTGAACACAACGAGAGAAGCACACATCCGAGCGATGATGAATTCGAAGTAGACTTGGTTTGTATTCGAGGTGTATGATATGGTGTAAAGTGTACTGGATGGCACGGTTTCACGGTCTCTGCTTTTGTCTGTCTTTGATGAACAAGAATTTGCTTCCGAATGGATTGACACTTCATAAACTAGACCCGTTTCCAAAATCTCGTGAACCGGCGCAACCAAGCTGCATACCACTGATCGGTTCACAGGCCCTTCCCGTTGGTCCACCTCTATCGGTGGATGGTAATCCATGCACTCGTACTACAGCATACATATATGGAGTCATTCAAGGACGCAACTGTAGCGCAATTCATCAGAGTTCGCTCTGGAGCTTCATAACCACCCAGACTGATGGGGCAGACCCCATGGGCCCGCATCTGGACGTTGAACCTTAGGGTTGAACCTTAGAGGCGTCCATTGACAGCCCAAGCACGCTCATGCTATGCTTACGGGAGAGGAATCGATCTCACAAGGTTGCGCATGAACACGGCGATAAGACACACATTGTCCAAGTGGTGATCACCTGAGATTCGACGCCATGGGTAAGTAAATTAACCAATCGGCGACCCGCCAGGTTACGCTGCCCGTGCGTTGGGGTGCCAGGTAACACTGACCTTCCCGTATTCTCGTGATTTGGCAGCAGAAAAGCGCTATAAGACGCACGAGCAACAAGGCAACGAGAAATAAGAAGATTTGTGTTACAGTGAATCTCCGCCCCGCTGCGACTTCAAGCCTCAGCGACCGGTTGGGATACGGACGTATGGAAGGAAAAGCCCTGACACAGAACTCCATGATTCCACTGAAGCGGCAGGGCGGAGAGTTCATTTCGAACTGGATGTGGCCTCAGTCATGTATTGCGACTTTACTCACACTGAAGACCGTCGTGATTAGACTGACTTTCAGCCTGCAGCAAGGCCGAGCGATTGGGAGGAAAGGGCGATGTACCAGGGAACTGTGAGAGACAGTCGAGTCAACTCTAAAGGCAACGAGATAAAGAGACGAATATCCTATGAATCGCGAGGCTGAGTGAACCATACAGGAGGAACTGATTTTGTGCGAGAAGAAAAGTGAAATGTTTACGGAAATGGCGAAGGAAAATGACTTGATGATCCATCTTAGGCGAATGGATGGGAGCAGAAGATATGATAACAGACTGTTTTGCTGAGGTTTTGCACATGACGGCGGGCTGCGCCAGACTGTGATGGCTCATTGATTCAGTACAATGGTGACAATGATAGTGGAATACATACTTTGTGTAAGTAAATGCTGGAGGGTGGCGTCGCTCTTCAAGAGAGGGTTAGTCCAGAGAAGATGGTTTCATGCACACTTCGGGGAGGGTGGGCAGACTGTACTTCCGCGATAGCAAGCAGAGAGGGGGTGGCGTTGCATATAGATATATTGGTATCACTAATATAGAATAAGCTAGAGAAGTGAGTCGGGTGAAAATATAAGGGTTTCGTCAATCAGAATGCTCAGGCACGATACACTAGTAGTTGCGGCGGTAAGTTCGTTCATACAGTTCTTCGACCAGTCGTTACTCGTATAATACAGCCTGTGCCGGTAACTTCTGCCAGCTGCAAATTTATGTTCAGAAAATTCAAATGGGAGGAGAGCTTTAGACACATCTTCTCATGTCACCCCAAGAGCATCACATCACCCCAGCCCGGCATCCTCATAGTACCCTTGTAAAGGTACTTCGTCAGAGTGTCCTGAGCATCCTGGGAGAGTACTTCCACGACGTTGTTTATCTCTGAAGATTTCGTGCTATTCAGTATCGAAACAATGTCAGGTTCTTGCGCAAATGTCAGCGTATTGGTGCGATGTCAGCAACAAAGTCACCTTAGCTACCTCGACATTTGGCCCATAAAGAAACAAAAGAAATCAAATATTGTTGTCCGCTTGTGTCTGTCATACTAGTTGGTCGCTAGAGCCTCGAGTTCGTAGATTATCTTGGCGGACTCATTTGACTCGGAAGCTAAGCGCTAAACTTTGATAGTTGCATGCTTTCGTATTCGGTTTCCTGCCACTGTCCACTCGTTATCATGATGGTCACGATAGGGATCGGATATGTCGTCATGTTGCATTGGTGTAGGCTAGTTAATGGTGCGATAGTCTTCAGCGTCGAGTTCTGTCGAGTTCTGCAAGCGACGCAAGCATGTTATTTTCATTATCGAACTATATCAACTACGGCACAAACAGAGCGTGACGGTATAGTGGGGTTTCACTGGGTTTGAACATTTCTCGACTAAGCTTCTATGAATGGTATAATCAAGTGTCTCCATGTAAGTACGCCTCTTGAGCTTGAGCGATATATACTACGTGAGGGTACGTATCAGATGTATTTACTAGCTATATAAGTGACTAATGATTTCACTCTGACTCACTCTATTGTTGAATCGTCAGTTTACATCAAGCTGTCGATAGTATAATAAGGCGAACTAACTCACAGCATGCCTCGACCATAATCCCTTCCCATGCTCTCCACAGCTACTCTCGCTCTAGGGATATCGTGCGTTATTGCTCTAGGTGTCGCTTCGGGTCTCATTCGCAGACGTGTCTACCCTTTACCTCTGCCACCTGGCCCCCTTCCGATACCATTTTTGAGCAACGTGCTACAATTGGATACTAAACGACCTTGGCTCACATATACTGCGTGGGGAAAGACATGGTTGGTAGCAGTCCAACGGCCTCTTTGCAAAGTGCTTGTATTTCATACCTAATCACAGGAAAAATCACCCGCTGCCGCATACTTGGGATTGACTTGATCATCATAAACTCCGAAACCATTGCGCAAGAGTTGCTAGAAAAACGTTCTGTAATCACTCTGGTCGCCCCGTTTTTCGCACCAACGAATTGTATGCATTGCCGGTTTTCATTCAATTTGGTTTTCATCCACTGATGACGCAGAACTTGACTGGCTTTCCTTACTTCAATGTTTCCATATGGTGAGACTTTACGACAACATCACAAGATCTTCCATCAAGTCCTCAAGGCCGAAGTCTCGGTGTCATACCAGGAGATATACTCTCGTCATGCAAATAGACTAGTCATCAATATTTTAGGTGCCACTGATGACCTACAGCACCACACTGAAGCGTTTGTACCTAATCCACTGGTGTCGTTGTGACGTATGGTTGTCCTGGTAGGCTTATCAATGATCTGGCAGTGCTGAGAATGACAAACGCCCTTGGTAGGTCGTTGGTTTGCAGAGAGTAGTCTGTGGACTGCGATTGCTGCCATACTCGCTGTCTTGCACGTCAATCATGCCAAAGACTCAAACGGAGACAGGATTGAGGTGAAGCCAAAGTTCACCACCGGCTTGGCGATGCATCATGTAAGTGACCTAGTATGCATCCAATAACCTGCGGGCTGACTCTGTCGAAGTCAGCCTGAACCATATCACTGCTCTTTTGAAAGTGTGAGCACAGCAAGAGAAGGACAGATCCGAGCAATGATGAATTCTGAGTAGACTTAGTTTGTACGATGAACAAGAGGATTGCTTTCGAATACATTGATTTCTCAGAAACTAGATCCGTTTTCAAAATCTCGTGACTCGGCGCAACCAGGCTGCGCACCGGTGATCAGTTCACCAGCCTTGGCGCCACTTGCCAAAGGTACCGAAGGCTTTTCAGAGTAGGTTTCGATCTGAGTCGTCAAAAATCTACGATAAGTCTCATCCTCCAGTTATTTGCTTCTCGACTTTATAATTCTCACAAGTCTCGTCCCATGCAACAGCACTCTGATTTAGCTAGCATCAAATGACACAGGCATCGACAGGATGCACAAAGATAAGTAACGGCGATATCAAAAGCATCCGAGCCCATTAATGGTAACAATAAGTTTGAGGTATACTACATATTTTTTCCAAGATCACCAAACGCGATGGTCTGGTATCCCAAACTTTATGCCTGTGGAATGAACTTGAGCATGACCCACACAATAAGAGCGCTGAGGCCCAGCATAAGCAACATTGCGCCAACGACATAGGCGGCAAGCTCCCATGGAAACAAGTCCTGAGGTAAGGGTGCGTTCCTTGGATCTGCGGCAAGACGCTCGGCTACTCTTTTCTCCTCTGCTCTGAAGATGGCTGTTCTCTTGTCTGCAGAGTCGTATGTCCGCCCCCTTTCGCTGAGTATGACGAACGAGGGGAAATTTTGTTCACACCATTGTTCGATCTGAATAATGATGTTTGGTCATAGACTAACAATACGAGGGTGCACATGAAGTACCTTGCAGCACATCACTGAAATTTTGAGGAAATTTGGATCATGCGGTTTGGCCTTATGGTGAATCTTCCGTGCGTACTCCCGGAAGATTAGGGCAACTTCTCTGGTATTTGTTGACCGCATGATAAGCTGCGAAATATCATCAGCATACATAAATGAATTATAGGTGAGTGTGACTTACTTGAGCAGCCTCCGCTTTTCGTATCTTAATGTTTCGCTGGAACATTTCTGGATTCATGAAGCAAAGTGCCAATGTGGCCATTGCCATGGAAACGGGGACTGCGCAGAACACGAACACGCTCTGGTTTTTGAGCAGACGCAGGTAGTCCAAAGAGTCGCATGCGTGTCGCAGAGCATCAAGAACCATGCCGCTTTGTATCCATGTAGCACGCTCAACATCGCCCTTCTCGTACATATCTTTCATTTCGTTAAAACCGTATTTAGCCCAAATTTCTCGAGGCCAAAAGAAACGTCTCTCCTCGACGTCTTCCCGGAAATCACGGATGATATTGGTCTTTTGGAGGAGAAGACCCATGGAGTTTGCTAGCTCAAGTTGATCGCAGAGGAAAGACGCTTCCTTGCCTGAGGCTGACCAAATGCGAGTAAGGCCTTCACCCACGAGGCCTGCGACGTAATGACAATAGAGGTCGTAGTCCGCAATAGTCTCAAGGTAAACAGTGCCGTTGGTTGCGGCCTTGTGTGCATAATCTGCCATACCATTCTCCATTTTCTGACAAATATCAAGAATGACAGTCTTGTATCTGCGGTAGGTGTTAGATAGGAGAGCGCGACTAAAGATATGGACGTACTGGGGTGCTAGTCTGTTGACTTCTTCTACGATAATGTGGTATTCGAGGAGCAGATGTCGATCTTTCTCATCAGGACCGTTCTCTGTAAAGTTCCAGCCAGGCGTTACTGTCAACTCGTGGAATTGGCGGAGTATTGGCTGCTTCTTCTCGTCGGGGATAGTCATGTCATCTTCAATTGTATCCAGGCCGCGCATGATGAGGTAGTACATGCAGATCTGGAGAGTCAAGGGTCATTCAAGTGGATAGGTTGGAAGGAATGATTAGTCGATTAAAACTGAACAAAAAACATGGGGAGAGACCCAAGCAAAGAAGAAACACAAAAGAGGCAAAGTGCTTACCGTTCTTGCAAGGTCGCCCTCAAGCTCCTTGATGACAGCTGCAAAACTTCTGCTTGTCAGGTCAAGAAATTCCCAGCAGCGGCGCATAGAGGTGCGATCCCAGCCTGACGTGGGGTGCTCTTGTTGAGCCGTGATGTCGCGTTTCGCCTCATGGTAAAGGTAGAATTGGACAAGAGTTCTGAACTCAAGAGGGTGTGTCAAGAGGAGACCTAGCATTGAGGTTAATTTTCCCATAGTTGCAGATGTCGGTAAAAGTTCGTTTGGAAGTAGTGGTGTCGAATAGAAAGAGAGCACTTGCCAGCTGTCGCTTCCCCACCTGATGTGAACGCGGTTGAACCACAAAAACGTCGCCTGGCGCTAATGAAATGAATTGCCCGCACGGAAGTTTCCGGGCCGTGGGGTAAAGCCAACATGGCCGCGCTTGTACTTGCTCATAATCTTCACTACTTATTAGCAAGTCTAGTAGCATTGCATCTATAGAAACCAGCCCATTGAAACCTCTACGTTTCTCAAACTCTATCAATGCAAAGTGGGAGAGATGATTGGCGAAAGGACTGCAAGAAATGAATATGATACGTTCGCATGGGAACGTCTTACCTAGCTAGTACTAGTACTGTTTTCTAAGGATCATCATCAACAACATATAGCCTAAAATATATCACCAGCGTTCATCGGACTCCAGCCAACAAGTTATAGATCATGGACGATATAGCCCACCCTCCAGCTCGTCTGCAAGCCGCTTCATCAGTCCCAATCTCTTCCAGACACGCTCTTTCTCGCGTCAATAATTTTCTCGACGATTTTCAAGCTCGTAGTACACCATCCAAGGGTAGTGATACTTCAATCACTGCCCAACTACAGAAGCTGAGTAAAGCGCTTGAACAGGAGTGCATCCGACAATCAAAATGATCTTATGCCGAGGTGAGCTGATATTACCCATGGTATATGGTAACGCGGACAAAGCCACTGACCCATACATAGATTTGGGACCAGTGTATGGGAAACAGTCGAAAAGTGCCAACCTTAGCCTCACGTAGACTAGAAGGAAATGTTTGAAGCACACAGCGAGGCCATAGATCAAATTCAGTTTTTCATGCGTATAGCATGCATTCACGTCCCGCGCACGTCCGACGTACCAAGGCCCAGTGATGCTCACATCAAGACCGCAAATACCAGTGATAAATCTGTGAGATTCGACCTATACCTGACCATCGAACTAAAGCCCCCCTTTGTTACTGTCACGGGCTCCCTTCTTGGCATAAACTATAGTACATCGGCCCTTGACATTCGCCAGCAAGAACTCACCGGTCCACTGATGAAGATGCACCAGGGTAGAACGACATGGCCCTCCTTGATATTTGTAAGTGTTCTCATTGTTTCGCGCTTATCAATCGGTAGCACCTGTTGTGCAAAGAACAATGAATGCATCACACTAATGACTTTTGTTTATCTTTCTCGGTATTCTTAGATGCTATGATAAAAAATAAACGCAAGCAGTATTTCTTGCAGTCTACTCGTTTCGTGTCTACAACGATATCTCAATCTATAGATTTCAAGCCTAATCATGGTTCTTTACCTTTGTCATGCTATGCTTGACTCTGAGGCAACCCAACTTCTCCCGAATCACCCCAAGTTCATCTGGAGAGCTCACGGTTCGTCGCATTATGCTTGTGCACGTCATATAATGAGACTCCTTCTAGAGTGCTCCCCGTAGTGTCAAGGTGTGTCAGTCTTTCTAGCCAAATAGGACTGTAGCCGATTTACCCACATTAGCCCCGGGTTAGTGTACTGCGACATGTACGTCATCTTCGTCCGCGCATCCGAGTCATGATCAGTATCAGCGCCTGGACATGAAGCGCAACTCCCCTTCAATCTAGCACTGCAGCCTATGCATTTGGTATACATCACAACATGTGCTTGAGTAATGCCCGCTGATCGTGCTTAGTTATGCTTTTTCAAGCTTCGACTGATCAAATTTCCTGTAGGTGGTACGGTGCGGGCGGTTCTATCCAAGTAGCGATGTCTAGAATGGTGACTGCCAAAGTCAATATGAACGCGAGCAGTACTCATACATTCTTGGAGGTATGTACGTGCCAATGCACGTGAGACTGGGCTGTCGAATCTTCTATAGATTGTCAAAGCTCGCTTCGGTGTCGTAGCTCATATCGTATTTACCACTTGTGCGTTCTTGTTGTACGCGGATCTCTCTTGGGTGAGTTTGCCGCGTGTTGAGATGGTTACTGACGCGTGTTTCAGTGGGAGGTGCCGCTGCTGTAAACGCCTCACTGGCATGAATATACTTGCTGCATATGTTCTATTGCCAATCGGCATCGTGGTCTATGTCGTTTTCGGTGGATTGCGTGCTACTTTTATGTATGATTGAACATAAGCCGTCACTTCATTTACACCTTCATCTTCCACACATAGTAGGTGAAGCCCTTATGTCACAGGGATGTGGTACTGAGAATCTGCGCAAATAAAGTGGGTCATCGCCGGAGATTGCCAGTTTGGCTCGAATGTATGACTTGCTCACACAAGCTGTAATTGATGTGCCTGTTCCCCAGGGGCCAGCATGCAAATGGAAATTATATGGTCATGAAGTCAAATCAGGTGGATGGCATTGGCTGATTTACTTTGTCACATCTACCTGTGTTCATTCCTCTCAGGGTATTGTCTTCGAGGCGCAATTCGCCGCCGTGTTTTGTGATCAAGATGTTATAGATTTACCTCGTGTTTATTCTTCTGGCATAGCGCGCAGGCTACTGGCAAAGGGTAAATAATATATATTTGCACTGCAATCATGAACTAATGCATTCATCAACCTCAAGGCAATCGCAAGTCACCCTCAAAGGAATAACTAAAGTTTATGTATTTACATCCCTTCATCCGCCGAATGATGCAACGCTCACACAATGTCACAGATGCCCCTTGGTGGTCTCTCCTAGTTTACCGTTCCTTGGGCTTTCGGATCATGCCTCGGTTTGAACGCCCGGGCGCTTCAAAGCAATGTAAGGTTTCGTACGCCGCCTTCTCAACGCCAAGTTTACGTACGTTACTTGAGCCTTCGTTTCCGACTACCCATTCTTCTGTCAGACAAGTGCAAGACTCGCCACACCGGCTGCGGCTGTAGTGCTGATGGGGAAAGGTGGAGCTGTGGCGCTATTGTTGGTGGTTTTGTGAGTCGCATACAAAAAACCTAAAAACCTCGATGTTAACGTTAATCATATGTGTTTTCTGCAGTATGACCGTGACGTTTGTGATTAGCACCGAGCTAATTGCGGTATTGAGTATTGGGCAGGTTTGGTCCATGCACAAACTTCTGCGCACACACTCAAGGCTCGATGTGAGGTCGTACGAGTAAGACCTGAATGCCATTACATTCAATAGCCATTGTCATGACTCATTTAAATGTAGCATCCACCGTACCTACCGGCATTCGCAGGCGACAGGTGCGGTGATTGTTCATGTATCACACTACGCGATTTATGGATGGGTAATATGGATGGGGTGCTGGGCGACCATAGTAAATACTTTTTTCAGTCACTCACGGGAAATGTATTGACTTGCGTCATAGCTCCACCAAGCGAACAAACGTCGACCCGGTTTGGGTGAGAACATTCCCCACTATGTTCAGTGCGTGGACCGATGTGACAAAATCACTCAACACGCTTACTCTTCGTGGGGTGGCGCAGGTGAATAGTCCTGCAGTTATCCCTATCATCCTCAGGGTATGGCGGTCGAGCCCGCCGGGCTTTCGTATGGCTAGGCTATTCTCGGGCTAATCCTCGGGATGCTGGCATGAATGATCGGCTGCTGGAAGATGAATGGAGAGCATTTTTCGGTTCCGTCTGCGAAGATCATCGTCACAAACTCACAGTGACTATGTTGCAGGCATCATCACCATAGCTAACCGTGCATTGCCAATATCCGCTGTATGCATGCAGTGGTCTTACGTGTTTTGTGTTCTCGGGGCTCATTACCGTCTTTGTGTCTCTGTTGAGTAAGTGGTCAGTCGCAACGCGCCTGCATGCAAGTACTGATGGTCGTGTCAGAACCTGATGATATTCCTGATAATTAAGATTTCGAACGGACTCGGGAATGCTAGACAATTAGGAAAATAACGACCCCGATCCGGATGTGGCATCTGCTGAGAAGCACGAACAAATGCCGTCAAATTCCGAGGTACATACTCATCAGCAATATCTCACTGTCATCCTTATTGGTTAGTTCCACCGCTTGCCCCTGCCATGTAGACTCTCGTCTAGACGCTGCTTACGCCGCCAGTCCCGTTGGCCATGTTTTCACGAATTACGTTACACATTTTGGGTGATATGCTCCATGTGAGTATCAGTCAAACCAGATGCGCGAACTTCAGCTGATAATGACGGTGAAGCGTGTGGGTTTTCATGAGTGGGGGACCTTCATTCTTTCTTCTTGGAGTCACGGAAGGAGATCTTGAAGAGCCTTCAAGTAACAAGTTGGAGCGCTTGCATCTACGAAATTGTACATAAAATCATGATCAAATTCGTGGGCAATCAATCAATTAATTGGCCCTGTATCGTTGCGTAGTGGAATACTACCCTGAATGCCGAGCCTGGGCCATTGCGGTGACTGGAGACATCATTTTTGCCGCATGTCCTTGACAGTTCAAGCATGTTCAAATCCGCCGACTCAGACCCCCACTGTGCGCTAGCATTACAACATCAAGCCGGACGGGCCGACTCGGAAAGGGTAGAAACTAGAAAGGGAATCACTGTAGTAAGCAGCAAATGTCAATGGCATATCCTGTGGAAATCCCAAAGCTAATTAGTAATAGCTGATCAGCACAGTCAACGTCGGCGGCCAGCGACTCGAACTTAAAGTAAGTAAAGTTTCACGGTTTTAGTACATAGTTTAACCTGCAGCAAGCCGACTGGATCGGATAATTAGAAATTAAAAACATGAGGTTCTTCGGCTGCAAGCTCCAAGTCTAGCGCGCGCACTTATGTCATGTCACTAATCGTCCGACAGGGTCAGGGCCCGTGACCAGGCTGGGTTTGTCTGACTCGGGTCTATTCACGAACACATATATCTTCACCGATAATTACTTGATAGTTGCTCTGCCCGTTCAACTTTACAGTGAGGCAGTCTCGGACTTTTGCCACTTTTCTATCCTTCCTTTCTCAACTTTAGTCGCTCCTTTGCTGACGTTACCAGTGCATGCTTGCGCAAGTAATGTTGCCTTCCGTCCTCGATCCTGTTGCACGCAACATTGCTATACTGACAAGTGCGTTCCGATCGCTGTCTGGACATTCTTTCAGTTTGATTTAGACTCATCAGCGACATTGACTGCGTTCATGGTCCTCGAGTACTTTTGGTTTATAAAAGAAGAAATCCGGCTAGTCTGGCCGTGAGTATTTGTTTGCAAATTGATAAACGATGTCGACGAGCATTTTTCCGGCGAACAGGCGATTTTTGAAGACCACAGAAGCCAAAGTATACGTGGTGATCAGATATGCTGGTTTAGCTGGATCAAGGTAGGCAATTCGGCAACTCAAGATCGCATGTTCACCCCTGTCGCTAGCTTCAACATCTGGTTTGCATTTAGAATGCTCTCGGGAGTTCCCAATGGTCCGTTCGCTTGCAGAGCATGGTACTGGTACCAGACCACGATGACCCAGTGTCTGGTGTTTTCTGTGGAGTCATTACTCATGCTGCGGGGTACGTGGCTTTCGGTCTTACTCTAGGTGACTGCTTATTCCCCCTCATTGCAGTGAACAAGATGTATGGAAAAGGGAAATCTATCCGTGCACTCTTGATCATCTTCGGTGGCGCACAGTTTGCTGCCATGGCAGCCAATGCTCGAGTGGTTGTAATTGGCACTCGCTATTCCCCCAGTTGTGTCATAATCTCGCCTTATCACAGTAGGATCTATGTCGGGTGAGAATTTTCGCACCCCTTGTATATCTGATCGCCGAGTTGAGAACCAGCGTCTCAATCATTGTAACTTTCATGTTCATCCTTTCTACAATGCTATGGAGATTCTTTGGAAACTCATCCGGCTGGTCAGAAGCTCTTCGTGCTTGGCTCAAGCTTGCAGTCCGCGACGGTAGCTGCACGACCATTGCGATATTGGGTAGGTTTAGTGTACTTATTTGTTCGTATGCTCATCATTCCAGTGATCTTCATCTTCATGTTTCTCTGCAACACGCACGTTATCGACACACAAATGAGTGGAAACATCATTTTTTAGTAAGTCTTGCATGTACCGCAGGTTTCTTTCCTCACTGAATTTCATTAGCGTACTGTTATCTTGTCTTTGGTTTGCTGTTGAGTGCAAGATCTTAAGCGGTCGTTCTCTTCCTCATTCTCTTTCTCAGGCTGGACGCATTGTTTTGCATCAGGCCAAATTCCATGAAATTCAAGAATCCCAGAAGGGTGACATTAATGATCAAAGTCGGTGGACTCTGACGATCGAGGTGGACCCTGATGACATTAGACCTTTTGATGATCCGGATGCATGTCCAACGGGTCCCTCCGGCTTGGGGGTCAAGTCGACTGAAGTGTCCTCTATGCCAAATGCAGGAGTGAGGGATATCGCTGACAAACACCTTTGCGGGGAGGACAATATGCAGCTGTCGAGTTGCGCACCTACATTCATACCGATCGAAGAATGCATCAGTGGTGGGGTTTCGGGCTTTAGGAAGTGAAGCAAATCCATTCGTTTAATAAGATGATCACAAGTTCCGTAGTACATATAGTTTACATATCACTAATGGTTTCACATTGCCAGGCATATCGTGCCACCCTTGATGAGATTACTGTTAGAGTCACCCAAGTTCCGGAACGCAACTTGCATGACATATACAGTTGATACTTTCCAGTACTAATGATTTGGTGAAACTTTCGGGTCACCGAGTGCTTGTGTTGTTTTTATGAGGGCAGTGATGATCCGAAGTGAAGATAACCCGGAAGTTGGCTGGGAGTTCCGCGATTTGTTTAACACCTAGTTTTTCCGCAAGAATTTGGAGAAGGCGGAACTAAGTCCGCTCTGGTCTAGTACGTCTATCACGATGACGATATGATTAACCCTGAGAGCTTTCCCAGTGATTCCATGAGAAGCTTGTCCCGCTGTGTGATCCTGAGCCAACTCGCATCTTTGACTGCCGCTCACCTCATCTCCAAATCACGGTCGTGCGCGATGGTAGAAAAAATCCTTTCTTGACGACGGTCTGCATCTCGTGCCTGATCAAAGCGGTAGCATGAACCGAGCCATCCCAGATCGTTGAACCAGTCAGTAATCGTGTAGGCAATGGTTGACCTGTCCTTGCTTGGAGGCCAGATAGCCAGGACACACACTGAACATCATTCCGGTGCTGTTGATCCAGCCTGTGATCTCGGAGATGATTTCCGTGCGCATCCCTGGTAGACATTGTTTCCTGGTATCTCGTCCTGCGCCATCCGCACACGCCATACCGCTGAGATCTAGTGTTTTGCCTGGAGATGTATGAATAGATGTCGAATGAGAAGCGCGTACAAGCCCTTGCCTGTAGGATGGATATAGATGGCTACATCGTGAGTAACTTGTTTCTGAAAGTTGTCTATGAGCTTATGAACATTCCGCCGTACCCTCGAATTGCACCATCTACTTTCTAGCTTGTATTCTTTCCGGCTTTACTCCGGCTGAAAATAGAGACTGTGAAAAGTACGGTATCTTGTTAAAGACTCACAAAAGCACTTGATCTATAATCTCTAACAAAATGAGCACATTCAAGGATCTGCTGAGAAATCTGACCTGTGCATCAACGAAATTTACTGAAGCCATCTTGTCTTCTGTAATGAAGCTATAAACATCACTCAATTTCTGGAGAAGGTCGAGTATCGCTGTCCACTTCAGCAAGAATTATCTGCACACATAACAACTAAGAAGGATATGCGATCGAGAGCAAAACCAAACACACTTTTGCAGCCCAGGACAACGCGCTCAGTGCCAACTTTGCGTATGAATATAACTGTGAACTGGATTTGTTCGGTTCCTATCAAGAAATATGGTCCATACCTCCGCGAGCGTCCCGATAACACTATGTGATATCCTGATGGGTTAAAGATATGTGTCCTGAAAATTAGATGCAGCCTCCAGATCTGCTGGTGCACTCTTGGCGGTGAATTCTCCCTGAGATGTCACATGTACCGAAAGTGGCTTCATGAGCTTTACAGGCTCTTCGGCGTCCTGAAGTGCTGATTGGGGATTGGCACTTTGTGCTATGCGAGAGGGAGTATCCTAAACCTGTACCACCATCATAATACATATATTAGGGAGAGAAAGCAGAAAGTAAAGAGTGACTGACCTCGATATTCGCGATTGATGAGGCCCCTTCATGAGGGTCCGTGACGACCGCGGGAACCCTTCGAGTGCTTTCGTACATGTCAAAGTTTACCTTGACCCTGGGTCGGAGTCCGAAGAGAAGCGCGGGGTTTGATGATCATCGTGACTTGCAGGCGATAAAATGTCACACGCAGTCCTGATTTCCAGCACAGAAGTCATCGCACAAATGATGCTCTTGAATAAAGAGTGGAGTATTTCCAGTGTCCACATTGTTATCTGACACCGAGAGGAGTTAATATCTACATATAAAACAAAATACAACGCAACCATCATGAGATGGTGAATATGAAAAGACTGTGTACACTTCAGATCAGTAGATAACATCGAGAGCGATAAGACCCAGTTAAACGTTACACCGAGAATCCGAGAATAGTCAATGTAGTACACAAAGAACATTTCCAGAGAAGGTATAGTTCCGGGTGTAGTATGTTTGGGTCCTGCATATTTTCCACGTATCGTTATTTTTTACGTTTAAGAGCTACGAAGAGGCGTCAGGATTCAGCAGGTCACAGGAAGATCGATCAGATGCTTACCGCCTTCTTTCGTAGACGAAGTTGCCTTCCTCTTCGTGCCCCCCTTGGTTTCCGGCGACGATTTAATGCCCTTTTTTCCGGACGATTTGGAGTCGTGACCTGAAAGGGCACCCAGCTCACCGACGCATTTAGGACAAAACCATTCACCTTCTGGAATGGCCTCCAGAGGAGGATCAAGGCAGCCCAAGTGATATGGATGGTCGCACTATTGATCCAACCTCGTAAACACTGTCATCGAAAGTTAAGATGGCTATAACCAACCTTGTCACATTCCAAAGCAGGATCGTCGTCCCCGTTATCCTTGTCGCAGACTACACAGAGTTCAGGGGCGTCAACCTCAAGGGGATGACGTGGAAGATCAGAGAATTTAGCATTTGGTTTTGCCAAAAACAAGGTGGTGTGTTGACCGGCTGCCACGCTGGACGGGGTCATATAAACACTGTACCAACATGCGAGCAGAGAATGCTTCACCTTATAACCTCAATCCCAGCTAGAGGCTGGTGGGAAGTGGGTTTTGTAGCGCTTTTCGGTTCATCGGGTCCTAGGCCGAGTTCACCTTGCAGTCCTCATTCAGGCTAAATCAGTCATGCAGATTCTTCTTTTACTTACCGTAGGACGCATTTTGCCCCCAAGCAACTGTCATGACACCACCGTCGTCATCAGTCGTGAGAGCAAAATGGGTCACTCCACCGCAACTGCCACCAGATATTTTGCAACCCCTGATGAAAAGTACCATATTCATAAATCAACAAGCAAAGCAAGAAGCAGAAATCTTACATTAGATCTTGGATAAACCTAAATGAGGAGTATGGTGAGCCAGAGGATCCTACCCAAGTTAGCTAAGTGAAGGTATAAATGAACCGAGCTGACAGTTAATGCACACCTTCGCCGCTATTCTTCCACTGCAAAAGGATCAGAAATAACACACGACCATCTGACATTTACGGACCTTTCCGGCCATCCAATACAATTGTTGCTTGTCCAGAACCACGGTATTCGAAGGGCCGGCGATGATATGAGCGCCCATTGTTATTTCTTTCGGTCCGGCAAACTAAGTTAAGCTATTTCAACGCTAGCTCACGAGGGACGACAGAAGCAACACGTACATTTGGAACTACTTTAGGGATGAGGACGTCCTGTTGGTTGCCCAGACCAAGCCGACAGTAGCCGTTATAACCCCACACGTACACGAGGCTAATAGCACTTGAGTGACGTATGGCTGAGTTTCGATGGTACCTACCCTTTGGAATCAAGGGCTACACTGTGCTGCGGCCCGCACGCGATGTCTATGATAGTCTTATCGTCGAGTCCTTTCACGGGTACTTTATCAACAGATCAGTTGGTGATGTTGCAAAACGAGTGTCGAAGCTCACCAGGCTCCGTCTCAATGTCAAACGCTGTCTTGTTTCCGGTAATGATGTGTTCTCCCGTCCTACCATTTCCTAATTGTCCCTTCTCGCCACTGCCAAAAGAAAAGACTAAGGGACGTCAGCTAGCAGAGGAACGGAATACGTTAAGGGGTACGTACCTTTGCCATCATCGGTAAGTATAATGGAAAATGTTATGCCCACTGCTGCCTTGACGACGTGCAGTCTTTCACCGTCGAGAAAAGGCCCTTCAATGGCTTCGAAAGTGGGTACCTGCGCAGTGACTGGATGTCCGCACTGACATACCCCAGCCGGTCAACCTATACAACAAAAATCGCGAACTAAAAACACGACTCACCTGACCCAAATTATTGGCACCCGCAGACCAGACCTGTCCATCGTCGCCTACTAACAAGGAATGACTACGTCCACATGCCGCTTGCACGAATCTAGTGCCTTCTTCTGCACCCAAGTCCGTCGGAAGCACGCGTCGCGGAGTGTCTTCAGATATAGATATCGCGTCCTCTCCTGACACGCCAAGCGCAGAAGATGCATTCCGCCCAAACATCCACGCTGCGCCATCCACGTCGAGAAGAATAAAGTGACACCCGCAACATGACGCGTGTATGGAAGCAATTTTGATATTGCTGAGAGAACGGAGGATATGGGGCTCGAGGAGGTCTGGTCTGGAATATGGAAAACTGGGTTTGAGTTGATGTAGCTATGCTGGCTAGGGAACGACGCACGCATCAGGATTGCCTTCACCTTTTCCACCACGTTCTTTCCTCCCCAGTTTCGGCCTGTGAAAAGCGCACAACATCCATTCATAAATACCCGGAGCTCAAATGACTAGTTCGTCGTTCTGGACTCGCTCACCAGTCCGTCCCACCGCAAATTAGTACTGTGCGCAAAAGTTCAACTTCTATTCAGAGAAGTACAACGTAGCATTTACCTCTTCCCCAGTTTGGGTCTTGTGTATCTGCAGATGTGGATGTTTTAGCCATAATTCTTGGAGGTTGGTTGCTGTGAAGAATTATGCTCAGCAGGCGCCAGCCTGTCCAAGTGTTTGGGAGATTTGATTGCTGCTTTCGGATTTGCTCTAGCGCTCTAACTACGATGCACGACGAAGGACCCCCTCCCTCATAAAAACGACTCGAGAACAAGAGACTATCGCATAATGACAATATTTAATATTGGTTAACCTCAGATCTGAAACTTCCAAGACAACCACCGACCGATCCGTGCCGATCACTCATAAGACCCAATGAGAACTAGCCAAGCCATGTCATTTAAGTTAGAAACCAAAGCTTCCAACTCAAAATACTCACGAATCGTAGTTCCGCTGCGCTTGATTTGGTACTAACGTACTCAGATCAGCCGCAGTACATTAAACCCGGTCGCGTGATGCCCTTACCTCAAAGTCATCTCCCTCGAGAATGATCGCATCGCCATGAACTAGGGTCATGGAAAGTTCCAAGGGCGCTGGCTTGCTCTTTTTGCCACCAGTAATACCCTTCCCCTTTCCGGCTGCCTTGGCATCACCTACATTACCTGACGGTCCAGATGCCTCCCCCAAAGCAAGGCTCGCTGAGTCAGGTTGATTCGTGACGTCAGGGTCACCACCAGTTTGGCGGCAGTCGTCTGGCACAATTACTGCTGCCGACGCAAGAGTTTCCGAACAGCCATCATCCGCCAGCTGTGACGCACTTAAGATCCGCTCCCTATCAATCTCCATGCAGTCTTCCGCACTTTCAATGGGGATCTCCGTAAAACCACGTTTGGGTACTAGATTCATGACGACTTCGGCACCTAGACAAATGATGATGACAACGTGGCTCTTCGCGTGAAAAACGGCACCCTAATCGCTTTTGAGGGGAAAAAAACAGTATCGAGTGTCCTTTCTGGCTTACCCGTTTCGAGCCCGGAGTGACCCATGCTTGAATCATGATATGGTTAATGTTGGCATCGTCGACTTCGCCATACGCTTGCATATAGTGAAGCAAGATATCCTGGATGTCGAAGACAAGTCTAGATATTTCAGGTTGTCCGGCTGGATCCCCGGAGCAGATATTTCCGTGATCAAGTTTCGTAGACCAGGTAAAATAAGGGCCTGAGACCAAAAATTCGCACGTTTTAGAAGCCAAGCAACAAGGATACATACTATGTAGGTCACTGCGGGAAAGGATAACATCTTTCTGTATGTCGAGGAGTAGTTTTGTTGCATCCTGTTGCAACATCTCTTGGTTACCGGTGAAGACATGTTGTACTCTCACACCACTGTTGACTTGATACGTCAAATTCCGCATCGTGTCGTCCCACGAGGAATCAATTTGCCAACTGACGAAGGTGCACAATCAAGAGGATCCCGTATGGGCAAACGATGGTGTGGTCCTCGAAGTGCTTGTAGCGGATCAATGTGGCAAATCAGGGCATCAGCATTGGTCGTCGCTTTTCCCCGCTCCAGTTTACGCTGCCACCACAATCAGTAAGGTTCGACAACGCTAGTTGCAGGAAACAATCACTTTGCACGTGGAACTCTGGCAGATCTGGTGTCGAAAATACCTCTGCGCATTAAGCATCCCGCAGTCTCTGCAGTACCAGCCTCTTGGAAAACACTCGCTAGGTTTGAAGCTCGCTAGGAGGTCCAAAGGCAGAAAGCTGAAATAGAGGGTGTTCATGTCTCTGGATGATTTCACTGAGCCAGCCTCCTTTTCGACAGGATCAATCCACCATGGGTGCGACTTCTCATTGATATTTTCCAACAACCCTTCCTCACCTCCTGGTGCCCATTCCAAGGTAAGGCGCCATCGTACGCGTTCGCACTGCTGAGCCTTAGGAATAGCTACGACTGTGTTGTTTATATCTACCTGCAGGAAGATCAACAAATGTGACCAGTAAAACGAGCAAAAAACTGACGTTCAGGTCAGATATGACAAATAAACCCAAGCAACAGCATGCGTACTCGGGAGCCAGTTGCAGTGGTAAGAGCCCGCTTTCTCGAGATACGAAAACAAGTAAGGGAGTTTGGTCCATGCGACACTGATCTAAGGTTTCAATCTCAGATGGCCTTTGTTCAGGTACTCGGGGTTGGATTCGAGGAGCCGAAGAAGACACCATTGGTGTATCGGGTTCTGGAACCAGAGGTGGAGACACCACCGTTGGTGATAGTGGATCTAGCACCGGCACTGGAGCTGATGTGGGTGACTGTAGCATAGCGATGGTATCGGATGGCAACACTTCTCGTAATATGAGTTACAGAACAAAAAGAATTCGAACGAGCCTACCTTCGGATCCTGCAGCCAGAGGTGTGGTGAACGATGAGAAATTGAACTGAAGAATTGGTGTATCGGATTCTGGAACCGGAGGTGGAGACACCACCGTTGGTGATAGTGGATCTAGCACCGGCACTGGAGCTAACGTGGGTGACTGTGGCATAGCGATGGTATCGGATGGCAACACTTCTCGTAATATAAGTTACAGAACAAAAAGAATTCGAACGAGCCTACCTTCGGATCCTACAGCCAGAGGTGTGGTGAACGATGAGAAATTGAACTGAAGATGGTCGCTTTTGATAGGGGTGAAGGAGGGCACTGCATCTTTGACAGACTCGCCTTCTTCCACCTAGATCTGAAATCAGGACGCAAACTTCACAAATATAACGAATTCTAACCTGTGCTACCAAGTCACTGTTATCGGAGGGCCTCTCGTCGTGCGTTATGACATGCGAATCGCTACGTACAGGTACTTCGGGTCCATATCGATAATTCCATTCCCTATTTGACACTACTCGATCAGTGAACAAGGGGGTAAAACAGAAGGAACTCACAAAACGACTTCCAGAGTGTTTTTGTCTCTCCAGGAATGCTCGGGGTGGGGATGTTCTAGTAGCAATGCGGGCATTTCAAACTGCCGCCATGAGATACCCGTAAGAGACTTCGTGAGTTCAGGGAATATCGAAGCAATTTCTGCGCGAGACTGGGTATCCAGTTAGACTCGATTTGCGTTCATTATGCCGAGGTACTTCACATTTGCCCAGACTCGAGGCGTGTAAGGTGTGCAAGGAAGGGTATCGACTGTGGGGACAGCTGTACAGCTGTCAATAGCACACTTGATCTTTGGAGGCCTAACAAAAGTCCAAACCGGCGCTGTAGTGACCGCAGCATCTATTCGGACGCATTAATGTGCACGAATGGGAGACCCTGACAAGGTACTAACCGCTCCTGGTTTCCGGGTTGACTGTAAGTGATATATTCTGAAGAGGCTTACCATCGTCATTGTTCTTGTTCTCCTTGCATTTGGAAGTTCTTTTTGGAGCTCTTGAAGAGCTCGGATGGGTCAATTTCTGTTTCTTGGGTGACCGAGGATTTGAAGAAGTTGTTATGGCTTGGTTGGATCTTGAAGCTGATATCCTCTTGGAGGGTGGCGCCGTAGGGGTTTGGGACATTCCAGATATTGGCGGGGATATAGGGGTTGGTGCATGTTTTCTACCCTTGGCCACCTTGGGCGGGGGAAGCTTCTGATAGCCTGGTTGACTGGCATGACAAGGTCGCTCAGTCTTGGCGCACCGATCGCAGGGCAAAAGACGCGAACAAGTTTGCTTTACCGAACGACAATGGACGCAGGAATAGGGAACAACAGATACATATTCCCCGGAGGGTGTTTCACGAAGCTCGAAAATTGCGCGAGGATGAATGGCTTCGTGGTAGGTTGTCGGATCGGGGGGAATGATCGGTCGACGAACTGATGGATGCCAGGCTCGTACGAAATCTGGCACATCGTGATCTGCTTCCATATCGACGTCCGACATCTTCGAGCATGAAGAGAGTTAGGGCTGGTCAGGAAGTAGTAACTAGTATACAGTACTTACTTCAAAGTTGGTACTCTGGAAGTGGCAAGTCGATAAGGCGTTTAAACTTTATCCAGGTCATAACTCCGCGAATCACGAAACCAACGTGTCATTGTTGTTTGTGACGTTCACCCTGAGGCTCGGAGTCGCAATGGGCAAGAAACCAAATCTCACCGGTTTATCTCGTTTCCTGCCACAAGACTTTCTTAATTCAAACGCTACTAGCCTCTCAGAAAAACCACAAAATCAGAGCAGATCTGCAAAGAAATGCAAAACGGAAACCCATGTTCCTGTTCGCACAAAATATGATGCCACCGCCCTTGTTCCTCACTACACCACCACTCACGAGGTTCCAGAAAATCTTCAGAAATGTCAGTCATGCCGCGACTTAATATTTCAAAGGCCCTTTGATTCAATCCCAGCTGCTATCTCTCAGATTTCTCGCAACGAAAACGTTACTTTTCTTTATACGACCAAGGATGTTTATTGGATGAAGAAGGCTGGTATAGCGTGACACCTGAAAACATTGCCGTACAAATTGCAGATCGCTGTCGATGCGATACAATCCTCGATCCTTTCTGTGGTGTCGGAGGAAATGCGATCGCTTTTGCAAAAACCTGCGAGCATGGTGAGAGGCCCGTTCTATCGCTCACCCAATCCTGCTAATTTCATTCTCGTAAATTAGTCATTGCTCTGGACATCTCCCCAACACGGCTCGCTTTGGCTCGTCATAATGCTGCAATCTACGGTGTTGCAGACCGCATCGAGTTTATCCTTGCAGACTATATCTCATTTGCAAACGCATATCTTTCACGACCCCACTCAACGCGCAATATTGACGTTGTCTTCTTGAGTCCCCCTTGGGGTGGCCCAGGATACATCTCTACCTCTGAAAACAATGTCTCTGCCGACAGCAACGCGGACTTCCAGGACGAACTAGAGGCACACTCACAATATAGCCTCTCAAGGATACAGCCGATTCACGGAGCTGACTTATTTCGCCTGACGAAGCGGATTTCAGATAATATTGCTTACTTCCTTCCCAGAAACACGGACTTGAATGAAATATCTGCCCTGGGCCTGCTCGAAAAAGACGAAGGAGTCACCCCCGATGACAAGCCTCGAATGATTGAAGTGGAGGAAGAATGGATGGGGTCGAAGTTGAAAGCTCTGACGTGTTATTTTGGTGGTCTAGTTGCTGGGCAAGAGCATGTATTCTGACTTCACATCGCCAGGACTGGTGTAACATAAACACATCTTTTGAAATATCCTTGGCTGTGTACTCTTGTCGATGTATCAGAGTAAGTTGTGAAGTGAAGTGCATTACACTTTGAGGTCTCGATTCATTGAAGCCCACGAGCTGAAGAAATTTGCGTTCGACTGAAATGAAGCTACGCTAAGTCCAAACTATACGTATAAGCTAAAGCTTCACTGAAAATGTTATGCAAGCTCATCACGGTGCACAGGCCTGTCCACTATCACTTTTGAGGATGTATTCCTCTAGTTCCTTATCTGTCGTCTCCTCTCTGGTACCAATGAGGCTCTTCAGGGGACAATCTGACCGCGCCAAGAATGGCTTGAACTTCTCATGAGGTCATGATGATCCCTCATGGTCAACCTCAAAGTACGCTTAAACTTTCTGGGGAGGGAGAGAGCATCTAACAGGTTAGGAAATGTATCAGGGATCCCAGATGCCATTCACAACAGGTGAGATGCCACGCATTAGATGCTGATTTATTATCCTAAAAGACTTCATATTCTAGAAGCAAAAACACTATGATCTTCGAATTCCTCTGGGCCACGCTGCCACCAGGGTCCACATAAGCATCTTCCTGGTGATTCTTCCATCATCATGGACCATGGTATAGCCGCTGCTTGTGATATGACCGTCCTCCGGGTTGCTGGGCCCGACTGGCCCTGAGGACAATTTTGGCCTTGAGACAGCTGAAGTACTTCCATAACCATTCACGGCTTCCTCTGAACCTCTGCTTTGGCCTTATCTTTCGATATAACGAGCACCTAAGTTCGGACAACCATATCAATGAATGTAAGACATAGAATGATACTCATGACATCAGTCAACAGCTAATGGGACTGGTCACCTGTGCATCTCACGGCTCGCCGGCATGTCCCAAATTCGAAAATCCCATCTGCATCTACATCTCCTGCTCCTACCTTCGTGCCGTACGGGCACATAATTTACGCAGTTGTCGTGGCTAAGGAGGGGCTTTTCAATAGATCGTGCTCCATATATGACCCACCACCACATTGGAATCCTTCATGACATCGTCCATATCTCCATTTATCGATTCTATCAGACTTTTCCCAAGTGATACGTAGTTCGCGCTTGGCAACTCAAGGCAAATATGTCGAGAAGGTGTGGTTACTAGTCGAAAAATATCAACATCCATTCTCACTTAAACACCAGGTCGAGCTGACTCACGTGTACGCAAAGCCAACGCGTTTGTGATTGGCAGTCGAACACAACATAATACTTCTCCATGAACTTCTGACCAAGGATGAAATCCGAGCCTCTCCCGCTGTCAGCACCGAGATTAGTAATGACGCCGTATTGTACACCAGTCTCAATGCCCCAAATGGCGTTCTCGTTCAATGGGATCAGTTGTGCAGCTGTATCCATGCTGAACGCGCGACCGTTGATTGTGAAGTTAAGGGGTTGCATGCCTGCGACGGAGGAAGGGGGGATGACAATGAGGCCAGTGTTGTTAACGTCGAGGTAGGCTCCGGGAATGGCTTGTAAGTATCTGAAAAAGAAATCATCCGCAAGCACGACCACTGCGATAATGTGGAGTTGGGTGGTGCGAGTGATATCGAGTCAAATAATACGCACGACTTGTGCCCGCGTCGACTATGCCGGCGGTTGACCGAGGAATCACAGTGTGTGTGCCATATGTTACGTCAGTTACGTTGATACCCCAGTAGTGGGCTGCCGGGTGAATCTTGGTGACTGGAGCGTAGGTTATATTACCGGTGTACTGGCGAGTATATCAGGAATTTCAATAACGAAATATGACATCGTACGCACAAAAGCAGGATCAATGCCACCATATGTAATCGCTCCATCTGTTCGATCGACTAAATGGGTTACATACAAGTCAGATACGATAAACACATACTGGTGTCATTAGAAGTCGTTGCCGGCGCGAATGAAATACCAAAAATCCGTTGTTTGATCAGACCCTGCTTCAAAGCGTTATCCATGATGGTTGGAATCAAGGTGTCAGTGTCAGGAAACAGTGTGTCCTGCGTAAGATCAACTGGTCCAACGCCAATTATGCCGTCGACACCGTCAAAATTTGCGAATTTAAGAGCATCACCGATGGATTGATTCGCGATGACGAAGCCAGCTGCGAGAGTCACCGTGTCATTGTCTGATCGGTTAGGCCATATCAGTTTATATATAAGTACTCGGACTAAGTGCTGAGGAAGACAAACATTCGATACCACTGAAAAAGCCACTTCCATAGTTGACAGTGACATTCTGTCCAGTGGGGACACTGGTTGATGTACGAACATACTTTTTTCCCGTTCTACACGTCATCATCAGTCATTCAAGTTGTAAGGGCAATTTTCTACAAAAGCACTGACCCAACAAATGTGTTAGAACTCCCCGTGTCAACAATTAAATTGTAGTAGGTGGGGGGACAGCCGACACCGACACTCGTGGTGTACTGTATGTATACCAAGTTTGTAGCCGGAATGGTCTTTGGGCCACTGGTTGTCTTTAAGAACGACGCTCGGGCACGATCAGCGTGTGCAGAGCCTTGAAGGTACGACCCAGCACGCTCAAGCTTTGTCAATGGGATGGTGACCGAGGCCCATGACGTAGACCTGCTGGCCGTGATAATGACTGCAATCAAAAAGGCGGAGAACGATCGCATGACTATGAGGGAGGTTTCTGCCTGCTTGCATGAATGATGGGGCCGACAATCCATTTATACTAGAAGTATGTGCTCATGGGCACCGATAGGACGTGCGACGAATGCAAGCCCCATATAGGCTTTAAAGGACGTACTAAGCGACAACAATTGAATAGCAGCAATGCCATGCGAAGTTGAACCTACTGCAGCAGTACATGGGCACTGTGGCACAACAGATAATCCGGCATTGCATAGTCTCCGCTAGGGCCCATTGCCAGATATGCAGAACAGATTAAGGAAGAAAATAGTTTGAACGGCCTGCTGGATACAAACACTACAAAGCTCACAAGGTGACTGGTCTCCCCTAGCCAGGCTGTATACTAGTTCTTGATACAAGGTGTCCAAAAAGACTGGAATGGTTATGCTCTGCCAACATAGCAGATTCTTGATATGAATCGTTGCATTGCAGCGCCGGTAATTGGGAAAAAACGTACATGATTACATGAAGAACAGTGGGACATGGACCAGGCCGCAGGGATTGAAGGCTGCCAGTGCAATATACCCATGCTAAGAGAATCGATATTGGTATGATACCGTTTGCGATGTCGGAAGCGCGACGACACCTGGGCCCGCGGCGCTTTCAAGAAGCTGGAGTTCTGCCAGGTTCTGCCAACCTCCCATCGCTTGAGTAGTTCAAGCGTGATAAATTTCTTTGCGCTCCTGGCCATCATGAGAAATATGTCAAGTCGATCATGGTTCGAGACCCCAGTTGTTCACCGGCACCGGCCACCATGTGCGCAGGATCTCGTCCCCAGTTTGATGATTGAGTGAAGCATTCCGAATGAGAAATCTACAATTGTGCTTATATAAGCGCATTCTAGGCGAGATCTCGTGATCAAAGATCATCCACACGCTGCACATATTTTTTCTCTGCCAGAAACACGGTGGTACTCGCTAGGATCTGGAAGGTCCTAGCCAGCTGCGGCGTCGTTGGAATTTTCCACATGCTAGTGTCAGGAGCGAGAGTGATAGATATATTCAATGATCAAGATATGTGTCAGATGGTCCAAACTCATGTTTGTGTGAAACATGACTAGTTTACTAACGGACCGTGCTAACTAGAGTAGCAAAAATTGGTACATATGTACAATTCTATACACAAAGCAAGACTCTTCCTTCCATTCTGGTCTGAATAGGCAGACTGGTACTATATTATACACACAACAGCAGAAGTCAAAAACGTTTCGAGTAGGAAAAAAGGAGCGCGGAAAAAAAAAGCAGCTTCACACAAAGCAAGACATAGACAATGATGTAACTTTCTGTAATGGTAGTCATCGCAATGAGAATCGTGCATCGCAGGCAAGAAGTGAAACCGTCTTACATACAGCAATAGCTGTGGATTTCACAATGGTCGCTTCGGAAGCAGTTTGACAACTCTGTTCTGCTTGACGATATGCGCATCCTTCCCGAAATAGCGGGCGGACTCGAAGGACCACTGCAGCGGACCGACAATCCAGTTCTGCAGTCCTTCGACGTACTTAGCCACATCCTTGTCGAATTCTTCTCCCCACGAGGGGAGGACAGCGCGGTTTTCTTCGAACCGTTGTAGGGAGATATTGCATAGCTGAGCGCAGTAGTCAACAGCGCCTTGCAGGTCGAGACCTTGCTTGACCATGAGCACAGCAACTAAATTATGCGTGCTATGGTGAGATTGCTCCATGTTATAGGATAAAATATCCTGTTAACAGCGATGTCAGTAGTGCCCCAACTTCGACGACAGAATGAGGTATTACATTTGACCAAGAAACGAAGTCATTGGCAGCCTCCTCCAGCGCCATGATGACTGGATGCGAGACTACTTCGTCGGGAAGATCAATCTGACAGACGAATTCGATAAGGGCAAAGCAAGCCTTGCAGCCGCTCAAGTCGCGCCTCAATTCGATGTAAGATTCAACATCATCGATATGTCCCTTGACGCGGTTCTCCACCTCCTTGGCCGCAGAGATAAACCACAAGTCCATTGTATGAATAAAGCGCTCTGTGCAGCCAGGGCCGCCAGTCTCCTTAAAGCGACAGAAGTATCTTAACACCGTGATATGGTTAGAACGTGTGCGCGATAAGAAAAAATAGAATAGACATACGATTTGCACATCTTTCCACTATATCTTTCCGTCTGGAAGTTGACGGGATCGCGGTACGCAGATACGCAGCAGTCACGTACTCCCCATGCATCATTGACATCGGGTGACCTTTCGATCTCGAGCCAGTCATCCATTTTGAATGACCAGCCCAGGAAGTCCGCGCAGACTTTGAGATGGAAAGCATCCGCATCAGGGTAACAAGATGAAGCGAAATAACCTGGGCGCAATATCGTAGTATATTTGGTAACATCGGGCTCTACTAGATGGGCTTCGCTACAAAGCCATTGTGCAGAAGCGCGAGATACCTCATCACAGTGAGGGTTTAGTCGCATAGGGTAGCGGCAATCGCTAAAGAAGTCAGGTAAAATGAACTCCGTGGGCTCGGAGTCAGAAGAAGTGACGGTGCAAGTTGCGGTAGAAGCCATGGAGGTTGTCGGATTCGTGAAAGTCGAGATGGGGGAATGGAGAAATCAAACACGCAAGTTATGAGACAAAGTCTTTGGAATATGTCACTCTTTATACTGATGCCAATATTGCTGGCGGGTGTGTCGTGTTGGCTTGGACCATCGCGTTATTTTGGAAATGAGGGTCCACTGGTCAGATTGAAAGAAAGCGGGGGTGTAGACTCACCTGTTCTATGTGTCACCTACTCGAAATATAGCAAGGTTTGAATCGCGCTTCTCTAGACAGGGTGAAACATTAACGAGCCTCGCCTATTCCTGTAGCTTTGATGTCGCTAACAACAATGTGAGACTCAAATTCCATGCACTATTCCATAGGTAGGATGTACAAATGGTGAGACTTTTCTCGTTACGCAGTATCTTGTTTGTGATTGTTCCATATAAGTAGATCTCTTCTATGAATATGACAGAGCGCTTACTTCAAGCCTTTTCCTTCTGCATTCCCCTTCCGAAAGCCCGTCGTGATAGAGATAGTCAAGATGATCAAATGCCGAACACGAAGACAGCGAACTTCGTACATCTGATCATTGACGGTCATTCACCTGTATGTAAATTGGGGTCGACGGACCGATCTAAGATCTTGCGTGGGCGTCATGATTCATGATACCATATGTGGATTATCAGAAAGTCATCTACAGCGGATCTGCTGGGCGAGCCAAGATAGACAACGACTGAGTACATGTCCACTTGCGCGTTCCAGCGCAGAATGCAGATTTGTGCGTAGGTCAGTCGAGAGAGGGTAGAATTGGTTTGGTCGGTTCCGCCACAGCCCGTAGACTGCCGCGCAGTCAAAATGCTTATAGCCATCCCGCGCGTCTATCACAGTATCTGTTATAGTAACACAATGGCCATGGAACACGGAGCTGCTATAGCTGTCGCCCGGATCTGTCTTGTGCGATAACCCATCGATATCAATTTCGAGACTCCGAGGATGATCCAGGTTGCCGCGTTCTGTCGCTCAACTGATGATGCGTTTATAGTCACATCAACGTTCAAAAATACATGGTAAGAATCACATTACTCATCAGAAAAGTTCTTTGTCAAACCTCTTTAGTCGCAAGTCGGGAGAAATGGTACTAAGAACAACTTGAAAGCATTCTGAAGTAAGACATAACTTCCGAACTTTGATAGATCTTGGTGAGTGTTACGTACCGCACTAGTAACATAGCCTGTACTGGTTATGCCATTGTGTGGGCATCTAAGGTTGAGTAATGTTTGATAGTTGTTGATGCGCGTACTAAGGCCGTCGGGTGCATGCTATGTTTTTGACCACGTGACAATGACGCGTCACCGAACATATTGTATCATATAATCAACATCTTTCCTGTGATCATCCTCACATTCAATGTGCACCATATTATCTTCGTTTTCTCTTTCGATTTCATCCTTCCCATCGCACTCTTCTGATTCGATTTCCCAAACATTACACAGTTATGAGCAAGGTGCCGATTAAGAGCCTACCGGAGAGTCACTACTGAGCCGGGCGCCGTTGGTTTTGTCGTTCTATTCGAAGTTTCGAACCTGTACAATGTTTCACATCGCAAATCCCTACCATTTACTTATTATCGTTAGCGTGTTATCTCATATGTTATTTATTCCCACTCCCCCTAAAGCAATCATTACATAATTAATAGCCGTAGACGTCGCCGAAATCGCTCATGTTCGTTTGTCCACCCACCTCCAGCGTCCAGTCCGAGTTTAAGGCTCGGACATAGTCCAATACCTTCACACTAGACCTAGTTCATCCTTATCCCAACAGTCGAAGTTGGAGACTGTTGCTGCTGCTGTCGTGAGTCTGCATCGGGATCTTGATCATCCAACGACTACCTTCCGTCCGGAAGGTGGCTACACTGACTGATTGGACGTATATGCTTAATAGTTGTCATTACTATTTGCTACAGTCATCCTCTCATCGGTCACTTATTCGCACCAGATGGCACCTCCCATGGACATGGATTTTGGTGCATCAAACCAACCCTACCCCGGTTTTGGTGACCATAAAATGCAGTTCATATGATTTGTGATGTACTTCCCGATGCTCTTCCCCACGTTTGGAATATGCAACCGACATGTTCGTTGTACCGGTGGCTGTCTTCCATCATTGATTCGCTGTCCCAATCTCGTGGATTTTTGCTCACACAGACAGTGGTAGACACCACAATGTCTAACTAGTGATTTTGTACATCAAATGGCTATTTCGACGTTACATCATACTAACAGCCGTCTTCCTTTGGCACCACTGGCTACTTTTGCAATGGATCATTACACTATCCGTGTACCTGTTTACGGGTTTATTGAGTATGACTTACCTTGCTTTCTTAATATCATTTCTGCCTTGAGGATGCTTGTGCATCTTGCGACTCTTTCTGCCCAACCCAAGCCTTACCTCCACTGTCATCTCCTGCGTGACTTCCCATATACACGGGCATTTGACTTATTATCCTGCCGCTGTACACAGGTTGTGTGCTCGATCTTCACAGCTGACACTCTGAAAATGGGACATATCGTCGATTTCGCAATACGCCGCCTTCGTGTCAGTCTGGTTGTGATGCATTGAGAGCACCCATCATCTTTTTGCTCTCTGCCCGGCTATAGATCGGTCATGCGCACGTGCAACTTTACCACGAAACCTCGAGAACAAACTAGTGACCATATCTGGAGGTCTTCGCTAGAGTTACACGGCGCTTGTTTTCTGATGACGCGGGGCTTTGACCATGGTATCAAATGCGTTTTGTTATGTGGGTGCATTACCCCCACTTGCGGATATTGCGGTTGACATCAGAACTCGAGTGGGTATCTCACCCCTACCATCTGATACGGGCTACAATTCATCGATAGTATGGGTATGACTGAAACACGGTGGTCTATTCACGTCAGATATCAAACAATAACATAGACACTAGAGCAGCATTCAAAACATGGACGTGATGTCGAGAACGAGCAAAACCAGCAGCAAGAGTAGTAACGACAAAGCTTGAAATATGCAGAAACTGAAGACAGAGATACGCTGTAAAACTGGGTGGCTATGAGTGAGATGTTGGTAACAAATGCAGCAGGTAATTAATTTGGAACAGTAAATAGGTAACGGGGTTATTGATGCACGAGAGCGAGTGCGCAACCAGGCGCAATGTCCAAACAAGCGGCACTTATCGAAGCGCGTTCAGCTTTCCTTCATCTCTTCATCGATGGTGCTTCCAAAATAACACTTATGAGCAGGGCTGGAGGAGATACCAGGCGACATATTGGATGAGAAGTGCATCGCAGAATCAGGGCTGAGTAATCCGGAAGTGTTAGGACCGGATATGAAATAATTCATGAGGGGTTGGCAAGGAACAGGTATGATGAGCGCGGGAGGCGCGAGAGTACGCGTGTATTTTGCAGATGGTAATGGTGATGGTGGTGGAAGTGGAGGGAGAGGGGCAGTAGGAGGCGGAGCGAGTGGGACGGTTCGCTTGACTGCACGACGCAGGCTGCACAACATGAATATTAGAAGACATACAATTACAGGCATTGAAGCCACTCACCGCAGTGGAGGGCCTGCATTCAGACTGCCACTCCTTAATCTTCCAAAAAGACTGCTGGATTCTGAAGCGTTCTCTGCGACGCTGCCTGCACGACTCCGGGTGGGAGACATGATACCAGTGCGCTGAAGCGCGCTGCCCGCATTTCGCGTCGGGGATTTGATAAGAGCCATTGGATTCGCGCCTATATTCATGCTACTGCGACGCCTGCGCATGCGAGGACGGTCAGCATTCGCAGTGGGTATTGCAACAACATTATTTGAGTTGCCACCGGGTGTGGGCGTCACGCTCAGATCGCGATCGACGGGGTGCATGGGACTGGATGGTATTGGCATGGGCGAGGAAGGTGGTGCAGGAGTTGTTGCTCTTGGATGGTAAGGCGCGAGAAGACCAGAAGAAAAGAAAGAAGAATAGGTGACCATCGTTCAAATCGAAAAGGCGCTGCTGCAATTGAAGATGTTGGTCAAAGAACAAGTTGAACCAAACCAAATTTGAATTTCTTCTCGATAAGGATATTATACAAGGGACGTTGATTTTCATTTCGCTAGAACACTGCCACACCTCTCAGGCTAGCGAAAACCGAGTACTGAAGTGAGATCTGCATCTGCATTGCACAGGATTAATATTGAATCATCGATGCCAACAGCATAATTCACCTGTCCGACATCGCAAGCTTGCACTAGCAGCTAAGTCGTAACGTAACCTACATTTAAATGATATTATGTAAAAACGGAAAGGTTGCTCAACCTTCTTGACACCTTTGCCATACGGCAAAGTAAGGCCGACTAGCTCAGTTGGTTAGAGCGTCGTGCTAATATGGTTCATTGATAAAAGCATGGCCAGTACAACTTCACGCTCTTATCGATGGACTGCATACGCGAAGGTCTTGGGTTCGATCCCCACGTTGGCCAATCTTTTTGTAGACTCCTGTTGCCTTCAGCACCGTCTAACTTGGTTCTATGCGTCCGTGAATACTCTTTTGAACGTCACAGGGACGGCAGACCTTTAGTTGAATGTTCGACAGGCTAGTGATGATGCTGTGGGTGGGTGCCCAGTGAGGCCTAGTGAGGTTGTGGCCTGCCACTATAGGGTACAGGCTGTATTACGTCATCTGCCGCCTTCTTACTACGCTCTGCGATCCACCAACACGATTGCTCGTGTGTTAACTGGGCCAACATGTTCTTTATTGTGAGTACCTTTCTCCGAGAGATTCATCATCATTCAATCCGTCATAACCAAACTTCAATGCTCAGAAAGAGTTGACGCACACAATTCTCCTCCATCCGTCATATTTTGGCCCTCGGATGCTCCAGTTCCTCGAGTCAAAACTCTACTCAGACGTAGAGGGAACATGTTCAGGCGCATTCGGGTACATTATTGCTGTCGTCTCCATCCTGGATATCGGAAAAGGCATGGTTCTGAGCGGAAGTGGCCAGGCCGAATTTATCACCCGCTATCGTGCAATAGTCTTCAAGCCATTCAAAGGAGAAGTGGTCGATGGGTCGTGAATAACGTTAACAAGGTGCTCCATACCTTGTTATTTTTCCTCGATCCGTACTGAATAGCGCGTAGATGGGCTTCTTTGCTGACGTCGGGCCATTGACAGTTTTCGTGTCTCACCAAGTGAGTTGGAATGCTGCTCCTTCCTGCCTCGCTCAACATCTCGCACTATTCTTAGCTGATACATCCTGACATGAAATTTGATCCGACCTCAAATCCACCATCCTTTGCATCAGAGGACCAGGTATCGTCCATTTATGTATGGTTCCCCTAATGTCCCTACCTTGTCTCGAACAGATCATCGAGAAGAACACTCGTGTACGGCTAAAAATTGTGGGAACGCGCGTTGATGCTACCGAAATTGTGAGTCTTTGAATTTTAGTACGACTACAACTGTTAACACAAGGTAGTTCGCCATCGGAACGATCAAGGAAGATCATCTTGGTGTTATAGACTAGTCAAAAGATCGAATTTGGACGATCACCCTATGTATACCTGCTATCACTGTATTCGCTGTGTTATTTACTGCAAAGTACTAATGTCATCCTCTTAGTCCAATTCATGCGCTCGATTAAGTACCATTGGATGAAGCCATGATAAATAAGAACCAGAATACATAGGAAAGCGATTGGCTATGACCTACATGGACAAGTATGAACTATTAATATATAGTCGAGGCAGTCTCGTCTAAGTATGACCTGTGCCCTGCTCATTCCTCATCCTCAAAATGCAAGACCTGCGCATCCTCGTCTACAGGTACATCCCTATATCCACGCCTCGCGCGGTAGCCCATCGATACAGATTCCAGGCTTGACGCTATATATTCGAACGCGATGCCCGCAAGTCCGAGAAGGAACCATGGCACAGATGCCAGCGTAGCCATCGCACCAGACCCTGACCCATGCGAATAGTCGCCTCCGGGCAAACGGATCGTCCTGTGTATCAACAATAAGCATACAACGCACACGTGAAGTAGATTTCACTTGCCCTCTCGCCATTCCGCTCTTGCTGTACCACCACCATGCGACAAGCGCCTGTGATCGCAAAGGGGAATAAAATCACCATCATCCAGAATATCGCGCTGTGGCCATTAATACCAGGGCACAAGTGTTGCGTGCCTCGGTCTATGCGGTCGCCGCCCTCACAACTAGAGTAGTCCACCTTGCGGTACGCCGTAGGTTCATACCAGTAGTCTTCCCCATTGCGACATGAATCATCGGGCGGTCGTGCTGTCATCCCCGGTACAAGAACGCATTGGCCTTCCCCATTGTGGACATAGTTGAATTCGCTGTTTTTCGTGCCCAGATCTAAATTAGTTCTGAGCAGATGGCATTATACCCGTGACTCACCACTCAAAGTCCTCCAGCGCACATGTACAATTCTGTACAATGTTGTCTAGTGCCTTGGGTGTGTCTCCAACAACACAGTTCACATCCCGTTTGCGGCGATGGTAGAGCGTCTGTATGTGATATAGGTGACAAAGGACAACATAAGTTTGGGCGACTTACCTGTCGACCGAACAAGCAAAGTGAGTCTCTTTCTTCGCTGGGGCTCCATAGCTCAAAGTCATCGTATCCAGGGTTTTCGGCATCCACGAGGCCTGGAAGAGTGAGCTCAACATCAATCATCGGGCACAAGAGCACCAAACTCACATTTTCGGTGCGTGAGAGATGAGAAGTCTAAGTGTACGATCACCGAGCCAGCCGTCGCGGGATAACGACCCAGGAGCATAAACTTCCGGCTCGTATCCTCTGGCACCGTCATGATATCCCTCACTCTGATCTTCTCAGTCGTGAATTTGAATTCTCGCCAAGTGAGACCCTCATCTGTGGTAAACAGGACATGGTCCGTCGGTTCCTCATCGTTCACGATCACGATGATAGACCCTGAATCGCCGAACTCCCAGAGATGGGCGTCCTTGTGAACTTCTTCCCATGTGAACCCGCCATCCCGGGACAGGAAGGTATCGCTCTCAGTGTAGGCGGCGAGCGATTCACCCACATTCCCGACTGCCATCACCACGCCGACGATGGATGGGCTGCTATATGTTGCCCGGGCATCGAAGCGTTCTGTATATCCGTGAACGTGGAGTGCACAGCCCTACATACGACAAAGTAAATCAATTGACAGCGATGATCAAAAAAGCACGACATACCACTGATGTACAAGGGTACTTCACACCCAGTGAATCTACTGAAGGGGGTAGAAGCGGCTTCCAAGTGCCACCTGACACAACAAGCAACCGTCAACGAGAGGTAAACGATACCCATAAAAAGGCATACCGTCATTATGCGTAATCCTCGTCTGCAGAACCTTGTGTCCCGTGAGTGCAGCCTCCGCAGGGTTGGCTACTATGTTGATAATTGCAATGCCATCCAACCCCACGAGCTTCTCAAAGTCGACAAAGCCGCCATTGTTCCTATTCACGTTATCGATGGACAGCCCAAAGTATGTTCCATTGGAGTTAGATTTCAGGATGTTGCCCCATGGCGTTGGAAATTCGTTCATGGTCATGTGTAGGAAGATGGATTTAGTGCTTGACTCAAGGACAGTGTATGCCTAGAAAATATCATCAGCAATTCCAGCGTTTGTGAGGTTAGAGCGAGCTGCCTACGTGAGAATCTGGATGCATGCCAGGGGGGAAGTTCCCAGAAGCAAACGTACGTCCATCAAGTGAGACCTGAAGGTTGAGCGTGCCCCTCATCGGGAGGTACTGCAAGTACACAAGTAGTCAATCAACAGTGCACGTACAGAACAACCAAAAAAAACCCACCTCAGCCACGATTAAGAACTCTGAAAACTTGGTGAACCCCACGACATGGTCAAAAAGCTTCGTCTTCTTCGCATAATAGTCCGTCCCAGACACAAGTTGCAACGCATTCTCTTTCCCGAAAAATGCCTGCGAGCCCTGTTTGTCCGCATACGACTCGCATAGGATCTGAGATGAATCGATCCGCAGCTCCTCATCGCGCGCCCAGTCACAGTTGACGACATAGTCCTCCACCAACCGCCAATCCCGTCCATTGTTCCATGTGTACTGAGCCTGCGCGCGACAGTTTTGATACCCTGATTGGCAGTCCACATTACCGATCCAGATGAGATACTCGGACTTAGGCTGGAAGCGGACCACTTGGGCCCCGAAGGTGTTGGGAGGCGAAGGCGCTTCGGAAGGGTGCCAGTAGCGGCCAGTGTCTGTTGTATAGTAAAACCTCTTGGAATCGGTGATAAGGTATGCGCGGTCGTCGGTGTGTGTGTGCATATAGAACACTAGGAAACGCTCCTCTGGGAACTTTTGTTCCCATGTGTAACCCTCGTTACTAGATTGCCATATTGTGAAGTCGGCAAGACGGACAAGGACGGTCTATGGAGGCACACGTGAGCTGAGGTATTGATATGGTACGATTTACAGGACGCTCACCTTCGAGTCCTTGAAAAACTCGCTCTGTACAATATCACTAGCGAATGGATGCTACAATATCGTAAGTTTCATACTGAGAAAAAAAGCGAGAACAGAGACACACAGTCTGGTAAACAATCTCTCCTTCGACAGGTTCAGCTGTAAATGACGCATGAGACACAAATCCTCCATCATCTCTGAGGCACTCACCTCCGGAACAGTCTTTAGACATGGGCTCGTCCATGCGAGAGCCACCTTCACACTTGTTCCCAGGGATCTTGCGATATCCTGATGAACCCATGTACGTTTCGCCGGGCGTCCCAAGGGTACACTGGGTACTGGGTATGCGCTCTGGGCCCGAAGGCACACATTTATCATCACTCCGCACATAGTTATAGTCACTAGAACGCATGAGCAATTTTGATGGGCAGAGTAACCAGGAACAACATACCACTCATAATCATGTTCCTCGCATGGGCACTTATCATCATGAACTTCCGGATCATGGAACTTCTCACCCATGTAGCAATCCGCATCAGCCTTGCGCCTGGTGTACCATTGCTGCGAAGTATATTAGTAAGATCACTCTCGTGACACGGTTTACATCTCAGTAACAAACCTTGGCACCCATGATGCACTCTGATTTGGTATTGGCTCTTGCATACCATGATTCCTTGTCATTGGGACCACACTGTGGGCGCCCAAGGGCAGCGAAGTCGAGGTAGATGGCAGCGTTACGGCCTTCATTGGACTGTGGGGACTGCCTCACGACCTGGCCGAGGAGGAGGAACTTTTGAGACGTTGAATCCGATACCGTCGTCAGGCCTTAGCACGGAATTGGATCCCAACATCGTATGTGTTCCTATAGGGCGAGGCGTTTCAGTAAGATCGCATATATGCACACACAGCGAGCGGCAGAGCGGAAAGGCATACCAGGTCTGGCCCATGTCCGTGGAGTACATGATAGAGTTGGTAGGTTGCTCGTCGTCGACGACGACGATGACACTTCCAGAATCGCCAAATTCGTATTGAGATGCACCTTCGCGGACCATAGTCCATGTCAGGCCGGCGTCCTTGCTCATGTAGGTATTGCTCTCATCGTATGGCGCAAGCGCTTTTCCAACGGAACCCACGCCCATGACGAAGCCAGGAGCGGGGGACGAGAAAACGGGGCCATAGTTGTGCATGTCTGTTACTGAGTGCAAGTGCAGCGAACATGATTCGGAGGAGCAGGTACCGCTAGGAGCGACAAGGGAATCCCATGAGCTACCTGCGAAGACGTAAGGTCAGTTTAAAATCAAAAAAGAAACATCGTTCCTCACCGTCATCAAATGTGATGACCGACCGTAATTGCTTGGCTGCCATCTGCCTCTCAACATCTTGCGCATTAGCGACGACGTTGGAAATACCAACACCCTCAACGCCATATATGGTCTCGTAGTCGACATACCCCATCATGTTTCTGTTCGTGTTCATCAAGCTCTCCACAAAGTAGGTGCCGTTGGAGTTGCTGACAAACAGGGTACCGACAGTGGTTATGTCGTGCAAGACGACATCTACTGCTAGAGAGTGAACTGTAGACTCGACAATGGTGTATGCGTTCTCCCGCAAGCGAGCCTGGGAGGCATGTGGGAAATGTGCCTTGGCCCATTCTTTGGTGTTCACAGTAACATATAACAGCATGTCACCCTCGCTGCCGGGCGTCAAGTCCTTGAGCGCAACCACGGCAAACTTGGACACGATTGCAAATGCCACGACACCCTTGGCATTCTTGCCGATGCCAAGGTCTTCGTTCTGCTTGGTGGCAAAAAAGTCTGTGCTGGAGTACAGACGACTGCTTGCGATGTTGTGCGAGCCAGCCGTAGCGGAAGAGTCATAAGCGACGCAGTAGACGAGGTCCTCGTGAGCGTCATGTTTGAAATCCTTACTACTGTGAGCGAATTGGCAACGGGAGACGTCCTCTAGGAGAAGTTGTGGTGATGAGGCAAATCCATCTTTGCTGTAGTATGTCTACATAGAAATTTGGATGCAAGTAATATGTAAATATAAATAAATACGCACCACGTCTCGACATTGTTCTCCCCAGGGAATTTGGTCACATTTAGTGGCCTGGAAGAGGGTGTACTGCCACTTTTTGGGATCCGAGTGGAATGAGAGTGGTTTTTGGACATAGGCCACTAGCTCGGGGACATTGAACGTGCGCCATGACTTTCCGCGGTCGTCTGTGCGGTAATGCGTGTAGGAGTTTGTTAATACGAATGCCTATAGATAGGATTCGGTCAGATCAAAAGCCACGTCAGTGTGTTCGAGGCAGATGAAATATACTGGAAATGAGAGTATGGACGGTAACGCACCACGCGGTTGTTGAATGGGTGCTCCATAAACATTGCAGCCTCCCCAGGTGGTATGTCATCTGCGCGTTTCCAGGTCTTGCCTTCGTCTTGAGAGACATGTATATCTCCAAAGATAGCATCATGGTATATCACACTCTACAGGATAAAGTGAATTGTTATTAAGTGAACCCTGAGGTAGATATGAATGCCTCACAGTCGTATCGTCGAAAAAGAACAACCGAGTTGGTGCATTGTTGAAGTAGTTTATGGCATGTTCTGGATCAGCAGCAGACGTGTAACCAAAATAAAGAAGAAAAGCAAGTGTTGACCATATAAAAGCGGCTGTCCTGTGCCAAGGAGCCATGCAGGACGTTGTGGATGAAGAAATGTGTAGTGCACGTTGTATGTTACGTGCACAGCTCAGCAGTTCCCTTGCTCCCGCAGCCCGCGCCAAAGTGACGGCTGTCATTCACAGCCACACAACCGGCTGTACCATTTCGGGCGACTATAGTCTAGACCTCATGTTAGAAGAAGACAATTTGTTCCTTCTAATGAGGCTATAAAATCATTCATTCTTATAGGATGTGTTCTCTTATTGCATACATGTCCTAGATGAGTTCAAACAGGTATCAAAAGGGAGCTTAACCACGATCTCTTTCCAAATCTTCAGGTCCGAAACTAAACGGAAGTAATTCCTCAAGAGTACATTCTCGTACTCCATCTTCTTTCTCCAAGTAGGAAGATGCAGCCAACAGGATGGGCATGTCGAGGGGACAAAATTCGCGAATTACTTGACGACACATCCCACAAGGCGCAATTGACGAGGCAACGTCGCTAGTAGGTAATTGGTGTAAGATTTGGAGCAAGGATAATAATGACATACGTTGTGACAGCGAGCGCCACAAACTTACGATGGCCTTCACTCTGATATCGAGATATTTAGTTGCGGGTTAAGCCCCACGAACGCTACCAGATAAGGTGGACGCACTACTGCTTTCACGAATGCAGTGCGCTCTGCACAAATAGTACCACCTGTGTATGGTAGCCGCAGGACTGATGAGTAGCAAGAGCCAAGTAAAGACCGTATTCACCGTACGAGGCGTTCTCGATATTAGCACCTTTGATGATTTCGCCATCCTCAGTGAGAAGAGCTGCTCCCACACGGAATTTGGAGTAAGGCACGTATGCGAATGTTTTTGCTATCAAGATACTTATGAACAGTGCGCTTTTTCAGGTTCTGTTTTCAGGGCGATAGACTCGTACCTTCAACTGCGGCTTGGAGGAGGCGATCGCGGTTTGAAGCTACGATATCTGTCATGAATAATTCGTTGGTTGGGATGGTTCAAACCAGGGGATGGACAATCCGATAACTATCGCAGCACGCGATCCGAAGTTACGATCTAGGATGCAAGTCACTCGTCACGGAGTCACACACCCTAGTCACTAACCGCCAACTTGAAGCAGGGGTGTATCTTGGGGCCTCCACGCCTGCTGGCATATGGAAGACACTGGAGGCGTTCCAGAAGCTGATTCATACCAACGGGCACTCAGACTGGGCCATGTTAGTAAGTAACACATTCTTGAAGCACTCAGAGCGATGCGCTGGTGTGGTTCTTTTTCTAACTCATCCTGGCGTGTATCCATGCACATCGACTCATTTTCCTAGGTGTAAGCCGAGGAATTGACATTTTATGAGAAGATGCTTCCCGCGCGGAGATCGTAGGATATGGTTAAGATAGGGTGAATTTACTGCACGTACCCGCGGATTCCGGAAGCAGGTTTTAATTGGCTTTTTTTTTACAGTCACTGGTCTTCCTCCCTCAATCGATATCGGACGCGACAAGGATCACACTTCCGAACATTCAATCATATGCTCACTGGTCGCGCAGAAGGGACGCTCGTAAAATACAAGAGGAAGCGGATTCTTTGTGAATTCGAATCACGGGATCTCTAGACCACCTCGGCCGTCCTGGTTCTCGATCTCAAACCTTGGTGTTGTCACATAACACATTGCATCTTATTTATGATTACTACGTTCCAGGCCTTAGAACGCCATCCATCAGGTTCCCAAATATTGACCGATCTGCCATGCACAAGACCACAGTATCCGCGTCATCGCCATCGGACGTTCTTTCTCCATATCCAAGCATGATTGGAGGGTTCGCGTATCCTACAGGAGCAGCCCACACTGTGCGATGCTGATGAGAAAGTCACTTCACGCTGATAGTACATAACACTGTCAATGATGTCAACATGACTACGGCATGATTTACCAGTATCGAGCGTTGACAACCAACACCACCTATATCAAAACCCTACATCAGTTACCAATCGATGACTTAATGTTAATTGCAAAGCCCGTGTCGGACTGGGAGTAGGTGCGAGTCAGAAGAATCTATGTCTATTAACGATAGGTGAAGTTGTACATGAAGCATGAACATTAGAATATCTACTGATTTCATCAAAGTCGTAAAGGACATCGTTACATCTCTGCCCACAACACCGGCCCCATCACCATGCCCATAGTCCATATCTATAACATGAAAATCAGTCAACATGTGCCAAAGTGCGCATTAGATGATCTTACGACGTTCAGTGCTTTAACAAAAAGCATCGGGTATTCGTAAATTGGCGGAGCATATTTACTTCCAGCTCTGGGATGGGTGAACAACACCCAAATGGAGTAAAGCGCTATGGCAAGAGAACTACGAGCCAGTCGTAACGGAGATTGAGCAATCCTAGGGAATCCGGATCCAGGTAAGCGCGATCGTGACAAGTTATCGATATATTACTGACCCAGCTGCTAATGCCATCGGTTCCTCGGAATATTCGGGACCCTTGCCGAAAAACTTGAATGCTCCATCCTGCATAATGTCAAACGCCTCGCCTACGCACATGGACAATCATGAGCCTTCGGGCATTCGACAGTTAAGATTGGCGTACCTTCCGCTGCAAATAGGCCAGCCCAACTCATGCTCATGGTATTGATAGTGGATGCGAGCGGTTTTCTCAAATGGTGCCACTTCCGGAGGACGGCCGAGACTTCATTCCAATTTCCAAAGTCCTCGATGTCGGCCAGAAGATCAGAAAGGATGACTGCGTCATTCAAGGCGACCGTCATTCCACCCGCAGTTAGCGGGTGGCGCATGTTTAACGAATCTCCCATGAGAAAAGCGCCTGCCTTGCTAGATTCTCCTTGCTTCATCGAAGGAAGATAATAATGTGGGGCGCGTCGCAAACGCGACGTTTCCAAAGCATGGAGAATGGGCGCGCGTACCGATGCCGGAAGCTGAGGAACAACGTCGCGCAATATATGCTCCTACAATATTGATAGTAAGAGGGGGGTAATCACGATCACAAGACGGAATTACAGACCTTGAGATCTGGCGGCGGCTCCTTGAACTCAACCAGCATCCGGCACTCATTGTTGGGGAGTTCATAAAGGACGACCGGTCCAGCGCGTTTTAGGACAATCATAGTTGCACACTTGGCCACTGGCAGCGTCAAGTCTTTTACGATCAGACCTGCCAAGTAACCCATTTGCGAAGGTTCATATGGCATGTGCCCGAGAACGGCGGTTCTGAACTTGGATAAGCCGCCGTCCGCGACAACGACGAGGTCAGCGAAATATGCCTCGGGCTGACCACCCGTTTTGCAGGCGCTGACACCTATTATGCGATGAGTATCCTCGTTCTCGAGCAGAGCGGTTACTGTGGTCTCGATGAAGTCGACATTGGGCGCCCGCTGTGCGCGGTCCCGCAAGGCCATGACAAATGCGCCATGTTCAAAAGCTCGCGCTTCATGGCCTTCAGGGAATGGGGCGTAAATGCCATTATCAGCCCCTCGCATGACATAAAAACCTGACAGGGGAGCAGAGTCAAAGGCCCCAAGGCATGACTCTAGACCAAGCTGCTTGAGTGACATAACGCCACCAGGCTGGAGCAGTTCAGCGACCATACGGTCTGGCTTGGCCATAGACCGCTCGAGTACTGCTATCCGAAGAGGAGTACTACGCTTGCCATACGTCTTCGTGGCAAGGGCATGGGCAAGGGCCGGCCCAGCAATACCGGCACCAATGATGAGCACGTCGTATGATGAAGAGGGCATGGCGGGTTGAACAGCCGTGACGGGCTACACTCACCTGGTATTTATCCGAAAAAAAAGTCTAGCGCAAATTATTTCGCTTCGGCTACATGGGATGATCCAAACATATTCGCACCGGATAATGTGCAAATCTTACCTGGAAGATCGTTCGACACGAGTTGGACAGTCTAGTGCAAGCCGAATACTGTCTGAATCGATTGCAGTGTATTCGTGATAGATTTTGTGACGTACCGTTTCCATTTGTAACACGTTTTCAGAAATACGAGATCCGATCACTAAAGCCGTAATTCACTTCCGAGTTGGGTGTAAGTCATTCTCTTATCAGCGGCACATACTCGGTACTAACTCGTTTCAGAGCACATAGTTCAAGGATAAGCTCATGCACGCTATGCTCTTTCTGGTATGGCAATAACCGGTGCGCCAAAACGTATGATACGATCAGGCTGAAAATTATCCGGAGATTGTGAACTAGACCAAATTTTTGACTCACATCCCTAATAGTAAGTGGAGTGCTCCGACTAGTCTGAATTGGTGATGCCGACGCAAATTGTGTGTGAACTTGAAAGGTATGGTTGTATCGCCGTCTTTACGTGTGATCAACTTACTAGCCGCGTCAACATTTCGATTTCAACGTCCAAGCCCGATTTACACGGCTCCAGCGCCTGCCAGTACACAGGCATATCGATCATATCATACTGATTCCTGTAGATGTTCGGTTTTGCCGTCTTCAAAGCACCTCTCTTGATCTCTGTCACCATCCTTTCTTTCATTATACTCAGGGCGGTGGCGCTGCGAGCTGCAGGCGGTGTTTATGGCACGATAATGCCGGCAGGGTCACCTACCTCACGGGTAATATCGCGACCGAGAGTTGGAACCGTCATACCATACACCGACCGGTGGTTTGTGGAAAACACCAGATACATTGGCAAGACGAACGGCGTCGACAACAATCAGATAAATAGACTACTTTGACTTTTCGTCTTCCCAGCTTCGACTTCTGTTTGACTCCCTACAAAGGCTAGAGGGCTGCTTCTGTTCCAGGCTCTGAGACGGAGAAAGGCATGACATGAATTGTTGATGGTGTAAGTCGAGCCACCGGCCCTACGAGAAGACACGTTCAACCGCAGTTGAACGAGATAATAAGTACTGACTGATTCAAATAAGATTCGAGGGTAACATACCTGGGACAGACGGATATTAGACTAGCCGCATCCGATGAAACGTTGGATAAGTAAGTTGTTTTGCCGCCGCTGGTGTCCGAGTCATGGTCAAGCCTTTAACGTCACGCGCAGCCACTGTAATTTATCAACCCTCTTTCATCAATACTAATACTGCCTTATTTCGTTGCCCTGCTTGCCTTCGCTTGGATATAGTACGCATCATTCGTTACATCATGAAAAGCTATGAAGATTACTGGTAGTGTGTTCCATAATAGATGGACTCGACTGACCTGGTGCCATGTCAAGTAAGGGTCGAGGCCGTTGGGTCCGAAGCAGTGGGGGGAGAGGGACACGAACGAACGGGAGGATATTCTCAAGTCGAAGCGGCCAGACCCCTTACGAAATTTCGTCACCTTGCTCAGGGTTCCGCTGATCATCCGATCCGGTTATAGGCTGTAACCTGTTAGCATTCCGAGATAGATTGGCGCCCAGAAACCGTGTTGCCACTCAACTGACGTTATATTTAGTAAAGGTTGGACCTCGCAAACTGCGTCGGAGAAAGGTACGGCACATGTTCTCGTCTTCATTGTCCGGCCTTTGCACAAAGCACTTTTTTCAAACCTAGTGCCCTTGACAGTCCAATGCTGCTCCCGCTTCTTCCTGTAACCTGCAGCTTAGCTATGCAGTCGCTATCAGTTGATTATTTCACGACTAGGCAGCACGTCCGCGCCAAGATCTAGCGCTAGATCCCCGTGGTGTTCGCAGTTGACGACCCCTCCCTCGTTACCTCTTCCTCCTTGTCAATTATCGGTATTGGCTCGGCATTGCCATTCTTTCTTCAGCGATTTCCACTGCGTCCAGAAAATCTTTCTTCTCCTACCTTGCAGCTCCACTTCGTACACAATATAATACTGTATATTAATGTCCGCATACATCTTGTCATTGCATCAGACATGATGAAATTTATAGTTGGTTCACGATTAAAATTCTTACATTGTCAAGGAGATGTTACACGAAGAAACCCAAGTTCGGTATAGGAGAGGAAAATGAGGGGCATCGGAGGATGTAGAAGCCAAAACGTGGTGTATAGGGAAGCGCTGCCGATGGAGCGATTGCAATCGAGGTCCGTCCGTCCGTGCTGAGCGCTGATGTCGGTAGGCTGTAAGAAGGTACGCGCGAGGGTGGTGAACTTGAAAAACCAGACCGAGCGGTGGTTGGAGTCTTGGTAGGCTGTTCAGGCCCAGGGACCGCCGATCTATGTACTTCGGAACGGTAACAGGGCAATACATCCTATTCGCTTGGCTACAACTTGACTATCTGATAAGTAACGTATTAAAATTAAAGTTGCCCTCTAATTATACTTTCGAAGTGCTTCGACTCCTAAATATTAATATTATTGACAACCCGCAAATTGTCAAGACAAATGTGCTGTGCTGTGGGGTGAGATAACGGAAATAGGTATACCCGATACACTCTGTTTTGGGGTGTTAGCTTGCGCTTGCGTCCCAATGCAGCGCTCACCTCCTTCGCTCGTCACTCAACATACCATTCACCACCTACTTCCCTCTCCCACTCATTCGTTTCTCGTGCCCATGATTTCGCTGGATATGAGGTGTCGGGATACTTCTCGCACATGAATGCGTTGAGGCGGGAATAGATGGCAATTGCATAATATATCTTCTCGCATTTGGCGCGGTTCTCTGCACGGTAACAAACATTGACAAGGACAAGAGTGTGAGGGTAATAACAAGGCTTCGAACACCTCCGAGTCGTCAGCTGCAAATTTGCCTCTGACCTGCCCGCGTAGTAGGAACAGCGGCGTTGATGATGAACAGGACAACGTCAATGTGAACCGCAACGACGATTTATCTACACGGTAGTCGCCACCTAAAGCTTAAACCTCAGTATACAACTGAGTCGAGTTGTTCATCACCCGTCTCTTTATTTTCCAGAATACCTGCATCTGCGCTCATCTAATTCCCAAGCCAGGTCATCAGTGCAGGTGTCCTCTGCCACATCAAACTCCACTCGTGCGTCACACCCACGACTCCTTACTTATCTGATCTCCAGATTAGCAGCGTTCCCAAATTAAACAAAATCCGCACAATCCACTCAAGGCTTAATGTCGACGGTCCCTAGGGATCCCTGATCAGCGTCGCGGTATGATGCGTCTAGAATAATGAGGTCAGCAAAATGTGACTCTGGTTCAAGACTGATCCACCTGCTTGCAAGTCACGAACATCGCCTTATCACACACCATGTGCTTCATTAATCAACCTTGTTATGGGGCCCCATAGGGCTCCATCAATCACGACGGCGTCGGGTGCCTGTAGTCACAAGGTCATGGTAAACGATTTTGTGACCGAAAGTTCCATCCCAATCAAGGTAATCAGATTGATGATCATGATACCGTGACAACACTAAATTCATCAGCGAGAAAAGATCGAGGGTGCCTGACGTTCAGTGTTGGTGTAAGTAATCTACCACGAAGTAGTAGGTACTTTGAGTTGCCTACTACTTGGTAGTAATTTACGGACGAGACCGAACGAACCTAAGAGTTGCTGTGGCGTGGCGCCCTCGTCGATCACATCATGGTGCGAGTCAGTATCAGTGATAAAGTCCGAGGGCGTTGACACCAAACTATGTCGTTCCGAAGTAGAACGTTCTAGGGATCCCTCATGCCAATGTCTCGGGCTTCTCTGGAGCCAAACGCGGAGTTGTTTTCGACTCCACCGGCTCTTTCTGCAGGTCGATACCAGCCCATGCTCCCAGCTCGGACTTATCAGATCAGACTTTTCTGGACCTATTCCATCAAAATTCTGGCACTGATCAAGCATTCATATAGCACTCTACAGCCTTCTACGCCCAGATGCAAGTGATAGACTTTTTGTAGGCAACATACTGCGGACTATCATTATGAAGCGCTTAAATCAAGAGGAGTTGAAGGTAAACGACGAAGAATCTGAACTGAAATACCAAGTTCTCATACTCCTTAGACACTAGACTGACGGGCCGCCATTCATGTCGGTAAGTTCCGCTCGGACGTTATGTGTATATACTTGCTAGTCACTGGTCGTCGCATCACTGATCGGACATATGCCTATCTCGACAGTGTCAAGCTCAGAAATTCGGCTCATCACACAGCATTCAAACCTGTGCGTGTAGAAACATGGTAACTGATGTATACCCCGGAGGAATCTGCGAAGTGCAGGAGCGATAACATTGGATGGCGCTAGAACGACTGAGATAAAATGATGTCAGCGGATATTGCTGGTGTAAGTAGTCTTCAAAAGGCAAAGTATGAAATGGACTAACGTATCGGAGGCTTGTAAAATTACAAATGGTAACAAAACGGCGGCCCCTATCGCACATGTAGCACAGATGCATCGATGAAGTTGCATATGCGTGCGGTGTTAGACCAGAGAGATGAACGTTCTCGTTTTTAATATACTACACAGCCTAGGGGGAATCCCAGATAGAAGTTGTGCGAAGAGATTTAAATTTGTTGGCCTTGGGCCTCGAGACTATCAGAATTCTCAGAATTGACCTTTGTGAATATCCGAGGCAAACGTTGGGTCTGATAGGCTTAAATTAGAACTGTACTACGTGCACTGAATTCTAGCCTAGAGATTGCAAGTCAAGCCTTGAGGCAGCTCAGACTAGGAAAGGCTTCAACATAATTTTTAGAAACGACAAACTCAATTCTGATGTTCTAGGGTCGCCGTGGAAGAAATATGGGGGTCCGAAAAGGCGTATGATACGGCAAAGTTGGAAAAGTATTTTATTTAGGTTTGCTTCAGGATGAGGCGACCAAATCTCGCGACCGCGTGGTACGTACGTTTGGCCAGAGTCAGTGTTACTTGAATACGTTGTCTTTATCTGATTATGATGCTATGTTTCGCGCTGAATATTCTTCCTTGTGTTATTTTTGCCGCTTGCAGTAAGTACCCGGGTCCATGTTATCGCGGTAGCGAGTCGGACATTCAATTACGCGCTTCTTGTCACCATTGAGTTGATGACATCACAACAGACCTCACCCGGGCCAGTGCGAAGAGACCGCCCGATTGCGTACCCAACACCGTGCCCATGTCGAATTGCATAGGCCCTCGAGCAAGCCATCTCAAGAACTTGAACCTGTTGAACAACCAGAAATGCGTCAAACCTCCTTGAACAAGCCCCATGATCGCATCACATGTATTCATGTTTTGCCTACCAATGGCGATCGGTCCCCGGTTCCAACCGACAATAAACACTGATCAGAAAAAAAATCGTACGTTTGCACCAGGAGCTCAAATTCGGTGCGAGTTCAGCGCTCAGCGTTCAACGTCCGACATTTATTAAATATTACTTTCTCCTCATGTTTGGCGCGCGCCGCCACTGACCGGAACGGTGACTCTCCGGCGAGTCCGGAGGTTTGGACAGGCCGAATTGAACCTTCTAGCTCACTGCGGCATTCTGAGATCATATCATGATGACACAGTAGAGATAGAGCCACGAACCGTTGGGCCAACGTGCGTTACGATCGAATATTAGTACGTCAGTTTATGTTGCCTACCAATCGACTCACCTGGATCGCACCGCATTCTTCGCCTTGCAAACTTATCACCATGCCCTTCACAGTAAGAGCATTGTTCGACCTCACTGGCTACTAGTGGGGTACGACTTTCCCTTCGCGGTACTAGTAATTCATGTGATTAGTAGCTTAGGATTTCTTGGGCTGTCGGCAGCCTACCGTGTGGCGTTGCGTACGAGCGACGTTGCGAAAAACACCTTGTTCTATGCATTGCTAGGCCTACTGGCTGGTACACAGCGCAGGTTGTGTCATCTTCATATCGTAAGGGACGGAGCATTTGATACCACGGAACCGATTAGCGTCGACACCATGTGCGTTCTCCAGAGTAAGCACGCGATCACTTATGAAAGGTGAGCTTGAACAAATCCGGGTCAGTGCCCATAAGACTTTGCATTCATGGATGACTCCTGCCAGACTGGCTGTTGAACATCTTGGACCTTCATCCATTAACATAACTCAGAGAACGGCGGCATGGGCGATGTAAGGTGAAGAGATAGAGCCCTGTCGTTTCTAACTTCGCCTGATGAAATGTCCAAGGGTGTACTGTAAGCCCGCTATCCATCAACTACTATATACTGCCTATTTACAGGAGTCAAATGAAAATCCCGGAACGCATAGGATTTGTCGATAGTTCGAGTGAAGGAAAAAGTGCACCGTATTCTGCTAGCTGTCCATCCGTTGTCACCACTCCACCACTAAAGATCAGGCTCTCCAGGCGACACTGCGACCGTGTCAAGAACGCCTTAAAATATGCCATTGGCCTGTAATGCGAGCCTCGAATGCACGCAGATTGGGGAGTGTGATGGCTTCGAATTTATTGATCGAGTTCACATGTAAATTCCCAGATATGCGAAAGGTTTGAAGTTTAGGATGGACGAATGCTTTTGGGGTCTGGATTGCCGTGAATTTTCCAACTATCGTCAAGGACGAGAGATTGGGATACCGACGGAGCAACTGGGAAAAAGGGATTTGGGCCATCTAGGATGAGCTCGAGATTTGTGAGACCATGAGAGGGGTTTGAAGGAACATAACATGTGGACGGTAAGCGCCACGTTCATTATCTCGAGACTGCACATGCTGGGCGGCAATTGTCCGATAGATTCGGAACAGCGAGCACAAGATAAAAACCGTGTATAACGAACTCATCTAGTCCGCCGAAGTCTGCCGCCGCCAGTGGACAGCAGGTACGAGAGAATGTCCTAACAATCAGCGACGATACCTGATTGACATATGGCCCGAGCAGGCTTTGTAGCTCCGTCAAGTTATTGTCATAGCATTCGAGTGTCAATGACAGCTGACGTCCTCGTGATCGCTTGAGGCAGGAGTCATAGCACAAAAATCTCTTCCGCCAGTCACCGTACCCGGCATTGAATTGTAGCCTGCGCCATAGATCCGGCATGTCCATAGCAACCTCCCGCCATCGTCGACATACTGTGGTTAATACTAAATAGCATGGGAGCCCGACGCGGTACAGGCTTCCAGTTTCCTTCTGGGATGCAGTACAGGAAAATCTGGGCGAGGATTTCCATGGGCAAGCGCGATGAATAATTTTTGGACCGCGCAATCGTGAACTGCATTTCGTTACGTTGCCGGCGACGATAGTTGACACCGTTTTGGCTTGAGACCTCTTGCCCGACTACATCCGACAGTGACAGCTGAAGTGGATGATTATTAGTATATTCAGACGCCAACACCCCCAAAACAGAGCACTTACAATATTCTGCAGGGTACTAATGGTACTTGAGATGGCTGATAAATTGGCGTTTGTTTGCATATCGACACGAATGAGTTTGAGATTGAGATCAGAAGTGGAGAGTAATTTTGAGGTTTCGTCAACCGTCGCATCCTATTTAAATTGCAACGTCTCGCAAACCACATGTCCACGACGTCCACACCTTGCTATTGTAGTGGCTCATAGCAGGTCTTAGGTAAAATACCAACCATCCATGTTGCAAAGGGAGTCAATGGGAACGTTTGTGAAATCTGTGGGAGGGTGACATCGCTCGCCGGTAGCCTTCGACGCACTTAGGCCATCCGAGACCTTTTCTTTTCATGTGGACGACAATTGAGGGTTATAGAATTTATCGAGTTGTGCGCCCCCATTGTCACTTGTTACGGACACTGCTTACGAACGCTTACGACTTCAGTTGTATTCGGTTCCCAGAAAGCGCCTGAGTCAAAGCTCCGTCTAGCTCGGGTCGATGACATGATCTCATCGGGCTCAGGATGGGACGCAGCCAGATCGGATCCGCTGGGAGGGTAGGACAATTGCTTACGGATTTGATCATGCCCAATGACTCGATAGTTAGTTTCACGCGATGAACAGGAGCAAACAATGGGATGATGATTAAAAGATTGGTAGTACGAAACAAGGAAACTATAGAGTACTGACAAACGAAATCTTCGTAGAACTAAAGGGGGCGGCGGGTGGGTGAAAGAGGTTGTCTGTTCCAGTGAGGAGTAATACTAGCAGGTGCGACGATCTCGACATCGCGTAAGAAACGGGTGAGGAGAAAGAATGGCGCCGCCGCATGATGCCGGGATATTCCGGCAGGCTGCATATCCCGGTACCTGTCTCATCAGTGAGGAAAGTACTAGAAGACTACATCACGGTTTCTTACGCCGCCCCTGTCGGCGGCCTGCCGTGTGGTGTTGCGTATGAGCGATTGTTGATGCGAAAAACCTTGTTTTACGCATTGCTAAGCCTACTGGTGCACAGCACAGGCTGTGTCATAAATTTAATATGACTTTGATCGCAAAGTTGGTACATCTCACTGGGTTTGTCATGACCATCACCTGTCTCTTGACGCTGTTCTACATGGAATAGAACATTCGAAGGGCCGACCAACCAAGCTTCAATCCTTCTGACAGTTTTCGCTGCCGCCATCTTTGACATGTTTACGACCGCTGGTACAACGGCGTGAATGATTTGTTCTTAAAAAATCCCAACATCTCTCTGGATGTTTTTTTTATAGCTCGACACTGGTATCGTTGGTCTCCCTGTTTGAAGCAGGGCCTAATCCCGCTGATGAAACGATGGATATACTGGCCTTCTCTGTTCCTCCGAGTTGGTACGTCAAAGTTTCTTGTAATGAATATATCAACTTACTTGGTTCCAACGTTTTCCTCCTCGTGCTGGCTAGGCCGTCCGATTCACTTCAGCTGTAACGATGAGTCAGTTCAATTGAGGCATGATACTGAACATCGCAACAAACGTATCCCGCTGGTAAGTCCGGATGACGACGGGTGTGTTTTTGAATTGTTGACAATGCCCCCGTAGCTAATGCACGTGCCACGTCAGGTGACTCGACGGAAGGTTTTGCGGCAGCGTGTTGATCATATTAGGACAAAAATGACGACGGAGTCAGGTTCACGGCAATCCGTGCCAAGGCATTCGTCCTGCAGTGTGTCTATTTGATATGTCCTTCGTTGCATGCATTTTTTGTACTGTGTACTTGCACAGGAGGCATCTCCCATTCTACCGTTGCGCCGTTCCCCCTGTGGTCTCTGGCACTTAGCCCGATAGTCACCTACGCATCAGGGATCGTTACTATATCAATTTTATGTCTCCACAATGTAAGCACGGACATCCGGCGGCTCGGTGGCATGAGTAAATAACGGTTGATATTCGGAGTGAAAACCAGATTCGACAGATATCAGTAATAAAGCCCTACAAATTTAAAGTCTGCATTCTGCTGGCAAGGAACTATGCTATTCATAGGCACAGACTACGAGAACTGGCATGCAAAAGCAAGCAGCGTGCTCTCCCCAGGCATATCGTTCGAGATCTCATCACCTCACACGAATCATGCGTCTCTCCTTCGTCTGGATCCTTGGTACCAGTCTGCATTGCTGTCTCGTCTATGCCTGTCAGTGAAGATGACATTGCATGCCCCATGCTTTGCGACTCATTCATAGACTGCTGCCTTGGACGTGACTGTCTGTCGATATACATACCTAGCAGTGTAAGCATGAGTAGGTTTCTTTGCAGAATTGCCCCACTGACCTGCTTCGTAGGAACAAGTTATAAATGTGTGTCGAATAGTGGAGTATGAAGAGTTTGCTCTGCAGAAGATTTATCCATGTTGACTGTCCTGATAGCGTCGTTTTGGGACCGCCTACACAGGATGAGGCAAGCCTGAGCAGCACGTCGCAATCGTACTAGTACCAGTAGTGTATGATGGGTACTGTTCTGTGTTTCAAAGTGGATAACCTTGAATCATTAGATCATAAATTAGCCCAAAGGCAATATTTTCAGTTAGGCGTTTTCATTTGAAGGACAAGAAATGAGAGATTGATGAATTTTGATGGCGGTTATAACGATGGTCTCTAACTTATCGTCCCATACACCGCGAGCCCAACCTACACGACCACCTCTCCGCTCACGCACCCCATGAACAGCGCATCTACACTACCGCCTGTCTTCTCATCCAGCCATGCATCGAACTCCTCAAATAGTTTCATCGCTTGATGTCCATCCGCGTCAGCTTTTTTTGCGGGCCACATGCGCTTCTCCTGGATCCCAATGAAGTCCACCCTCAACCCATCCACATCAGACGATCTGGATGCGCATTCGGGGGCGGCCACTTGATCGTCATGTCCACCGTCCATACGTCAGTCCCGTAGAATGATGCTTCTTTGATGTGGTGTCGTGCAAATTCCTCCGGTGGGTTGTTATCTAGCGTCCACTCTAGTACATGCGCATCGAATGCAATCACTGCAAGAAGAATTTGGTCTACGTGACATCAAGGTGACCCAGCATATATATATAAACTCACCAGTCCACATTATCCCCGGGTGATCGATCTTTAATGTCATAGTCCTGGTTCCCTTACTCTCATCGAAGGTATCATTGACAGCTGAAACCGTGAACTGCTCTTCTGGCGGCCAAGGTGCATCATACGCGGGGTCGAGCGGGAGGTCAATCTTGTACGGTGAGAGGAACTGCGTGACGTTCAACGAAGATGCCGTATTCGATCGCAAATTAATAAACCATACGTCAGCATCCCCATAAATGTCGGCTGAATGTTTTTAAGTCTCACCGCTGAAAATGGATACAACGTATCCCAATCACTGTTCCAGTCATCCATGACAATAGCCTTGGGAGGCATCCCAGATGCGCCGAAGTGTGCCGTGATGTCATGCACCAAATCGTCAAACCCAGGCGCGCCATCTGCCGCTGCGATATGGAGGTGCTGCTCCCGTGTGTTCAACTAGATCGTTCGCGCTCAGTTTCTTTCACAACCCGCAGAGAAACTAGCACTCACGTCTTCCTTATGAAGGACAAACAGCCTCTTTTGATGATCTCTATCAAACACCTCCTTCCTGGCAAACACTGCCATCACTACGCCCACTACAAGGAGTAAAATCGTGACTGCTTTACGCAGAACAGGCAGATCAAATCGGTGAACGAATGGCATAGTGAAATTAAGTGTGTAAGAACCCAAGATCGCCACAATGGAAGCGATGATGTATTCTGCTGGAGCCTCAGAGCCAATACGCCCAGTCTGTGAAAAATGTATGAGAAGGGAGGTCCACGGAAACATAAATCACTTGCCAGCGGTACGAACACAACCAAAGTCGCAGAAGCCAGTTGAGTCCCCGTCAACAGTGGGATGGTCTGGCCCAGAGCATATGTCCACAGGCTTACCGAACCGTCATTGGCCTCCGAATTATCCACCTTATTGCGCCCATCCTCCGCTCCTTTCACATCCCCATCTCGCTTTTCTGCTGCATGCATCATTTCTATTCCAGCATCATTGTCGGAGGACGCGCTCAAGTAGTAGGTCACACGATCGACAAGTAAGGCCCCAAATGTCGAGAGTGCACTAAGGAAGAACACCGCACTTGATCCAACACCAGCGAACTGGCCCGCTACGGCCAGGAACGCATAGGCAAGGAGTTGTGCATGCAAGATGGCTTTTTCAGGGACTGGGGCCAATGACAGTTGAGTTATGAGTGCTCCTGCGTGGATAAGTTTGTGTGAGTCATGACGCCAGGAAGGCATTGAAACGAAATAGATATAATTCTGGGTGCAAAACACGAAATAAGATCCGAGTCAATTCGAGAATAGGTTGGTGTGGAAAATTATAGCACAAGTCGAAGTAAAATCACGCACCGCACATCGCCGCGGGGCCATACAATATTAACGGCTCAAACTCGCCCTTGAACCAGCTCATTCCCCGGCCCAACACCTGTTGCATCATAAACGCAACGGCGTTCGCTCCAACAAGAGCTCCCAGGCCTCCTAAAACTACAGAAAATAATGCCTTGGCCATCGTTACACCTCTCGCACTGGGCCCGCTAGCGCTTCTGACAAGCACACAACTAGCAATGAAAAGTAGCGAGTACAGCACCTTAGCTGTGCGGAACGAGTAGACAAAGAATACGCCAAGGTATGTAAAGAAGACGGTGCGAGGGCGGCCGTAGCCTGAAGCGAGCCCTGGTAGCGGTGAGGCAGGTGAGGTGAGATGTTCAATGAGCGCAAATGTGTTCTCGGCCATGTGCTGGAGTGAGGGAGACAATGATCAATCACATGATCAGATGTAGGAGGTTAGGATAACAGACCTGTGCAACGCCTGCCTCAATGTTTTCTACCAGATCCTGTACTACATCAGTATATCCCGGTATAGTTTGTCAAGTTGCATACCCCGCGCATGTGGTACAGATAACTGTTACCTACAACTGCCATCTACGTGCAGTTAGCGTTGAAAACTTTACCGACGAAAAGAAGGAAGGTCAGACGTACATCAAGCCCGGTGACGTTCAAGTAGTACTCAAACTGCCGGAAATCAGTGCTTATAGCCGACAGCATGAATATTGGTGTAAGAAATAAGGGGAAGACAAAGAGACATACTCAGAGAGTAGCACGCCCGAGCTAAAGATCTCGTTTGCAAAGATGGTTCCGTATGGTCTGTGTACATTTGCATTGGCACTGAGACCAAAAGAAAAAAAATCAATAACACTGACCGAGGCACATGCGAATACGCCTGAATCATCTCGTGAGACGTCGCCTGGAACAGAAGTTCAGGGCCTGTGGTACCAGCAGCTACAGACTCGTGTCAGGTGCATGAACGAGTGTCCCATATGTGAACAGCTGACCTTCCAAATTGATGACAGCACGGACACTGGAAGAATAATGTAAGGTGAAATGGAACAGGAGTGATAACTATGGGACACACGTGGACGCAATAGGATGCTGGGTCGAGAAAAGGTGAGAACCATCCTGGAGAGACTCCTCCGCATTATTGAACACTGTGGCTGCATTAGCATAGATCCTACTAGTATGACATCGTAGATAGACAAAACTCACGAAATATAACTGCATGCTTTGGCTCCCACCCAGGGGTATCCACCAGCACCCGCACGCACTCGATCATCACGCCAACCGCGAGCGCGTCATCTGCAGCGCCTGGACTAGGAAGGGTACTATCAAGATGTGAGTTGACAAGCACTGCATCAACTTTTCCCTGGTCCGTGCCATCGCTGAGGCGTATGATGATATTACTCAAGTTGACATAATGTTTATACAGCCGCGCAGCCATCATATCGAAGCTATCGAGCACGCCGGGAGGCTGTATAAGACACGGAAGATCATTGGAAGTGATGAAGTAGATGACGTACCGATGACTACCACTGCCCTCTTGCCTCCATACCTCGCATTGGAGCTTACGGCCGGGTTGAGCGGCTACGACACGCTCACACTCCTCTTTGAGCTGGTAAGCCTTCTCTGTCATCCAAGCATCTGCGAGTGCGTGTTCGCGGGTACCAGGCGTGCGGTATCCGATATCCTCTGACAGGTACTTGGCATATTGTAGGATTGTTGCTTCAGAGAGCTGAGGCAAGGAAGTCGTAGGATTATATCTGGTGGTTGGGATTCAGGTTGGGTTCAGCGGAAAAGCAAACATTTGTTAGTCAATATTGATTCGAGTCAAGACATGAAGGAAAAACGCACTGGTCTACGATGGGCGTAGGTAATGCTGCGGAGCGAAAAATAAGCTGACAGGGTTCAAAGTGGGATCGATGACAAGAACACGTACAATACTGGTGCTTCAATGCAAGCCATGGCAATCCAATGAGCAGCGGTACTAGCGCGAGCAGAGACTGTGCTGGCCCCCATTGTCGCGTTCTAACCATGGTGTCCAGATTCTAGGTCAAGTCAACTTGTTCGACCTCACTGTTTAGGCGGTTAGCTGCAAAGCAAAAGGTGCTCAACAAACAGAAATTTTGTGTAGTACTATATGTATCACTACAGTAACATGCGTCGTGACTCAAGCAACTTGGAAATCGTTTCAACAAACAACGAGCGCAAAGTGTATTAAAGTATTATAATAAATAGAACACGTGACCTATTTTGATTGGCTGCTGTCCAACCATACTGGTTTTGGGATTGTGTATGTACATGTCCGGACATGGCTGCTAAGCGGAGTTATATATCATGTACGTGCGGAACTTACCGGACGGCCATACTTGCCTTTAAACAGTCTGTCCAAAGAGATCATGATGAATTCTCAACAGATTGGGTGTCCGCCGAGCCGCATAACCACTACCCCGCTAGTGCACAGCGCTGCAAATCAATGATGTACAGGAACATGCAAGAACCCATCGTAGTAGTTGCTACGACATAGTGAATGAAGTTTAGTGCGCGAAGGACTTAACAGTGCGGTGCCGCAAAAGGCCGCCCACCGTTGTGATTGTGGGCATCCTCCGAATCATACGAAGGGTCGACTAATGTTTGGGCATGCTACGAAAGCACGGCACGAAGGTGTGTCCCCTGCTTAAGTAGCATGGTTGAATTTATCAAGACGATTTGCATTGTAGTACGGATAGTCACTGTTTGTTGCCAAACATTAAACTGTGGAATTTCAAGACCGATTGTGTGATGGCATCGATAGAGTCCCAGGAAGTTCCAGTCTATGTATAGCATGCCGGTCTTTGTGTTGATGCGAAGAAAATCAGTTATATTAACCAGCTAATGATATCTGGTTGTACAACTAGTGTCAAAGACGCTTGAGAAGCTATTTGGGCTTAAAACCCGCCGGGTTTTACGACCCGAAACACCGTTTCGAACCTGTGGAGGAAGTCCAGATGAGCCATGAGGGTGGGTGGGACAACGCAGCTCACGATGCAGGATTGACCGAATCCTGCCCTGGTCGAGAATTGGTGCATCAAGTAGATTCTTATAAGGGTGAAAAATTCAAACACTGCTCTGCTGGCGAGACGCGAGCTGCTAAAAAGGGAGTGGTGGGCAGGTGCGAGTACTCAGTAGACTCGTGACGGTCCAGTCTGACTATGCGTCAATTTGAGATGGTGAGAATTTATTGACGTAGTCAGACTGGTCGAACTCGGAGTGATTTGGCAGGCGAAGCGAGGAGTTTGAAATTTTGCAGATGCCGGTATGCCGATTTGGGTAACAGCGCAAACTCTTTTGTTTGTACCGTGAAAAGTACAGTACTTATTCTTATCCTCTCAAATACAACAGTACATCGCCCCGGAGCACTCTTCATTGATCACTAGGACAATCAAAATGATTACATTTCATGCATTATACCCACCCGTGATGATGTATCAGCAGCCTGAACCTTTGGCTTGGATGGTCAATCCTTCCAGCCTCGACGAGGAAGGAAAAATTCTCGCTGTCCTCAAAATACTTCGTGGATTGCGGATGACAGTCATGGACCTCATGTTGTATTCAATTTCAAAAAGATCCTCCATGGCAACTTGGAGAGAAGGTTTCTTTCGAAGCAAGGCACTTGTGCAATTTCTGAATGTGTTGGACATGGATGAGCGAGTGAGTAAGCAACCTCACACCAGTTTACGACCCCGAAAGGAATGATACGACTCGTGAGGCATCTGAGCTGGAACAATTTCGGATGTTGTGAAAGAAGATCGAGTCGCGAGAAAGCCTCGAGAACTTGCTGGTGTTGTCACTTGTGTCGTTCAAGTTGAGAGGGCCCTCGTAAAGTCCGTTGGTAGATTCTCAATTGTATCTCGAGCAGCGAGTGATAAAGGTCGTACAGAACTCATGGTTGAAATTTCACATAACGTACAGTCTGAGCGAGAGCAGACACATAACTTGTGCTATATGATCGTAACTACCACCGGCACGACCGGCACCTATCAAATTTCGAACTCCTCGCTCCGCCCTGCCACGCCACTCCGAGATCAACCAGCCTGGCTACACCACTTGTGCAACCGTGGTAGTATTAGGCCAGGCTGGTCACGAGCCTAGGGTGCGAGTACAGTATGAAGCAAGAAGGTGGGAAAACAAAAGAACCGCGGACTCAAAATAGATGATACAATTGAATTGAACTTCTATATTTGGCCATCTACGCTCACATAAGCTCAGGTAACTAGGTTCCAATTACCAATGAAAGTTGAAACAAATGAAAACGTCCTTCGAATCCATTCAAACGTCCGAAATTTAAGCAAAGCCCGCAAATTCGTTGGTAATAGGTACGCATAAGTATTCAGATACTTATGTGTCGTACAGACTGACAGCATGGTGTCACCTGACCAGTCTGCTGGCTACCTTCGTCTACGTGTCTGCCGCTGGCTAGTGAGTCTTGGTCGACTACTGCCCTCGCACAGCTAACGGCTTCCAGCTATATATTCCGAAAACCTTCTAGTCACACACTGATCAAGCATTTGATGTGCGTTATATAGGTTTTTGGTGTGCCGGAAGAGCGGTCCCAAAACCGTCAAGGTCTTAAATCGTTCAGTCTAGTTCATAATGTTCATTACACTTGCCTTATACTGTCTCGTGGCATCAGATTATGGCGTTGATATTCAGTTATTTCAGATTGCAGCCGTTGAATGGTGCGTCACTTGTTGTCATATTCTCGATCCGTTTCTGTTTTGATCTAGACCAGCTAACCCGTATTGACTTGTACAAAAGCCAGAACATATCCAACTTCACAATGTGCACTCCTTGTCTTCTTGCGCATCACATCCTGAGTGGTCTGTGGCTCCAGCAACCCGAAGACCCGCCCGTCGACTTCCAACTCTACCACCACAGTCTTATTGCTCATTCTAATCGCGGATATCACAAGTCTGCACATCATTTGTCTATTCCATTGCCTTCGAGCTAATCTCTACATCTGATTTCAGGGTTCAGAATCATAGTTTATCTCATGTTTCCTTACACTGTCCTCGCTGGCTGCCTTTTTTCCTTGTCACATACAGTGTCGGTAGTATCTTCAAGATCCAACTATGATGGCTCGCCGTCTAGCGCGCCCCCGTTCACCATCAAGCCTGTTACTGAACTCGTCGTCGTTAATAAAGTAATCGCGCCTGACGGCTTCGCACGGTCGTGAGTTAATACCCACATGTTCCCCTACCTGTCTTCATCTTCATCCTGTACAGGGCAACGCTTGCAGGAGGGATTTTTCCTGGTCCTCTCATCAAGGCGCAGAAGGTTTGCGCTAGTGTTTAATTAACGTCTGACGCTGATTTTTCGAAGAATGACAACTTTAGCATCAATGTCGTGAACAGGTTACATGACAAAGATATGCCTTTGTCGACGAGTGTAGTATGTGCTTTGCTCTTTTCTCACCTCAAGTTCTCTGATACCCTTCAAAGCATTGGCATGGCATCCAACAAAAGAAGACGAACTGGGCAGATGGCGCATCATTCGTCACTCAGTGTCCGATCCCTCAAAATCGCTCCTTCCTCCACCAATTTAGCGCACCCAACCAGACTGGAACTTTTTGGTTCGTGCCCCTATTTTCTGTGAAGGAGGAAGGCTAAAGTATGTCTTACGATAGGTACCACTCGCATTTTTCCACCCAGTATTGTGGGTGTTCATAACTATCTATGTGACCTATGCTACACAACTTTACATCCAGGTGACGGTCTTAGAGGTCCGCTTGTCATATATGACCCTGAGGATCCCCATCAAGATTTGTATGACATAGATGACGGTTTGTATCTTTCCTTCCATGTTTAGACAGAGCGTTGATCATCTTTGGCATAGAGAACACAGTAATCACGCTTTCCGACTGGTTCGAGTTGTCTTGTCAGCCTTTTGCATTCCAAATCTTATCACTTCCTTCAGGTATCACGATCCTACGCCCAAGTTAAACAAAATTTTCGGCCCCATCACATCCAACTCCACCCTCATCAATGGTCTGGGGCGCTATCCTGGCGGACCCAAATCACCTCTTTCTGTCATCAATGTCGAACAGGGCAAGCGTTACCGGTTCCGCATCATCGGTCTTTCTTGTGATCCATCATATAAATTCACTATCGATGGCCATACCATGACGATTATTGAAGCAGACGGTATCGAAACTGTCCCTGAGACTGTGGATGCTCTTCCAGTGCTCGCTGGCCAACGCTACTCCGTTGTCGTCCACGCGAATCAGCCTGTGGATAATTACTGGGTTCGCGCACCATCCAACTTTGCAAATCAAACGTTTGCAGGTGGCTTGAGTCAAGCCATTCTCAGGTACAATGGCGCGCCAGATGAAGATCCTTCGAGCACTCCTGGACCTTACATCTTGCCATTCAACGAAGGGAAGCTTGCTTCTTTGCTCAGCATCCCCGTCCCCGGTTTCCCCGAGATTGGCAAAGCAGACGTCCACATCAACTTACTTGCCACCACTGTGAATGGTATATTCATGGTCAACAATGTTACGTACCACAACCCTCCGACGCCGGTTCTGTTGCAAATGCTCAGTGGAGCGCAGCATCCGTCAGATTTATTGCCGAGCGGAAGCGTATACGAGCTTCCCTCAAATAAAGTAGTGGAAATCACCTTGCCCTACACAGGTTCACTTTTTGGAGGTACAGTAAGTGCGTCCCAGTATTTCTCACTCTTGTTGCTCACCATCATTATAGCATCCTATCCACCTTCATGGAGTGCGTCGTTCTGCCGTTTGTGTGTGATTCCCCGTTCTAACGCACCCGACAGCACACCTTTGCCGTTGTTAGAACGTCGGGAAATAGCACGCCAAACTTCGTCAACCCAATCTGGAGGGACACAGTTAGTATGGGATCGAAAGGGGACAACGTTACAATACGTTTCGTCACGGACAATTCTGGACCGTGGTTTATCCATTGGTGAGCATGTATTCTCGTTACATTCCATGTTGCGTATCTCATGATGTGTTTACCAGCCACATCGACTTCCATTTGAACCAGTACGTATGCACAGGTAATCTTTGAGCCACGAGCTCATTCCTATGTAGCGGCTTTGCGGCGGTCATGGCCGAAGCTCGGGATCAACTTCCCAGCCTCAACGCAAGTATTCCAGGTATGGGTGCCGCGCTAGTCGTCCCCAGCACACTAAACGGAACTTTCTAGCATCTTGGGCGTCGCTATGTCCTTCAAACCAGACATCTAGTCAAGCACGCCTAGGTTCCTTCAATACTACAATATCACACCTGGGCTCCTTCAATAAGACCACACTCACATGATCTATAAAATCATTGAGCATTCAAATCTCTCAACTCTGACCATTTCTACGCGTTATACCCCTATTTTATTTACCACTTCTGATTCTCGAAAATGTATCGTTATATCCGGGCACCTGTCCTTCACATGACAATGATTTATTGTCACGCGTTTTATCTATGTTTTTATTCCTCCATTTAATAACTCATCTGGATACAAAGCATTGGTTCATCTGCTCATCGTTGGACTGCCGATTCAGACAATTTCCAAAGGTATCTCACTGCGTTCATAAAGAGATTACAAATGCTGCAGTACGACCAATGAGTCCTGACCGGAGACCCCTGTGGTTGCTACGGAAGCTGGCTACTAGCATGCTGTTCTCAAGCCGACAACTTGTGTCAGAAAATGGTTCCGACAAGTATATATCTGGTATGAGGTTCACTGGAGCTCTGATTGGACGAGTAGGGCAGGCTAGTGAGTAAAGGCTATTATTACTTCCCGACCTAACAGCAATATCATATACTCTTGTAGACCAGATCAGGCTAATAACGTCGTCGACTACATAATAATTGGCTAAGGTCCTACCCGACTCCATTTGCGTGAAGCATTTTTCAATGATGTTACCAGGTTTACTAGCCTGGGCTGTGCATATAGAGTATCACACCTTTCTGGCTAGTGACGGCGACGTTGTCCTGTTCGTAATCAAGAGGTTTGCCGTCGCTGTTCCTACTACTACTCGGGCAGGTCAGAAGCAAATTTGCAGCTGACGACAAGCTTAGAGGTGTGCGACTTGTGGTTCGAATCTGCCTCTGGCACATGTGAAGCCCATGCACATTCGCCTTTGTAAACGGTACATGTATACTGTTGCTATGACTTGTACAAAAATTGGTACATATGTACATACTCGTGAGTGTACAATTCTATATAGAAGCAAGACTCTTCCTTCCATTCTGGTCTGGCTAGGCAGGCTAGTACTATTATACACACAACAGCAGAAGTCAAAAACGTTTCGAGTAGGAAAAAAGGAGAAACATGATGCGCGTTCCGCGGGAAATAAAAGCAGCTTCACACAAAGCAAGACAGACAATGATGTAGCTTTCTATAACGGTAGTCATCGCAATGAGAATCGTGCATCGCAGGCAAGAAGTGAAACCGTGTTGCATACAGAAATAGCTGTGGACTTCACAATGGTCCTTGGGAACCAGCTTGACAATTCTGTTCTGCTTGACGATATGCGCATCCTTCCCGAAATAGCGGGCGGACTCGAAGGACCACTGCAGCGGACCGACAATCCAGTTCTGCAGTCCTTCGACGTACTTAGCCACATCCTTGTCGACTTCTTCTCCCCACGAGGGGAGGATAGCAGGGTTTTCTTCGAAGCGTCGTAGGAAGATATTGCATAGCTGGGCGTAGTGGTCAACAGCGCCTTGCAGGTCGAGACCTTGTTTGACCATGAGCACAGCAATTAAATCATGTGTGCTATGGTAAGATTGCTCCATGTTATAGGAATAAATATCCTGTCAGCAGCGACGTCAGTAGTGCCCCAACTTCGATGACAGAATGAGGTATTACATTTGACCAAGAAACGAAATCATTGGTTGCCTCCTCCAGCGCCATGATGACTGGATGCGAGACTACTTCTTCGGGAAGATCAATCTGACAGACGAATTCGACAACGGCAAAGCAAGCCTTGCAGCTGCTCAAGTCGCGCCTCAATTCGATGTAAGATTCAACATCATTGATATGTCCCTTGGCGCGGTTCTCCACCTCCTTGGCCGCAGCGATAAACCACAAGTCCATTGCATGGATAAAGCGCTCTGTGCAGCCAGGGCTGGCAGTCTCCTTAAAGCGACTGAAGAATCTAAAAGCCGTAAGATGATTGAAATGTGTGCGCGATGAGAAAAAAATAGACACACGATTCGCACAACTTTCCACTATATCTTTCCGTCTGGAAGTTGACGGGATCACGGAACGCAGACATGCAGCAGTCGCGTACTCCCCATGCATCATTGACGTCAGACCTTTCGATCTCAAGCCAGTCATCCAATTCCATGACCAGCCATGGAAGTCCGCGCAGACTTTGATATGGAAAGCATCCGCATCAGGGTAACAAGATGAAGCGAAGTAACCTGGGCGCAATATCGTAGTATATTTAGTAACATCAGGTTCTACTAGACGGGCTTCGCTACAAAGCCATTGGTCAGTAGCGCGAGATACCGAATCACAGTGAGGGTTTAGTCGCATGGGGTAGCGGCAATCGCTGAAGAAGTCAGGTAAAATGAACTCTGTGGGCTGGGAGTCAGAACGAGTAACGGTGCAAGTTGCGGTAGAAGCCATGGAGGTTGTTAGATTTGTGTCGTGAATGTCGATGAGTGAATGGAGAGATCAGAGAACCAAGTTATGAGACAGGCTCAGAAACATGCCACCCTTTATACTATGATCTTGCTAGCGGGTATGTCGTGTTGGCTCGGACGATCGCGTGATTTTGGAAATGAGGGTGTAGACTTACCTGTTCTATATGTTACCTACTCGAATTATAGTAGGGTTTGAATCGCGCTTCTCTAGAGTCTAGACAGGGTGAAAACCTAACCGAGCGTCACCTATTCCTGTAGCTTTGATATCACTAACAAAAATATGAGACTCGCGCTATTCGATGTACAGAAGATGAGACTTTTCTCGTTAAGTGTTGTTCGTAATTGTTTCGTATGAGTACTGGATCTCTTCTATAAATATGACGCTTACTTCAAGGATTTTCCCTCTGCATTCCCCTTCCGAAAGTCATTCGTGATAGAAATAGTCAAGATGATCAAATGTCAAACACGAGGACAACGAACTTTGGTACATCTGATCATTGAGATCGACGGACCCATCTACGACCTTGCGTGGGAGGGTAGAATTGGCTTGGTCGGTTCCGCCATAGCTCCGCGGAGACTACCGCTCAGTCATAATGCTAATAGGCATCCAGCACGTCTATCACAGTACCTGCTATAGTAGCACGATGGCCATGAAACACGGCGCTGCTATAGCTGTCGTCCGAATCTGTCTCGTGTGATAACCTAATACCATCGATATCGGTTCCGAGACTCTATGGGTCATCTGCTTGAATGACCCACCGGACCACCGCGCCGCCGCCCAACCGATGGATGCGTTACAGTCACATCAACGTTCAAAAATACGTAGTAAGAATCATATTACTCATCAGAAATGTTCCTTGTCAAACCTGCTTTAGTCGCAAGTTGGCAGAAATGATAAGAACAACTTGAAAGCGTTCTGAGGTAAAAAATAAATTCCGAACTTCATTAGATCTTGGTGAGTGTCACGTACCGCACTAGTGACTCACGTAGCCTATATTGGCTATGCCATTGTGAGTGCATATAATTTAGGTTGAGTAACGTTTGATAGTTGTTGAGCTGTTTGGATTCCATCAATTTCCGTCGTTCTCTGTGCAAGGGCGTCCAGTGACCGATTCTGGGGCCTGAGGCCAATTTTAATCACTCATGACACGTCACGTGGTTTATAATTATACGCGCTGAGACTAGTCGAGATGTTGATCCTCGCTTGACAAGGAACCACCACCGCATCTTACCTGCTCCTTCAATGGAGCCTCACCAAGGACACAGAATGACCCTATTTTCTAAACCACGCCATAATCAACCTGACGATAGTAACGGTCAAAAGCCTCTGTTCATGACTCCACAACCTGGACACACTGAAAAAAAAATAGCAGTCCCAGCATTTAGCAACAGCTCACAACGAACATTTACACACACACGGAGCTCCAATTTTGCAGAGAATGCGGCCTCCAGAAATCTGGCTGAATCTAGCCTCCATTTTCCCAGTTTCAAGTTCAACACGACAACTTCCCGCCTGGAGTCGCACAGCCCAAGTTCTCAGCGCTCACCTTCCTTCTATGACACAAATAGCGGACTATCAGCAAAGGTATGCCGCATATAATCTTACGTTGGTTCTGAAATTATGCTGTGTCATTACAGCGTCCCAAAGTGGAGATAAAGAAAGAGGACCACGGTGATTATATGCGCCTGAATTGCTATCATTTAATATCATTTAATATCATTTTTCCAGACATTGATGGACACAAGAAGTTTACGATGCCCGGAAAGCAACTTTTACAACATTTTCCTGCAGAATATCGATACCCCCCATTAAAGACGACCACAGAAGAGATCGGTTCTCAAGCAAGTTTAGGTGTCCTTGGGAGTGATATGACTGAAGAGGACCTCATCATCACAAAAATGGCTAGCAGTAATCGTCGAGCGAATGTTGAGCTAGTGAGACTGGTACGCTGACCCTCTTCAGTTTTCTATATCACAACGTCCATCAACATCATTATAGCGGGAACATAACGCCGAACTCGAATCCCAGCTTAGTATCAAGACTGAACTCGTCGCCGATCTCTCACGACAGAATACGGAGTTGTCTCGTCAGGCGTCGGACGCCTCTCATCAGAACTCAGAATTATCTCGACGAATCGCCCAACTTAAATCGACAACCAAGGAAGCGATTGACAAGGCTAACAGGAGGTTTCTAAATATTTTGTGCATCCGTTTTCCATCCGCTGATCTCATGCAGTTGCGTCGAACTCAGAGATTCTTATGAGGCGCTCCGAATTCAATTTCAAGCATCATCTACCTTGGTGAACGATGCCCGAAAAACAATGGAAAGCCTTGAGGAGCTTCGGGACGCCGCTCGCACCGGCCTCCAAGGTCAGTTCACTCTCCGATTTATCATCTTTGTTCGCCGGGTTGTGACTCAGAATAATTAAAGTATTCCTCGACGATACTGGGCATCTACCCAATGTGGGCCAGACAAGGACAGTTGTGAACGAGCTACAGGCTGAGCTTACTCGGAGTGAGTCACATCTTCCCATGGGAAATCAGTACGGCACATTATGTGTGCAGCTCAACAGGTGGCCGATCTCCTGCGTGAAAAATTGCAAAATATGGGTTCTGAGCTGATAGATTCCCGGGCGCGCGTTGCGGAACTGGAGGAGCATTTTGGGAACGATAGAAAGTTAATTGCCTCAACAACATCGGACCTTGAGCGAACCTGTAAGTTGGGTCCTTGTCATCTTGATGAATAGCGATTCTCATGGCCATCCAGCCGAGCGCGTTGTAGATATTGCTGAGTACCTGAAGCTCCAGAAGCATGAAACAATTGACGCTCTCAGCAAACTGGCGCAAGCGGAGGATCGGCTGGCTCACAGCCAGTCACGGTAATGAATACATCTGATGGTCATATGATATTTTGTCTAATTCTGGATGACAGCTTGCAAGAACGCGAGGCGATGGTACATTCCATGCGGCAAGAGATGGAATCTATGAGACAGGAGTATGATTCTGCGTTTCTGGCAATTCAGCTGCTGGTAACACAATATTCGTAGGATTTCCGAGTTTGAAGAAGCTATGCATGACGGTAAAGCGCAAACTCGGATCGTGCAGAACACTGTAACGTTTCAGGAACAACACATAAAGGACCTAGAGGAGAGGTGGATTTTGCTAAATTTTATCGATAATGCCTGCTGAATCTTGACATTCAGGTTACAAAAGGCCGAGACGGAGTTAGTACATGCTCACAATAGATCGCAAGACCTTGAATCTCGCTTGGAAGCCTCGAACGATATTGAGAAAACTCTGGTTCAGCAGAATGCGCGCCTCACCTCCGAAGGCGAATCTATCAGGGAGCGACTCCAGATTGCTGAAGCGGGACAGGCAGATATCCGGAATCTAGAAAGGGAGGTATCAGCACGGAGTGCGAGGCTTGTGTCGGAACGCGATACACTCCTTGACAAACTTCAAATTGCACATGGGCAGCTGGCAGATGCGAATCGAGAGGAGGAAAGCTACCGCGAAAGGCAGTTCACGCACTCTCCTCATAACGAAATCTTTGACCATTACAATTAGATTTGCAGAAACGCGAACGTCGCTGAAGGTTAGCCTCGTGTCATCCAGTCATTTCATGTTTACCTTGTCCCAGGTTCTTCAGGAACGTTTCGACGACCAGTCCGTTACTCTCAGGCTCACCAAGGAATGTGTCGGCGAAGCTCAGGTAATCCCGCGCTTTCTTGGCCCCACCCTGAGCTGAGCTCACTTGTCTACAGGACCGTCTGCAATCCACAAATAACACAATTTTGGTAGCGTGTACTCCGGTGTCATGTCCACCAGCATATTTATTGCGTGACATAGGCTCTGAACGAAAAGCTGGCGGAATCTGTCAGCCGCGTCAGTGTTGTGGAGGAACGCGAACGCTCATTGCAGCGTAGACTCGACGAAGCCATCGTCGCCACAACCGCCGAACGGGACTTGATTGGCAGCCTTCGGAAGGAACTTTTAGACTGCCAGATAGACCTCTCCCGGCAGCAGGGCATTCAACGAGCCACAGAGCAAATTGCAGAACAACGCGTTCGCGATGCTGAACGACGAATCGAAGAGTTAAACTCTAAAACAGACTCTCAGCGTGGCGAGCTGGGCCAGAAGCAACAAGTCATATCCGAACTGACCCAGCGCCTGGCTATTGCCGAAACTCCTTCTGATCTGCACGAACAAGAGCTCCTTGTTCTGAAAACGCGCATTCGCGACCTTGAACAATCCGAAACGCAACTTCTCCAAAGATCGACGAACATCACCGTCCGACATGAACAAAATGACCTGGTAAGACGAGTATAATTATTCGATGACTGTTTATCTCGTTCGCTTTAGAATGACAACGAGTGGACGTTGGTCCAGAACCTTGCCAAAAATGCCACAGAAGTCTTTGAGCGCGAGCTAGCAGAAAAGAACAATGATATTCGAAGGGTTGGTGTTCTCTTCTTCTGATTTGTCACTGATCTCCTTTGGTTTTCAGAGAGACAACCTCATCAAGCAACATGAAGCTCGCATCATGCAATTAGAAGCAAGCCTAGCCCGTCGCATTAGGGAAGTTGTAAGGAACACGCCCTTGATAAACAATGTGCAGCTGACCTTGATTTTTCGCAGCCACAAGTCGGAAGCTCAAGGCACGATAAGCAAGATGAAACTTTCTGGAACGAGCCCCCATCCGGACCCGGGGACCCACAGAATTCCGGTGCATTGCCATGCTAGGAAAATTAGACTTAGCTAAAATATTTCACAGGTGTGCATGGGGCAACGAACCATTTAATTGTCAAAGAACCTCGACGTGCCGACCACATTCCACTCGCGAACAGTGACTCCGAAATTGAAGACGAGAAGGACCTCGCAATGCGGCAAGTGAAGCGGACGATCTCTGTCGATGATGAAGAGTTGACCAGACCGGCAAGGCGACCGGTAAGTACTCCAGCCGTGCCGTACCGATTATCAACGGGCAACCTGACCGCAAAAGAAAAATTCAAAATATCCGGAAATGGAGAAGACAGCGGACAAGGTTGGTGTTTTCTCTCATCGCCTGTCGTCATCATACCTCGAGTCGGTGCTAGGTCCCAGGTCCATCAAAGAAGAAGACGAACAAGCGACAGAATCGGTAGTTGGCAGTGATGGGCTACGTTGCCTCTGTTTAAGGTTCAGCGAATGTGTATGGGCTGGTCCAGTCTGCTGATTGTGTCAGCGTCATTATCGTGTACTAGTAGTATTTGTCTTCCAGAGAGACGCGTGACCTTTTCGCGTGGTATCAGGACTCTGCAGCATAGTGTATGCAATGCATACAACACATGGCATTCAAGAAATTAGCAATGATACAAGACGTCAGTGGTATAAACGGTAGATACACTTTCGATGCGATTGTCGTCGGTGAAGTTGAACAAAAATCAACGTGGTGGATGAGGGGACCTTATGGATGCAGGGCTAATAAGTAGACAGTGGAGTAGCAGTCCAAGAAATGCAAAACGAGAAAATAGGTATACATATATGCACAAGAATCGGAACCAAAACGTCCGAGATTACCCGCTAGTCCGGAAGGCGTAACATATCGCCTTCGAAGATGATGTCACCACGGTCTTGTAAAGCGGCCGCCGCTTTGACGACTTCGGCTGTGTCAAAGTCCTCGTGTTTGTCTGCAGGTATGGCAGAGTTTAAGTAGGTCAACAGGGAAGATATGGTCATGTCATCCGTGCTGTCATAAGTGGTCATAAATAGATATGCGATTGACGAAAAAATGAAATCCATCCTGACAGCAGGGCTCAGCCATCAGCATCATCATTTGGAAATATCAAAGTCAGGCGACTAAGAGTAACGTACCGGCCAGGAACGGTGGTCAAGTCAGCAAAACTAAGCGCAAGACGGCGGTTCAGGCGGCTCGTCGACCCGGAGGCTTCCGTTGGCGCCTGAAGGTCGCTTCCCTTTGGGCGGATAGAGCGGACGGTTTGTGATGATCTCTTGCTGGTGGAAGCATTATCAGGAACAACCCAAGCGGGGCCAGTGCGGTTGCTTCCATTGTCTAATCGTTGTTTCTTTGTAGTGTGAAGAGACCGAAAATCCGAAAACCTGGCCTTGCGCTTGTCATCCATGGGGAGTTCCTGGGTGTCGTGCGGTTCCTCTGATTCTAGTTCATCTTCGGCAGACGCATCATCATCTGACAAGCTTCCGTCGTCAGGATGGGTTGTGCCACCTTTGGCTCTAATTTCTGCAACTTCTGCAGCTTTCTGAGCTCGCCTCTGACTGAAAGAGCAACGCAGTTGGTGTCAGTGTGAGATGCGGGAGAAAGCAGATATGGTTAGAATGGTGGAAATACTCACTGTCGAGCTAAACACTTTCCCCGATGCTGTATCCATGGATACGCGCAGTATGAACTATCTTGCCGAAGCTGAACCCACTTCCTGCAAAGAGAACAGAATACTCTGTTCGGCTCAACCTCTTCAACTAGAGGATCGGCCTTGAGAGTTGCAGCTCGTTGTTCGGCATTTCGTCGACGAGATTCATGAGCTGGAAAATTGGTGGGTGTCAAATCCTTGAATGATGAAGACGGCGAGCACGGTGTTGCCGGTGGTATGGGAGTTTTTCCGTGGACTGGTGAGCCTGAAGGACGTCTTGAAGTTGCAGACACATGTTGGCTATCTCGGGCTGCTGTGTCAGATTTCGGTGGCCTTGAAAAAAAAATAGGAATGAGAAAACGAAGTAAAACATCAGATTGAGAGGCTCAACTGAGACGATGAAGCTTCCGCTTGAGCTGCGGAAGACTGTGCAGCACCCTTTTGACAGGACGATCTGTGGTGTAACCACTTTTGGACTGCCTGCATATGGTTTTCGGGGCTGACTTGGATCCAACGGTCGCAAGTATTGCACAGTACCCGCTCGGCATCAAACTTGCGGACGTCCGGGTCTTTGGAGAGCAATGAATTTCTCTCTTCGAGGGCACAACCATTCTTGTTGTTACTGGGGATGCGTGAGTGGCGAAATGATAAGAAAGGGTATGGATTCGCTCACATCTTTTTTGACAAGCAACTCTTGCGGTGAGCATCCCAAGGGATGGAGCAATACGTGGAATTAGGACGGAGTCGGATCCACTTGTCGCACGATGCACATAATACGCGATATGCCTCGAACTGTGCGACGTAAGGATCCGCCCTAAGGTAGTCAATGCGTTCCTCTTCAGTGCGCTTAGCGCGCCGCCGTTTGGCAGGAGGGTTGGCAAGGGCCTCTGCCGTACTTTCCGGAGTATAAATGACAGGTTCTGGCACGGCCTGAGTTGTGTTGGCACTGCCGGGACAGATTAGAAACAAAGACATGATTGATCAAGGCGACATCGATACCATTGCTGGCGATGGGCGTCCCAGTGTTTCAGGGTAAATCCGCCGGTTGCTTCGTCACGAAAGGAGACACCCTCACTGCAGACTTCACACATGACACGACCGGTTTCATACTCGCCTTTTGGAACGGCGACTGAGTCGTCTACACTCTCGCCTTCAGCGTCAGCGGAATCTCCTCGTTCTGGAGGGGTTTTCCGCTTTCGGGAATTTCTGTAGAATAATTGGTGATGAAAGGGATCATAGGATCGAATAAAATCGTACGGAGATGAATCATGAGGGAGGTCTCGAGGAGGAGAGGTATCTGACCTGATGTTATCAATTAGCAGGTGAAATAAATGAGGGCTGGGAAGGGGAAAGAAATACTTGATGTCATCTATGTCCATATCCTCCGACATTGAAGGAATAGTGGAGGATTCGAAAGAGAGGAGGCAGGAGATGGGGAGAGGGATTAGGTATGATATTGGGGGCGTTCGGGAAGGGTTAATATGTGTAAGCTGCTGTTCGGGTGCCAAAACGTATTTACAGAGAAAATATATGTCACAGATCCGGCACTTCCAGAAACATAACAACATTTCATTTCCCACGGAGGGGGAAAAACATCGAAAAAGGTTTTGTACCTGAATAAATTAACCTCGACGAACAGGTGATTCTGCTTCCTGTCCGACTCGGTGTCAAATATATTATGACATAGGATTGAGACTTAAAGTAGACTGTCATCTCTTCGGTATAGCGTGGCAAGTGACTAGTGACTATTGTTCTAGCGTTTTACTAGTGCAGTGCCATGACACGCGTTTCCATCAAAAGTACTTTGTTCTTCATCACGATTGAAACCCCAACTCCGCTGTTCTATCGATCGCTTGGTTGTCATTCATCATCGATGCGATTCTCTCGGTTATGATGTCGGAGCTAAACGCTGCATTGCAATGGGATGTCGCTTGGTTTAACTGGGCTAGACAAATGACTAAGACGAAAGCTTCCATTTACATATCTCGGGCCTAGAACGGTATTTCTCTCTTTACTCGGCTTAATCCACCACGCCCTCCTCCCCCTTCTCCTCATTATCACCATTCATCCATCAGTACCTTGGACATTGCGCTGTCACTTTCGTTGGTTCCGCGATCTCCAATCTCATCGCATCCGGCGGCATGTACGGCAACTGCGGCATTTGGGGACATTGCCTTGTTCTGGAAATACGTGGATGTTTTGTGTTTTTCCTGTTTCCCGTGTGAATAATTATTATATGTCTGCGTGTTCGGCCACGTAGTACTATTCACATCTATCGCCGCACCACATGTAGTCGTATGGTAAGTTTATCGGCCTCCTGAACCAATTACCGGTACAATCCTGCGTCCAAGCATGGCCTAACTTCCCCGCACATGAAAACGACGTTTTTCCTTTTTGGATATAAAAGTACGTACTTTGTGGCCAACTACTTTGGCTGTCGATCACGATAGAGGCACCAAGATTCCCCTTTTCGGGTCTCTTTAGCGCCTGTTTATACAAGACGCCCCTGTTCCAACATGTAATCGTAGTGAAACTTGCCACCTAAACCTCGTTTCCGCGGACTCTTTCGTCAATATACTTCGCGAGTACCCCACAACAGGCGCTTAGATTCGCTCTTAGGGGCACATGTGACCAAGCGGCGTCCTAACCTTCTTAATTGAATCTTGGTCCTCCCACTGCTAGTGCGGCATGTTTATTCTTCGTAAGATTCTCCATAGAATTATCACCACATCATACCCTTCCGTATCCTTCTCCCTCGATAAATCCCTTCAGACGCTTCACGATTACATCAAGTCCGCAAAGCCACTTCGCTAGCTCCGCATCTAACCTTTCCATAGGCGCACCTTGGGATATACGACTATAGAAGTCACGGCGATACGGTGCGGCCCGAACAGCAACCTGAAAGTGCCGGAATAAGTCAGGAGCTACATGCACAACAGAAGCAGACAGTGACGTACGGCGGCGAGTGACCGTACGAAAAACGTATGATGCTGCCTCAAGACTTCATCGTATGAACGCTTGAAGCACACGTGTAACTCCACCGAAGGGTCATTCTGCATGTGTTGAAGAGCTATTTCCTCCGAGTCAGTTGCCTTCTATGACTACACAGTCGGGGTTAGAATAACCTCTACATAGGAATGTCAAACCACTGTGGAAGTGACGCTACTGATTAGTGACACGCTATATTAAAGGGTCGAACATACCGGGTCAGGCGTATCAAACAACCGGTCCCATGTCGGTCACCATCTAATGATACTTCGCTTCTAACGAGATTCTCGAGCGTGGAGCAACCAAAAGAATCGGCCTGGTAGCGAGTTCGTACACCCTGTATCGCACAAAAAGAATAAGGGTTGATATAGGGTTAGACAGAGCGGAGAACGTTCCCCTATATTGCCCTTTATATCATTCTGAACAAAGCCGAATACACCTGAACCAAGTAAATCTAGAACGAGGGAAAATCGGTTGCCGGACGTAACCAATGATTGCATCGTACCGAACAATTGAACCAGCCCTTCAGAGGCTTCCAGAAAAAGCAAGGTTTCCACACCATCAACGGTGATTGGAACATCTGCAAATGACTATGGGAGCGTCAGTCTGCGAAATGCGGCGAGGTGAGCTATAGTACTTTGACAGTCTCAAAGTATGGTCGAGAAGACATCTTGTTGGTCAAGAAGAACGTTCTACGCTACCTCCTGGAGGGGATAGTGCCGAATTCTGGTCCATTAAAGCCTCGAGGACAGTGGCCAGGCAGCAAGTTTACAGCATAAATGAAATTTGACACGATTTTGCAGGATCGAAGGTCAACGTGTACTGACATATTGAGTTATACGTAATATTATTTTCCGCATTTACTCATTTGTCTACTGATCTTATCATAGAAATTGCAGAACTTCAAGAGGCTGTCTAGCCACGAGTCACGACGTTCGAGGTCACCAAGTGAGGTTTATAGTTCAGCAGGAAATTTGATGCTGTCGGTTGCCAGGACACAAAGGAACGTGTTGACAGCAAAGCAGCATCACCGTCGGTACTACTAGTAAGTGCACATAACAAAGGGTCTACGCATGGCCTGGATTTTGGTTTGTGATACTCAGCCCATCACTTAGGATCCAATGTCGCCCAATGATTGCTCCATAATTTCCTTTGTGGTGGCGTACCGGTACTTCCATGGCACGTCTCCCCTTCGCCGGCACTCGGTATAAAATCGCTGGTTCAATGCTATGGTTCGTGGTGAACATCGTGTTTGATCCCGTCAAGGACAGACTTACCGGCGAAAGGGATATGATCCTGATTCTCCTCTTCCGGGCCTTCATCGTCCGACAGTTCCATCGATCGTAACGTATTATCCTCAACAGAGTTCGCCGTTCGCGAAATGCCGTCAGTTCGGGGATTATCTAGCTCAAACAAGCTAGCAGCTGTCGGGCGCTGTTCTGTATTTGACGGACAAAACCCGTCTCCACTTCGGGCGAGTTTCTCGTTCTGTACATTTGAGTTCGTTACTCATTCCATTATTAGGAGACATTAGCTCACCTCGATCTTGTATATTCTTGCACACTTCCCTCGATGTTTCATCCATAATCCTGGGTAATATCTCGAGCGCTTGTCCAGGCTAATCTCTCTGTCACACCCACGGCATATGACGGATGTGGGTCGTACGTCGTAAGTGTACTTGTCGTCCTCTAACTCCTGTTTCCGCTGAGCCTCGTTTTTCCTCTGCTTGCTAGATCCCGCGACTTGGATGAGTGGCTCATCTTGCTTGCCATCAGCGGCATCTACGTTCTCGCTAGAGTCATATATAGGACTCTGTGCGTCATCGGGTTCGGAAGAGGGGTGAGATAGGGCAGGCCCACGCCGAAAGTCGAACTTTACTGGACATGCGAAATAGTGTTCATTGACAAGGAGGCTGATCGTGGGCCAGTCGGCGTGTGTGTCATATTCAAGAACGGTACGGCACCTGCCACACTTGTGGGTGTAGGTCCGTTTCGTGTCCGTTTTGGATATGGCAGCATGCTGAGTGGCGGCGCGGTCCATGTCTGTCTAGGGCGCGGCGGATGAGGGATTGGATCTTGATTTTTCGTGTTTTTGTACTTGGAAACAATGCCCTTTCGGATGTGGACGTGGACGTTTTTTCTGTCACAGTGGCGCGAAGTTTAGACTTGCCTCGGAGTCAACTTGCATTGTTCGTCCAGACCACCGGTTCTCAGACACATGTGGTATTCCAAGGCGGGCAATCATCACTTGTCATGAAATTCATTCACTGACTGCAGGCTAAGGATTCGTCACTCTTCTACACGTTGATGTTTTCCGAACTGCAGGGTACATCTCTACAAAGTATCCCCGTTGTGAAAGTGAAAAACTTGTCTGACATGATCGTCCCAGAAAAACGCACCAGCGTAGAAGTCAAGATAGACGATGGATATCCACTCTGGCCGCCGTCAGGATGCACAGATCAATATGGCCACATGTCTCGAACTTCTTCGTCGACACAGCCGCCACAATAAACGAGACTGCGCTACATTTGCGTCCACTATGTTCTTAGGTACAAAAAACATAAGTTCCATTTCGTACGTAACTAAAGTCATGTATTTCTGTTTTTCACGCTGACTGGAATCACCGAACATTCCAAATGCATTGTTTAGAATCGCCTGCTGGTCGTTCATTCGGTACAAGGGTGATAAGCCACAGAGCTTGCGTTCTTATGACGTCAACAACTCCACTTCCATGAAGGCTGTGGGTACATTGTTCTGATCTTCTCTGGTGCACCGGTGAGTGGCGACCTGTCGTAGCCCCTTCTGCCAAAGAACTCGACTCATTTGCAGGATCGCGCGGCGTTGGATGTAAGACGTAGATGAGAAGGATGCCTATGAAATTCTGCAATCACGTATGGGATTTTTTTGTTCAAGGACGTTGGAGTGGTACCCCTCCAGCGTGTTGCAAGCGGGTGTTTGCTACCGTTTGGATGGCTTAGTCATGGTATGGATCTGGAACACATCGATAACTGTGACTTTAGTAGTACTTTGCGAGTCAATCGTTTGTATGGTACTATACCCATTGTATGTTACCAGTTCCACATCAGCTTGAGCCGATGTACATGTATGATGGGATGTTGGACCAAAAATGGAGTCGGGGCTTTTGGCGTGTAGTCGCCAGTACCCGTTTGTTACCATTTGGATGGCTTAGTCAGTAGGGTCTAGAGCCTCGGGCGTTGTCGTAGCGTTCATCATTGAAAGGCTACCCACCACTGTCTGCCAGAGGCACTGAGGCAGGCACATATTACTTCATTGTGGATCAACTGTTTAATTAGGCAGAAGGTCCGGAAAGCAGGATGGCTATTAGATCAGCGATACCAAGAGTCATTTCCCCTAAATGGTGCAGTACCAAGTACCAAGTACTTACGGTGGCCGCATTGACATCACAGGGAGAAAGGGACATGTTTTGCATACGCATCATCGATGTGTCAGAGTCAGGGAAGCACTGGCAAGTGGTGGTGAACTGCCTCATTCAATTTCGAATGGCATGCCTGTCGGAAACGGACATGTTACAAACTATGGAGGTATAGCCTTGGTACAATCTGAGCACCCTGTAGCCAAGAGTCGCCACTCACGCATACTGGACTCTGATGTACGTAGTCATTACCACTAGGATAGGTACAACGCCGCTTTTGAGACAGCAATATTGTTCCATTCGTCATACTTGCTTTTGAGGCAAGGCCGAGGTTGTGCGATACACAGGGTTTGTCATAATGCCGTACGAATGTTTGACTCGTGACGTACGTAGGTTATAGTAGTGCAAATCCCGATCTCCCGCACAACGGAGGAAAACCACCTCCGGACCCAGAAGCAACACCAGAACTCGTTCTGGTAAACACAACGAACGAGTGTCGGATAGAACAGCGACGCACGGAGATTCAACGAGATGGAAAGGCACCCCATAAAAATTTCAAGCAAGGGATCAAAACTTGCAGGCTCAGGCAGTTTTTCACTCTGGCCTGCACCTTGCGATGCTTGTCCTAACGGTCCGTCAGCCTTTCAGCCTCCGTCACCCTGATGGCGGATTTGGTGAAGAGGCCCTTGGCAGTCGAATGAAATCTCCTAACAATCGGATAACGAAGCGACCACGCGGCAGGTTGCCTCGTTTCAAGGACTCGTTGGTTCTGCCGATAAATTTCAAGTGTCGGACGATGGCGCCACGCTCAAATGAAGCATGCGAGCCGAAATACTGTCCAAACAGATGAATAAAAATACAAGTCACCGAAAAGTAAAAAAAAACATCCGCCGCCGCCAGGGATATCGCCGAGTCAAGTCAACCGATTCGTCATCATACATTACATAGCTGAAAAGTAGGGCTGTGAGATGCATTGAGTTTGCAACTCAAGTGAAACTGGGGGGCGCCGGGCATGCCGAAAAAGCCTTAGCTTGTTGTTCAGATAGCGCACCTCTTTCGCACGTTGCAATGCCCACGACAACGTCTGATGCGCCTCAGCATTGAGCGCTACATGTGGTTGGATGTTTGCGCCTTTATGGCATGGCTCAGGAGACATGGGATGGTCACGGTCAGGGTTTGAGATGTAGCCACGTTCATGGTGTGGGATATGGTCAGGTTTATAGTTTCAGGGATTGATCAAGTGCTTTGTTCAGGGTATGGTCTGGTTCGTGACGGTATAGGGTCTGGGTCATGATGATATGGACGGCGCAAAGTGGCCGCTACAACCTGTCCATACAGTCTCGATGTAAGTCGAGACAACGCACAAACGGAATAGAGGGCAAGAGACGTTTTATAAAGGGAGAGAAGGAGCTCATCAGGTGGAGCACCGTAAGCGACCAAAAAGGATTTCATAGGCACGCTTCTGATGGCAGAACTGCTTCTACGACGATAGGCGCAGGCAAGACAATAATGGTGCCAAATCACGGTGGCATGCGGAGCGCTGAGATCTGTTCGGCGTTAGGAAGAGCGACAGCTCACCAGAGGGGGCGGTATGGCACTATCATGTGGATGGTGCACCGTGCGCGAGTGGAACATTTAAGCGCTGAGTATGTGGAAGGCCTCGGAGAGATCAAGTCGGGTGGAGGAACGTGGGGTCGCTGAGTATGAAAGCAGGAACCAATCCCGATAGAGTCGGATATGATTCAATTGCTGATAATTACGTAATGTATTCGGCGGATAATGTATGTGTCGTACGTGTCCTGATCCGGGTCGACAATGCATGCATGTTTACATACAACTTGTCACCTTAGTAGATAAAGATCTTTGGAAGTACTGTTTTTCACGGTTGCATGCAACCGCACAGCCCGCTGGTTTCTCACCAACCTCATCTGCAGAACTTGACTAATAAGTAGTAAGTATTTGTCTTCCAAAGTTCCCACCTACAAAATACATTTGATTCCGGTAATTGAGTTTCATTTTTCTTAGCTTTTCTCCCAGCATTATCCATGCCGCCGGACACAACGAAGGCCAAGTTGAAGCGCAAGTCAAGCCGCAGGGAGGGAGACGACTTCCGATTTGATGGCGGCCATGCGCGCGAGATCGAACAGAAAAGGAGTAATGGGCAGATCTCTTGCGCCGAGTGTAGGAGGTGCGACCTTCGCACAATTTTTATAGAAGCAGTCTGACATGATGTATGCATGTGTATTGTCTAAAGGCTCAAGATAAAGTGTGACAAGCAGATACCCTGCCAGTCATGTCAGGCAAGTACCACGCTACACAGCATCATCCTCGAAACTAAACGCCTATCACCTATCTATTTAGAGACGAGGTTGTGCTGCACTGTGTCCCAATGGTAAGCTATTTTCTATCTCATCCTATTTATGTTACCCATACATTCATTTACAGGCAGCTTGGCTACTGGACAGGGGACTCGGTACGCACCATCCATTTCTTGATAACTTTCATTGTCTTACTCTTCTGCAACAAGCTTCGTGCTCGCAGCAACTGAGCATCTTCATCGTCAGATAGCCAATATGAGTGGACGTATCCGCCAATTAGAAGACGCTCTTGGGGTCCTCCAGTCACACCATTCAACAGAACCCCACCCCCTCCTTCGTGACGACCTTCGTAGCGCGGATCAAAAGGATGAATTTAGCTCCATCACTCTCCCCGCTGATAATGCTGCGGGACCGTCGAATCCTCCAGAGATTCTCGATGGATTTGGAACACTTTCTATCACTGATCACGGTATATCACGTTTTTTCGGTCCTACAGGCGGATCCGAAGTAAGTGTTCTATCCTTCTCACTCAGAAGAGTTTTATTCATTCAGAATGTGATAGTGCTTGTTGATGGTACGCATTTTACTTTTTCTGAAGCTGCGTTCATGCAACCGTCCCATTAGTCGGATAAAACCATTATCAAAAGTGACAGCACAGATGCTTCTAGTCCCGAATCCGAAAGGGATTCAATGAGCCCTGGGCTACCGCCATCATTTAGGATGTTTTCGCCGGCCTTCCCTTTCACCCCTATGGGCCCAACAGCAGCTATTCAGAAATTGATAGAAAGTCATCTACCATCTTTGGACCGGGCCAAGTACCTTGTGCAGGTTTATTTTGAACAAGCTGGTTGGCTATTTCACACAGTGTCTGAAGAACAAGTGATGGAGGAGTTACTCCCAATATATTACTCAAATAACACTGCGACGCCGCCGGACGAACCCAGAGGAGCTTATGATCTCGGTCTTCTTTTACTTGTCTTCGCTATCGGAGCTCTCGTGGACCTTAAGCAGAATGCTACCAGCCCTGAGGCTGAACACTACCATCAACTTGCCCGCGCTAGCATCTGTTTGCAGCCGGTCTTGGAGAAGCCCTCCTTGACTACTGTTCAGGCACTTCATCTGTTGGGTGGTTACAACGCTATGAGCGGCAGTGAATTGGAGTTGACATGGTCATTGGTCATCCTTGCCGCGCATCTTGCCCAAACTGTGCGTAGTCTTTCCATTCATGTAATTCTCGCCTGATCAAAGGTCGTCTAGATCGGTCTTCGTATGTTTGTTCATGTATTATCAAGGAACAGTTTAATCTCACTCCGTACCATAGATCGGGATAGTGCCAAGTGGGGTCTTCCTACCAAAGTAGTGCAAAGACGGCGCATTGTCTTTTGGGATCTCTTCATTGCTGATGCCTGGGGTGTAAGCGCACCCTTCTCGTCGTTATGATGGTTTTATTGATATTCTCAACGCAGAGCTTAAACAACGGTCGCCCGCCGACCTTTTCTTTAGCTTACATCGACTGCCGTCTCCCTGAGTTTCCAGCTTCTGCCGGAAATGACGGGGAACCTGATTATGCGGCTGCTGCTGCTGCAGAATGTGAGTCTATACGTATTACTCCTGCCTTTACCCACTACATCTTTTGGTACAGTCTCGTCATGGGCTATTAGGTATGCGGCTGACTGCGTCGCAGAAGTCGCTACGCGTACGTTGACGGCTGAAGCGCCGAATTATGCGGTAATCATGGAAATCGATCGCAAAGTTCGCGAGTTTCCATTCCCAGATGTTCCTCCCTCGGCATTAGATATGTCTCCACCTCCAATGACATCTCCAATTCCTGAGGCACCACTGGCACAATCAATGGGCCGTCTTGTGCTGTCTCACTCTCGGGAAACTCGTAAGCAAACTGCCTTTGTACCCTTGGCTATCGTGGCTGATCTGTTGTTCAGTACTACTGTACATTCATCGTAGTTTCTTTGCGCAGGCTATCATTGATAACCCTGTGAATCCATTAAAGAGCACATACGCCCCATCATTCCTGGCTGCTTACCGGTCGTCTCAGACGATACTGCGAACCATCCAACAAGCATTCCATGAACATCCTAGTCCCTGCGCTCGCTTTTGGACTATCTGGACTTTCGCATTTTCTGCAGCCGTAAGCATTTCGGGTCTCGACATTGATTGGGGCTGATAGCCAGACAGATCGTCTTTGGGACAATTATTACTCGAGGCCCACAATCTCCACTGGCGTCCAATGCCATGAAGGAGCTGGATGGTGCCTGCCTTCTTTTTCAAAGAGCAGCTTCACATAGCAAACGTGCTGCTCAAGCTCTAGTCAGTATTTGTTCCTTTCACGCTTGTTACACTTTGTAATGGAGACAATACCGCAGCCAATCCTTACCAAACTGTGCGAGAAAGCGCACTTAGCCCTCGCTGCTGCTCAGAATGAACGGTCATCACAACAGCTCGGCCAGCAGTGGAGCGTAAAGGTGGAGCAAGATGATGATGAACTCGAAATCTTTGCTGGAAGAACTAGATTCGTTTCAGCTAAAAGACCTACAAGTCTCCCTGCAGACTATTTGGAGGCTTCTTCTAACAGCAACACATATCTACCAACTAGTTCTACCGAACAACAAACCACGCAAATGTATCGCCCGGAGCCTGCAGTTGATTGGGCCTCGGACCGTGGTGGTCGTTTTGATATGCTTCATCCAAGCAATGTCACTGTACCTAGTGCAAGCACTAACCTTTCGACCCAGCTATGGCGACAGTCCCAGAGCTCTGATTATCCTTATGCTCCCCCGCATCATGTATCTCATTCAGCTGCATCACACGTGCACCCTGTGCAACACGCTTTAGCACCTATTTCAGGGTCATCCACTTACTGGCCCCCGGCGAGCGAAACCTCGCAGCAATATAGTCAGCCTCCGCTTGCAGCTCCTCAGTCGCACGCTTATCAGTACAACCCATCTTCTGCTGGCCCATACCAAGGCCAACAAAGCCGACCACTACCTACGGAGCTCACTGGACTTGGCCTGGTATCACAGGATTCAAGACTTGATGAACGTTGGACCTCCTTTATGCGGGATTCTGGTTATTTCGATGGTGTTGGGTTCAGATCACAGTGAACTGAAGAATTCTTCTTTTATTCTTCCACAGCCTTTGTATCGATTTCGTTGTTAATTTGAGCATCGTCATCTTCCCATCTTTCTAGACATGTTCAGTCTTGGAAGGCCTGCTTGGCGGCGGCTATTTTCCAACTATCATATCCATATTCCATGTGCAAGGCATTATCAACCAGATCACCAGTATATAGCAGTAGTCTTTGAAACACTTACCTGTACCATTTTCATGCCTTTCAGAGGGTGTATTTACATGCCATTTTATTACCTGTACCTGTTCCGTTGAAGCATCTGATATAAGACACAGTTTTGATGCAAAAATGGCTCTAATCGCTCGACAATGAAGCATGAACTAGAGACGCCCTAGCCTTTAAGCTTTAGGCCTTTAGGCATGAAATCGGTAGGATACATAGTCGCCACCATCAAATCCCAGTGTGCCCCTCGTCAGGTACAGAGTGCCCGCGGACCACCAACTTGCAGTCGGTTGCGCAGTATCGCTATGGTGACCAGCATGAACTTATCAGCAGAAAGAATCAATCAACAGTCTTGGAAACGTGCCGTGCTGCTCCACTGGAAACCAAACCAAGTCGGAGAAGATGCCCGAGCCATCAAGAAGAGGAAAGACCGAACATGCAGGTACTGCCGTTCAAAAGGCGTGAGTCGAAATTGTCTGGCCAAGGTGCACCGAGGCTTTTAGTATAAATAATCCCTCGAATTATGTAATCAATTAATTGATATAGGTTAATATCGATTCCAAGCGCGCCATCATGTACAGTGTACTATAGGTAGGTCCAATGCATACTAGTAGGAGGTGGCATCGAAGGTGAGCGCAAGACGATGTCTAGTGTTGGAAGGACTCATCAGGATGAGAGCGAGGGCATTCGTTACGCATCCGTTTGACTGCATCAGCCGAGTGAGCATCCGAATGTTTCAAATGCATACTCTTGTTCTTACATAAAAACAACATCTGTAGCAGCAGTCGGACTCATCTCGATTCTCAGTTTCGCTTCCGGATAATGAGATGTGCGTCCATTTCTCATCGCATGTATGTCTTCATAACGAGCTAACGTACATATATTGCTGCCTAGCTCGCCTCTCCCTGTACTACTCATTCGCCTCTCGTCTTGTCATCTAGCGTTTATTTACACTATCATTCGGGCCTCGTTCGGACCTAAATTTCTCGGTTCCTTCGAACGACCTAGGTTAATCCTGAGCTTAGCAAAAGTCCGGACACCCTTGCGTCATTCACAATGAAAAGACCCCGGCCCGGACTCTACTCAACATATTTGTTTCAAGTTAATGTTGCAGCACTACACTGCCCGTTTGCACTCATCACACGTTTCACATATGTACCATCACCCCGCATGTGTTCAGTACTTTTAGTAGCGCTCGTCACATGTAATCACACTTAGGCGCCACCCAAACCTTAGTCTTATCATAACATTGTCATAACAAGAACAAGAAACTGTAACCTGCCGGTTGACTGCCACGTCAGCAATGAAATGAAATGAACAAAATACAAATTCATAGCAAGAGACGGAGGAAGAATGACGAAACGTGAGGCCTGAATGATCATGCGGGCTGCGTGGTAATGGCGTCTGAACTGGCGGCCTAGGGTGACGGTACCTTTGTTGCGTAGGGATTGAGGGAAGCGAGGAAGGTCCGAGTGATAGCAACATCATTTCAAAATTTGCCCCAATTCGGCCCCCTGCTCGGGCAGCTACTAGTACCAAGTAGCATGCTTTTCTCTCCGGGATTTTTATCAACCAATCATATTGGATCATCCTACACAACTCAGCAGTTTCATGATGCGGCCATTACTTGCGTCGAGAGAGCGGACCTAGCCCTTTGTTGTTCAATACGCCACACATCATAAAATCTCTCTATACAGTTCTTCCTGCCTCGCTGCGACTTCCCTACTTTGATCCAGAGAATATATTTACCGAAAATCTCGTAAGAGAAGAAGTAATTCCGTTATATCTACGAGATTTCAGACGGCACACTGTCGATACGTAAGGCAAGGGAAGATAAAACAAGTTTCTCAACCCATGAGACCTCAGACGACAGGCTCTCGGTAGTATTGGTGATGGTGAAACTTCGCTCTCTGTCTATCTGTTTTCTGGCGGCCTTGGTGTCGTCTTGTGCAGCACTCAATGCTGAGCTTGTCATTTCAAACACTGTCATCGCCCCCGACGGTTATCCAATAGAGTATGTTTACTGACCTGCGGTTGGTTAACATCTCATACCTGACAAAAATTTCCAGTGCTATTGTAGTCAATGGTCAAACCCCTGGACCAGTCCTCTCTGCACAAAAGGTAGTGGTCTCTTTATGCGACTATCCCTACCAGGAAGATTTACTCCATTAAGGGCGAACGCTTTCAAGTGAACGTCACAGATTTGTTGGTGGATGAGTCGATGAATATAAGCACGACCATTGTTAGTATCTTCTTGTATTCTGGGACGGCGCTGACTTCGCTCCAGCATTGGCATGGAATCATGCAGCATGGGTCGGTCCAGATGGATGGAACGGCAATGGTGACTCAGTGTCCCATCGCGTCTGAGGATTCGTTTGTGTATGACTTCACGCCAGCAAACCAGACGGGCTCATATTGGTGAGAAGTACGTTTTGCTTTACATATATTTATTTACTGGTGTATCAGGTATCATTCACATTTCCAGCTCCAGTACTGTTGGTAACTTCATTCTTCACTGGTGCACACAAATCTCACTGTTGATGCAGGCGAAGGTGTGAGAGGGGCCTTGGTCATCTATGACCCAGAGGACCCCTACCGAAGCTTGTATGACTTTGATAACGGTCGGTCTAAACCTTGACTACATGTGTAGTTGAATGTGCTAACGACAACATAGCATCAACCATCATTACTCTTGTGGATTGGTAGGATCATCAGCACTTCTACTGCTTTGATTAAATCATCTGGTCAAAGGTACCACGTGAACGCCTATGATGTTGGCTTTACCGACAATCCTGCCTCGACTCTCATCAATGGTGCAGGGCGTTATCCAGGTGGACCACCGGTACCTCTTTCAGTCGTGCAAGTCACACCAGGAGTACGCTACCGTATGCGGTTAATGAGTATGGCATGCAAAACAAACTGGGTGTTCACGATCGACAAACACGTTTTTACAGTCATTGAGGCCGACAGTGAATACACGACACCTCTGGTAGTCGACTCGATCCAAATTCTGGCCGGGCAACGGTACTCTTTCATCCTGGTTGCAAACCAGCCGGTCGACAACTACTGGATTCATGCGATGCCCAATTACGATACCACCTTTACAGGAGGTCTCCACTCTGCGATACTTAGATATGATGGTGCTCCGCCAATAGACCCCATCAACAGAAATTCCACTTCGCAGGCCCCTCTATTGGAACAGAACTTGCATGCGCTGGTAGACCCCGCAGCCCCTGGTGTCGCAGAGCTTGGTGCCGCAGACGTGTCGCTAAATCTAGAATCCGTATGGGATGACAACTTGAGGTTTCTCATCAATGGCTACACCTACACCTCGCCCTCCACTCCGATCTTACAACAAGTTTTAAGCGGAAATTTGGACGTTTCTGATCTGCAACCCTATGGGTCGGTTTACACTTTGCCTGGCAACAGTACCATCGAGCTTTCTATCCCCGGCGGACAGCCTGAGGGACCGGTAGGCGATGCTAATACCTTTTAACCTTATGTCTCTCATACCATCATTCTAGCATCCTTTCCACTTACACGGGGTAAGTATCGCTTGTTATATCCTATTGGCACTCTAGTTCATGTATTGCACAGCACAGCTTCTCTGTGGTAAGAAGTGCTGGAACTGAGGTTTACAACTACGCCAATCCTGTACGACGGGATACGACGGGCAATGGTGAATCAGGAGACAATGTGACAATTCGCTTTAGAACCGATAATCCAGGGCCATGGATCTTTCACTGGTACGATCCTGAAACTATTGTTGTAGCTGGTTAATTCAAATGACATCTTCCAGCCACATTGACTTCCACCTGGAACAGTAGGTGTTGTCTTGCCGCTAGGCGACTATCTGATTCAACTTCTTTAGGGGTATGGCCGTGATCTTCGCAGAGGATACCAGTGATATTGCGTCAGGCCTGAACATAACAAGTAAGGCTCGGAACTGATATATTATATCCTGTCCTTATTGATGGTTTCCGTAGGCCCATGGAAGCAGTTATGTACCACCTACAACGCCTTGGCACCATCGGAACAAAGCGTGGAGCAGCATCGCCGACGTCATATAAAACGCCGAATCGGCCACTGATTTTGTGTGCAGCCTTCTAATATCAGCATACTTTATTCAATTTATCAGAATATCCCTGACGGACCTCCCCTAGAGTTCATACGTTTACAATTTCCTGCGCTATATCACGCGCTTTTCGGTCCTTACTCTTGTTTGTACTTGCTCCATCACCAATCTATTTGAAGGACTTTATCGTTTACCCATTGTCTTGTCATGGTCGTGTCTTCATCATCTACTTTGCTATCTCCATCTATCTTAGTTCCTCCCGTTTCGCTTGTTGTAACAGACCAGCAGATAATCAATGGGTGTGTGTGTGTCATTAGTGATGTGCACGGCCCGGCCTCAAGCCATGGGCCAGGCTAGGCCGGGCACATATAGGCCAGGCCAGGCCAAAGTCATGGCCTGACTAGGGCTTTGGCCCGGCCCATGATTCTGAAAAGCTGGGAGCCGGCGGCTCAGGCCACGGCTTTGAGAGTATTTTGACTTTGTGGGAAACATTTATGTAAAAATAGAATAATGGTTCTCAAAGTTGAATGTAGAAAAAAATTCAGAGCAAGATTTTGTGTTGCTGGTATGGCATGTTTCAAACTCTGTGCTGCCCTGTCAGCGTATGTGCTTGACATTGTCATTACTGGTGTCAACAGTGCCAAAGCATCAATCCAATCATCAATCATGGTCGTAATAAATGCCCTGAATCATGTCGTGCTCTGGACAGAGAGGTCAAGGTGGTGGAGTTCGAGCCAGTGTGTCCGCCAGTAGGGATCTGCATGAGTAAACCCCGGGGTGTTGGAGACCTTACCTGCACCCGCACCCCCATGAAGGGTACAGGTTTTTGGGGGGTATGGCAAGCCTGTACCCTTACCTGTACCCATACTAGTGATGGAAAAGTCTGGTTCAGTCTGGTTCACCAGGAAAATTGGTGAATGCTGAACTGGACATTGCATTTGGTTCAGTGATTTTGCTGAACACTGGACCGAACGTAGTCAAACACGTTTGGGATGTTCAGTTCACGTTCAGTTTGGCGTTCGGACACTGAACATCTCCGACTCAATGCATGCGAAAGAGACTTGGGATTGCAGCAATATCAAAACATCATGTACTCTACATGTCAGTAGCACCTACACTAGCATCAGGCTCGACATGCGCTGTTGCATCAGTTGCAGCCTGTAGATGCCCATTATGGTAGGCACTCTTCAACAATTGCAGTGCCTCGAAGACCTGAGGTGTAAGCTGGTTGCGTCGACTATCATTTGTCATGCCACCACTTGAGAAGGCCCGTTCTGACGGCGTTGAAGAGCCTTGAATAGCAAGGCAATCTCTTGCCATGCATGAAAGGGTGGGGTACATGGTGGAATGATGCTAGAGCAAGCACATCAACAAAGGCCAGTCAATACAATATAGAGTACTTACCCCCCACCAGTGAACCACATCAGCCACCTCCTCCAATGGGCTAGTTAAGTATAGGGCGAGTTCATGACATGGATTGGCGATGCTTTTTCAGATGATTGGTGAGCTAGAATTGCCAATCACATCCATGAATGCCCATATTGTGTGGGTGGTTGACTGGACACTGATGGAATGGGTTCGGATGGTGAGGGCTGAGGTGTAACCAGTGCATGATAATAGTCAAACTGTTGAACAGTTAGTAACAATGTTTGACTGCAATGGTAGCTCGACTGACTGCAGCTTCAAGCTTTTTCTTCCCTTCATCAAAGGCGTCTGCGTCCCATTGTGCTCGTGCATACTTGAGTTTGTAGTTAGGATCTGAAGCTGTTCAATGCATGTATCAGTCAATGATAGAATTATTGAGTATATGGAGATGCACCCAAGCAAATAAAGTACACATCTGTCTCGTCTGTGTTCTGGCTCCACTTCCCCAAATTCTCAAGGCCAGCTTGTAATGCATCAGCAATGCTGGAGAACTTCTCATCATCTGCCATATTTTGCCAGCTTTGCTGCAAGAACTCCAACACTGGAATTGCTTGCCAGACTGTTGGATTCTTTGTGCTAGAAAAACTTTGAGTAGTGTTGGCAGGCTCCTGTAAGACAGTGCAATAGTTAGATATAGAAGACTTGAAGATAAGTTAATACTGCACCTGAAGGACTTCTCGGAGAAGCGAAAGCTGGACCCAATCACTTTGACTTAACTTGAAGTCAGCATACTGCTTCTTTCGCAAGTTTGGCACATCATCACTGTCATCAGCAAGACATACAAAGTGGTTGACACCCTGCAAATGATTAGTATGATATTGGTTATTGAAAAAAAAGCACACCTTCTGCAACAGAAGAAGGCGAGTGAGGCCCACTGAGTCCAGACCCACTGTAGAAGCTCAAGGACAGGCACATTGACCTCAGCGCATGATTGGCAGAAATGATAGTGTTCGACTCACGAGTGAATATTGTATGAATGTTGGCGGTCAAGTCACTTTTACGCCGTTTGGCACCCTGCACAAAGAATAAGTTAAGTTGGACGAAAAATTGAATGGAGAGTTCACTTACCTCACGGTCTGCGTCACCCATCTCCTTAGTTTGTTGATATGTTGATGGGGTGTCATCATCAGTACATGTATCCATGTCAGTTGCAGTACCTGCATCAGTTAGTACTTTGTTGGTGTCATCCCACTCAGGGTCTTTGGCAACTGCATCTTCAGATTCATCCTCAGTAAGTACCACTCGCTGTCCAGTAGCTTTGCATTTGCCCAAGACAGCATTGTTGGGGTCAACAAGCTTGGAGGCAGGGCGTGGAACACAAGCAGAGCAACGTGAGCCAGCAATCATGATGGCAGGGGGTGGCAAAGGTGTATGAGAAGTAGGGAGCGGAGTATCATCATCAGCATCGTGAAACCAGGTGATATCACCGGCGTCAAGAAGAGCACCATCGGCACCTACAGCGCTTTAGTTATTTGACATATTGAGGGGGAGAAAGTCAGGGAACTCACTGTGGTCCCAGTCTGTGTTCTTGCTTTATTGAGCTTCATGATCAGAGGTCTTCACAACACAAGTATTAGTAGTTGATCAAACATTATTGCGTGAAAGATTTGCTTACAGTGTAGGTCGTCTCGTGACTCATTGAGGTCTTCTCTATTGGTCTTCTTGATTGAGTGTTAAATCAAATAGATGGATACCGAGTTTATTTGCAAGGTTATTTAATGACGATGACCGATCTGTGTGAAGTGTGATAATGGCAACACTTATCGATGGTGGATATTGATGAAGTTGTGAGTCATCATGCAAAAAATAAGTATGCGTTTGCACGCGTTTGAACACATTCAAAACAGTCCAAGGACTGCTGAATGTTGAACTGAACACCTGGTTCGGTTCTCCCCGGCCATCGAACATCAGACTGGACTGCGGTTCAGTCCACTAAAAATCCAGTTTGAACCACAGTCCAGGACTGAACTTTTACATCACTAACCCATACAGGGTTTACCTGCAGGTAATACATATAAATATGAAGTTACACTGGAAGCATGAAAGACTTTTTCAGCATGAAAAATCTTGAAAAAATCCTAAAAAAGGTTTAAATAAATTTCATGATTCTGTTGCCTGCAAAATGCTGGTTAAAATCTGAACTTTCTATCTACTTTTGTTTGGTGCAAAAGGTTGATCTTAGTTAAATCTTAAGTCACTGTTCATCCACAATATTGTCTCAACACGTAGTTTAACCATTTGAACAATTTTTCTCTGGTACAAACCTAGACAAAACTTTGACTTTGTGCTATGATAGTGAATAAACTTTTGAATAACTTTTGTCAACATTTGTGCAACCATAAAAGTTGATGTTTTTATCACTCTTTTGTTAATGTTTTTGTTACCTAGATATCTTGGATGAATTTTTTATAATGCATCAGATAATATTCAATGTAGTAATCAAGCTTAGATCAACATTTTGTCTCTCACTTTTGTTTACCTTTGTTCAGGATTCAAGCAGACTTCTTATGCTGTTATTATTTTATATCCAAAAACAATGCAATGCATTAACTTTGTTGCAGTTACATATATTAATCTTACTGTGAATCAAAAGTTTGTTGGGATTTAAAATGCTTTCAGGAGAGAATTTTGTGTCAGAACATCAGCTAAAGCTTATTGGTATTTTATATGTATGATTTAATAGGGAGCTGCCAGAGAGTCAGAGATAACCTATCTAAAATAATCCCATCATGTGCTCCACCTCAACAGGTGTTTCATCTGCACTGCGCAAGTTTGCTTGTATTTTTTTGTCTCCTTCACTTTGCTGGTGTACCAGTGATCATGGGAGACTGTGAGGTATGGTATCTGAATACAATATTTGATGGACCTTGGCATTCACTGTGGCTGAGGTCTGAAAATGACAGAGGAGATGAAAATTGAAACAAGGCTTGCAGGGACATTCTTTTTCTCGCACAAGCACACAAAATGTAGCACAACCAAATATTTCTTTGTGACCCTTGCCTACCAGCTCATGGGCAATTTTCCTAGCATCCAGAAGGACATGAATAGAGCTATCCACAACAATCCACAGGTTCTAGACTCCAGTAAGTCTCTTCATGATCAGATGAGGCCTTATTTTGCCAGCCTCTCTGGCACCTGCAATTCAAGCTGTGGGAGTATTCACCTTTGGTGTTCGTTGTCAATACCCTTGATAAATGCCAGCCTGTAACAGTCACTGATCTGATCCACCTCCTTGTAGAAGCTCTTCATGATCCTGAACTTTCTGTGATTCACATTTTGCTCACAAGTCGCTTGGAGAAGCATATTCACCAAACTATTCAAAAGAAGAGATGGACACGCTGGTGTACCAGTGAACATGGGAGACTATTTGAATACAATATTTGATGGACAACATTCTGTCACTTAGACACAGAGGGTTACAGTATTTTTCCAATTTGTGCAATCCCTTCCACATATGTAGTTGCATTGGCTCAAAGCACTCGAAATCGCTGGATAACAATGTACCACTACACTGAGCCAGTAGGTTCAGAGTTGCTTTTAGTTCCAGGAGATTCTGTTGAATGATCCAGGAGTTCAAAACATTTGGACTTGAAGGATCATGGAAATATATTTGTGAGAGGACTCACTGGCAGCAGAACGGCTAGCGCTAAGTACAAGCACACTCATCACATATCAGCACTAAATGGGCGAGGCTCAATCATGCTGCCATTAAAACCAGAGATCTCATGGTTTGAGCCTTTTCAAAACTTACCTTGGTCCAAGAGAAATGTGAGAGCTGGGCAAAAGATGCAGCATAAAGTGTGAATTATGACAATAGTGATCAAACAATAACCATGGACTGAGTAGAGGACCATCAAGAATACTCCATACATGGCTTTGAAAGTTGAGTGTGATTCTGAAAAGGTCTTTAAAATGCCAGATAGACGTCCTATAAGGCAAATACATCAAGAGAGAGATGATGAAGCAATAATAAAATAAATAACCATGTGCTGCATCTGTACTACACATATTTATTAGTGACCACTACTGTGTGGAGATGTACAGCAGAGGAAAAGTACAAAACAAGCACACTGGCAGGCCTGTATAGGTGGTGATTGCACAGTTTCTGCATACATTAACAAAAGGGTGATAAAAACATCAACTTTTATGGTTGCACAAATGTTGACAAAAGTTATTCAAAAGTTTATTCACTATCATAGCACAAAGTCAAAGTTTTGTCTAGGTTTGTACCAGAGAAAAATTGTTCAAATGGTTAAACTACGTGTTGAGACAATATTGTGGATGAACAGTGACTTAAGATTTAACTAAGATCAATCTTTTGCACCAAACAAAAGTAGATAGAAAGTTCAGATTTTAACCAGCATTTTGCAGGCAACAGAATCATGAAATTTATTTAAACCTTTTTTAGGATTTTTTCAAGATTTTTCATGCTTCCAGTGTTAGTAATTGTAAAAATGAGACACCCACCTCCTGCGAATGGTGGGCAGCAACTTGAATCAGTGTGGCTCAAGCTCAGATGAGGATCGACAGACTTGCGAACTGCAAACGGTGGGCAATGACATGGATCAGCATGGCTCTTGCTTGAACAAGGATCAATGGACTCATAGTCTGCGAACAGTGGGCAATGACTCAGATCAGCATGGCTCTTGCCTGAATCAGGATCAATGGACTGACCAACTGTGAATGGTGGGCAATGACTCGGATCAGCATGGATTTTGCTCGAATGAGGATTGATGGACTCATGAGAGCATGCACTGGATGTATGAGAGGGTGGATTGGAGTCATGAGAAGGGTGCGCAGGATGTACGAGAGGGTGAAGGTCTGAGAGGTGCAAGAGGGTGTGTGGGATATGAGAGGGTGCGTGCAATGTATGAGAGGATGCAGTGGAGGTCTGAGAAAACGAGCAAGGAGTAAAGACAAGCAAGAATGATCAAGGACAACTCACATGACAATAGACTTCAGCTGTGGGACTTGACAATAGGTATTGTGTTGAAGAAGATGGTCTGATAGTACCAGTTGAGTGTCTTTTTTGCAAGCCAAACTGCTGAATGAATCAAAGACAGATATTTCTTGTGGTACAAATAGGATGTGAGCATCTTGTCGATGTAATCCATTGCTGGTATCACTGTCGCAAGGTTAGGTGTTGTATGCGAGAAGTAAAGTGTGGCATCCTTTAGAATCTAACAAGAGCAAACAATATAACATAAGCAATATGTGCCAAAGCGTCAAACAAAGAGTGCAAACCTTGACTGATACCTGCAGTGTGGGTATGAGTAGGGGTAAGGGTATCCTGACCTCAGACCCATACCTGTACCCCAGCGGTACCCATACCCATGCAGTTCCCTATCCGCCAGTACAGACACTGGGGAGAAATGCACTATCCATTGGGAGGGGGTTCGTAGCACTCATACGGAACATCTATTTGCCTGGTGCAAGAAAAATGAAGATGCACACATCAAGCTGTTCTCCAATTCCACAAAGGATGTGAAGGAGCAAGGTCGGAAGAAGAAACAGGGTGGAACTTCAAGAGATACCTTTTATTCACAGGTCGTAAGGTAGATGACATTTTGATTCAACCACTGTGCCACATTGCTTATGTCATGTTTCCCACGGCCAAATCTGCCAGTCGCGATCTTTTCTTTCACCGTTGCCTTGTCAAAATCATATACACTGTAGTCAATCATATCTTTCCCGCTGTGTCTAAAGCCTCCAAAATAGAATTTGGAATGACTCGATGTCTGTGATATTTCCTCGTCGCCCAAACTGCTTGTGGCCCTGTAAGACCCTTGGTATATGCATCTATGAACCTTGTGGAACGATTTGCATACCTGGAGACAGCGCCATTAGATGTGGTTGTTTGGCTGAAGATTGTTTCAAGCTTACCTTTGGATCTGCAATAATGGAATATCATCAAGACATGCACTGACATGCTTTTCCATATCTTCCATCTTGTGGATCCGAGGACCTGAGCGATACAGAAGCTTGACAGCACCCCAATATTGCTCAATAAAATTGAGCTCGCAGTGGAATTTGGGATAGAAGTCACACAGATGTCCATGGGCAGTGATGAGTTCTTCGAGATGTGATTTGACGTTCTGAAAGTCAGGTTGATTGAACAATGTGTGACGACAGCAACAATCAATGGCACCTTCGGCACATTTGAAGTCTTTGCATTCTGCATGAAGCCCTGCTCGCCAGAGTCCACGCTCATCCAGAATGACTTGCATGCCTTTGAATCACCCAGGCATTGTGGGGTGATCATCTGGAAAGTAAAGGTTTTGTTGTGTTCCATCTTGCAAGGTTGTATTCCGCATTTTTGGTCCATTTGGGTCACACGTCCACCCAAGCTTTGGGTTTTTCACCATCTTTCTTGCACTCGGGGCATCAGGTGCCCGTTTCTGATGCGACGTTGCGTTGTCAAACAAGAACAGGGCTCGTTTGAAACCGTGAGTCTTCTCCTCGAAGATATCAATTGCATTATCAACTTGTTTCACAAGGTCATCATTGGTGAAGTATCTGTCTCGATTTTTACCCGGCTTAAACAGCACTTGGGATTCACTGCGGAGGCAAAGTTACAATTGGGAATGATGGTAAATCTTCAATGCACCTGTTGCCATGCCTCAACTCTCTCCATTCTTCAGTCAACATGCCTGAAACCATCAACGAGGGCCCTTCTCCCTTTGCCTCTGGTTGCTTTGTGTCTTTGTGGTCCCATTTCGTCTGTTGTCTATCATGCATCGTGAATGTAGATTTGTCCTGGGTCACTTTGACGAGTGGGTAGATTCCGGCAGCAAGATCAATTCCAGTGGGCAGGGATAGGACATTTCCATTGTGATCGTAAGTTGTCATCCGTTTTGAATACTCATTCATGTGGCTCAAAAATCCTTTCCGATATTTGAAAACATCAGCCCGCTCGTGGCCATCAATGTACATTCCTTTTGTTGCCTTCCTGTATCTCCAATCCATCTTATGCAGCCAATGCTGACCTGTCTGAATGGTGATGCTAGTCTTTGACTCTAGGTACTGTTTCATCTCTGCAGTTGCCATAATATCCACAATGTCTTGTACTTTCACATAGCCGTCCTTTGCAATGCCTTGGAGGTGGAGATGTATATGTTGTGCAAGGTCCTCGTCTTGAAGGATAGAGGTTCCCATTTGGCTATATCTATGGAGGGGCAGTGTCCCGAATCACATGTAGTCCACAACCCATCTGCGTAAATTTCGGGCATGATTGACCCCTCTTCCAGTTGCTTCTGCTGCAAGCTTAGAGCATTTCGTCCACCCAAATCCAAGCTCTGGATCAATATACAGACTGATAAGAGTAATCATACTGATGACACGAGCACAAATAAACATTTTGAGATTATCTTTCTTGTGCCTCACTATCAATTCAGCCTTGGCTCTTCGCAAAGCTGGGAGATCTCGAGACTCGTTCGGACTGAGATGGCTGTTGGGTCTCAACAATCTCCGGATCTGCCGTGACATATCTGGCTCCTTGCACCTGGCTGCCATTGGTAATCTGACGGAAAATCATTCAGCATATTCCAATTTCACATCCATTATTTTGCACCTGTATTCTGTCTTCCTGTTTGCTGCTGTCAGGTTCTGCATTTTTTCGGAAGAATGACACTATGGATGGGAATCCAGCAGCCTCCATTTTCTTTCCCTCGAGTCTCTGCCTCCGTTTTGTCCGATCTGAATTTCCCATGTAGACTGGTTTTCTCTTTGTGGCTTCTTGTCTTTCCCTCTCCTTTCTAACCATACTGTCATGTGCTGCCTGGAGTTTGGCAGCAAAGGCAAGAAGGTCCGAATCTGTTTGAATTTCCTGCACGACCTCATCCTCACTGTCCTCCAACTCAAGATCAGAAGTATATGCTTCTGACTTGGAGTCACAGTCTATTCCAGGCTCTGATGTGCTTGATGTGACAGGTTCTGGTGCTTGGGACTTGACTTTAAGGGGATTTTTATGCAGGTTCTTGAGCCTATTTTTAATGCAGGTCTTTCTGCGACCCATAGCTGGCTTATTGAGATTTGTGAGCCAATCTCCTGGTAGACTTTGCTTCGCATTTTTGGTGGATTATGTAAGATTATATATCACGTGACATGGCCAAATTCTCGACATCAAATTTATGTTCTCTCATCAGTCTGTGTCTGAAGACTATTCGAGGTGTTTTGGACACTTTTCATAAAAGTCGAAATAACATCACAGGAAATAAATATTCTTTGATTTTTTTTCCATCATATTGTAGCCAAAGGTATCTGGAATACATTCTTGCATGCTAATAGGCTCTAATATGCAGTATGTTTGTGAAATAACCTGTACGCGGAGGTGATACAAAATGTGGCTGGATTTGGATGTCATCTACCTTAGTAATTTGAGCAAAATAAAAATACATATTGATGAGTTTGGCCAAACACAAGTTGTTATTATCATTATGTATCTTGATGAAAATTGTAGTGCTATTTAAGATGAGTCTATGGCTAGTTTATCTTATCAATTAGTTAACATATCAGTAACATAGGGATTGAACACTACTGAACCAAAGTTCAAAGTTGTGTTTCTATAGTCTACATATAACATGATAAATGGAATCAATATAGATGACAAAGATAGTATTATTGAAAATGAAGTTGTTAGCTATTTAACCTAGGCATACCATTTACTGAGACCACCACTAGCATATTTGACAAAGTTGAATCATATATCACAGTGTAAAGATAATTTTTTTGCCTACATATCCACTGTGTGGGTGTGGATAGGGGTGTGGGTATCCTAAGTGCCTACCCCCACCCATACCCCTGGGTACCCACACCCATGACCCACAGTGGGTGCCGGATACCCATGACATTGCCTACATCTGGCTGGACTTGTGTGTGTTCTGAATGTCTAGACCAAATAACTTCATTGCTTATATCAGATTGTGGACTCATATTTATTGTCTTTCTTTTAGCACTGTCAATTCTCACACTGGACACCTTTCCGCCCTCCAGTGATTCTGAAGGATTACTACCTATCTTTAGAATTATTCTCTTGTTCCTAGTGGCAGGTGAGTCTCCTAGTATACACTTAGAGGCTGATTCTTCTCCAACTTGCAGTGTCACTCCTTCACCTTTGATATCCTGGTCTACTAAGTTGCTGGAATGCAATTGGTCTGAGTGATGGGCAACCACCTTAGGGTGAGATTGCACTTTTTTCTGGTGCATGCTAGCCCTCTTTTTAAGGGATCTCATGTTGCTCCTGATGAGTGGTCCTTCACCAATCATATCAGTACTGATGCAGTAGTTGATTAGTAGCTTTGAAATAACAGATAGATTTGTCAGAACCTGTTGATATTCACTGTCTCTTTGACTTGTCAAGACTTGTTGAGGCATGCCTCTGTCTGGTGGGTATGTCGAAACCTGTTGAGGAACACCTCTGCTAGGCAGGTTTATTAGAACCTGCTGAGAAATACCACTGCCTGGTGGATTTGCCAAGACCTATTGAGGAACACCTTTTCTTTCACTATCCTGGTCTCCTTGGTGAGGGTGCCTAGTGCACCTGTTGCTTGGCTAGAACTTGCCAGGTCTACTCACTAGCTTCTCTACCAGGTGCACAAGCTGCCTATTCTTAGTGACATCCAAAAAGAGAGGGGTCCCTGTGTACACCAGGGCAGTGACAAAATTGAGAAGGAGAGTCCTTGGTGCATTCTCTTTTTCCATGCTGATAAACTCGCTTGGTGCCCTTACATATCCTTAGGTTCATTACTGTATATGCATAACAGTGCATCAGCTAGGGTGTTGTCTGCTTCTGGTAAGTACTTAATGTGAAAATTGAACTTGCTTAAGACTTCTAACCACTGGGCTTGTTTAGGTGACAACTTGTTTTGAGTTGTGACCCACTCCAGGCCCTTATGGTCAGTGAAGATATGGAACTAAATGCCAATTAGTAAGTGTTGAAATATTTTCAGAGACTCTACAATAGCTAATAGTTTTTGTTTGTAAACCAGGTAGTTTTGTTGTGCAGAGTTAAACTTCCTGGACTAGAACACAGCTACATCAGCTTGCTAGACCAAGTCACCCTGCAAAAGTACATCACTGGCTTCTATGAAGGACACGTCAGTCATGAGATTGACTAGAGAGGTGCTGTTGATACTCTCAGTAGGTCAAGTGCTTTTTGTCTTATGTTTCTATGAGCATTAATGCATACTTACACTAGATCAAATGCTTGTTGATCTATTGGAGTCCAGTCCCAGCAGGTGGTTTGTACAGTGATCTTTGAGAGATGCTGCATGTGCACCCTGATAGCATCATAGCTGGTGGCTAGATACCCGACTGAGCTAATGAACTGCATTAACAGTTTCTTCAAGGTAGGTGCCTTCCAATTCATGATTTTATCAACCTTATGTGAGTCCAGACATATACCTTGGTCATCAATGATGTGCTCTAGTATAGTGAGTTCAGTTTTAAAGGATTGCAGCTTATGTTCCCTCAGACAGAAATAATTAATCATGCAGAATATTGATCATGGTCTGTACTTATTGTACATGTTTATCTGCAGTGTCCGAGTGTGCGATGATATCATCAAGATAGACATCCATGAAGATGCCTATGTATAGGCCAAAAATATGATTCATTAAGGACTGGTACATAGCTTCCACATTACAATTACCTATTTGCATAATGTGGCTGATCATCGTTTCATCAGGCGTGGCAAAGAGGGACTTAGGTATGTCCTCTGGCACAATACAAATTTACTCATAGGTATCCTTACCATCATCAGGAAAATGCTGAGACTTAGGTAAATCTAGTTATATTTGATAAGTCTGCACAAACAAAGTACCTTTGGACTAACCTTGTTAATGCTTGACAATGAGATATCACATAGTTATTTGATGTCTACTCTCTATCACATGGCTGTAACATTGAGGATCTTTGGTATGGGCCTGCTTCTATCTACCCTTTTGGCAATATTTGAATATAAGTTATCGTCCTACACTTTTGGTTATCCACCTCTCAATTTGTGATGATGATATTGGATAACTATATCACATAACAACTGATATTTACTCAATGGCTGCTCTGTATCATCTGGCTGCAATATTGAGGACCTTTGGTATGGGCCTATTATCATCAGCCCTTCTGGTGATATTTCAGCCTAAGTTAACTATCTCATATCTTTGGTTGTCCACCTCTAAATGATTGATAAAGAGGTTATATGACTATGTTATGTGACCATGATACAGTAATTATTTTATGATCAGGAAAATGTACTGTCCCCTGTAGCATATGTGGGCCAACTATGTTATTGTGTTGATAGCGCTTCTACATATTTTATATTTCCAATTGGTGTTGACACCATGTGCACACTCTACTCAAGCCCCTTTCATTTTTGGCTCAGAATTGTCCGTAGGTGACACTTGTAATAATTAAAATATACTAGTCAATGATCCTATTAGTCTGCCCCAAATACGTAAGACAATGCATAGCCTTCTTAAAGGAAAGAACTCAGACATTGCCCCACTCAGCTACGAAAACTCTTCAATAACCAAGACTACACCAAACCACTGCTCCACTACATTACACGAACAAGAAGGCTGGAACAAGTTTTCGGAGATGTAAACCCCCCCAATCCAGAGACAAAGAAGAGAATGTAGCCTAATGAAACCTGCACCGTCTCTACCATTATCTCATACACCTTCAGTTGGCGTAATTATCCTCGCAACTGTCTGGACCAATAGAAAGACCCTTACACACCTCAGAGCACATATATAAATAGTTAAATAGCACATGTATTGTCTACTATAGGGCTCCACCCCATTAGATAATAAACAAAAATAAAAATGAACTAGTCAATGAAGAACAGATAAAAGAAAAAATAATAATGAATAGACCACCCATCATCCAGCCACCTTTAACCTACTTATTTAGATCAGTCATCTTCAAGATGAACATACAGTGTCACCCCTGCATGTAAACCATACCAAGCCAAGGGGCTTAAAATGGTTGCCACAACAGCTAGGCAGCAGGCACATGTAATGAGAGCAGGTTTGAAGTGTTGGGCATCTATAAAGGCACTCACAAGGAACCCAAAGCCAGACCATGTGATGCTTTTCTCTCTATAAGTAAACACAAGTGACAGACCAAAAGTTGACTTGCCTCATCATACAAAAAAACAGGGTGTGCTGAGCACCATAATAACCACTGTCATCCCCTGATCCAGGTAATAGGCCTAGCAAACTATATGTTAGACTTAAGCAACTGAAAAATGAAATAAACAAACCACAAATTGCAAAGATTTCAATTTCTCGCTGAAGAATTGTGCAAACATACCTGCAAACAAGCAGCTCACACAGAAAATGATAGATCCCTTTGCAATAGACTCTGCAATCAGTCCAGTACTAACACCTTGCGACTACCGACGAAGCAAGTGATATAGTCTACCTGTCATAAATGAAATAAGGATATGGCTGTAGATTTTTTGAAAGCTTATGAACCAAGCAATACAATACTTGGTTCTGTTATGATTCCTTCAGGTCCTGCAAGACCATCTGATATCTGGTCATCAAGGTACGATAGAGCAATGCATGGGAACATACCAAGACTGGCTAATTAGCTGATGATTTCCTCCATTGTCTCCCTGTTGGAAAATATAGTTGTTGAGGTGGAACTTTCTAATATTAATGCATCTATTGTTCATTCAGGTCAGGCTATTCAGTGCTGCATGCTATAGAACTCACCTGCATGAAACCAATCAAGTTCATTGCGCAATTGTCGTAGAAGGATGTGATCCAACTTGAAGTCTCAGGGAAAAAACTCTACATGCTTCCTGTTATGCAGTTTGTGAATGAATCATACTATGCCACCATTTAGGATTGCTTACCAAAATTGGGCCTCAAGTTCAAGTCCTGCACAATATCAAAGGTCAGGTAAAGACATCAAAAAGTCACATACATTTATGATTCCATCGATTGGCAGAGTCACATTTTCTGAAAAGAAGGGTACCATCTAAGGGTTCCAGCCAGCCAATAATGTGTGCCTCCAGTGCCACCAGATAATGAAGGTAGATATCCCTATACTTGGCCTTGTGTTACTTCAATCCAAGCTTTGAACTTATCGATATGATCCTGAGAGCAATCTCTTATGTTCAATCCAGTATATGTGTTCTAAATTTACAAAACATAAGTGTAATATGTACATGCAGTCAGTACTTACCCTTGTCCTATTGTAATAATAGGTAACTCTGGACAGATGAACAAACTCCTCCCATTCTCCATAAACCTCATTCCTGCCTATGTTAGAGTCAAAGCACTACTGTTATAAGGCAAAAACCAACTTAAGAAGGTCAAATTGCAGTCCCTATACTGTAAAGTCTGGGCCTAGAAGTGGCACTCTACATATGATAAAAGTCAGCTTGGATATGCAATGTCAAAGTAACAGATACTCACTGTCTCACTTTTTGAGCATACTGCCCTAACTCCATCAGCCAGGCAGGAGTACTGCGGTCCAGCGGAACTCTCTTCTGTTATAGATGTCAATCACAGGATGAAGTACAGGATGAGAAGCTATCATTGGACATACCAGCATTGATACTGCTATGATTTATGTTGATTAGAGATTGGAGAATTGGGAAATCAACAGTAAAGGGTAAGTAGAGATATGAGATCATGGCAGCACACAAAGTAATTTTACCAAAATGTGCAAAGCTTCATCAATCATAGTGTTTGACTCCAATGTGTGGTGGATGAGTTTGTTTATTTGTTGTGGTGGTGGCTGGTAGGCCAACACTACCGGTGCTAAGATAGTACTCCTAGTACTATAGAGTTACAACCATAACTTCATCACACGTCCCACCCTCCAATGAATCAAAGCTATTTGAAGTGACAATCACACTAAATTTTGGGTCACAAAGCTATTTTAGTAAAATAACATAAAAAAGACAAACATTTGCTATAGACAACTAATTAGTATAACTAAAAATCATTATACAAGGTGTTTGCGGTGTGCCTGCACTGTCCTCTCCCGAAACTAGGGATCTTTTTTTTTTTTCCTCTCCTCCCTTGCCCATATTCAAAGCTTCGGCAACCTGAGCATGTCCTGCAACTTCCGACTCATACACCTCCACCTCGTTATGTGTGATAAGTGAGCTGTTATCATCAATACTGTAGCCTGCTGGCAGGTCCTGGCTGCCGCCATCTGCAATATGCTGTAAGACGGCCTCGATTGCTACATCACTTCCATCCAAGGCATCAGCATTGGCATCATGAGTGGATGCTGGCTCTTCATCTGCATCTGCAATACCATGCTGCTCCTAAAGTTTGTATTGGTGAGTCGAAATCTTCATTCAGAGGTCTAGCTCATTCTTCTGCATGTCCTGAAGTTATTGCAAGGCCTCACAGCTTGTCAGGCTATCAAATGAGAGGTTAAATGATAGACCTGCATGACAAGATGCAAAAGCCTGGAATATGAAGCTGTGGAAGAAAGAACATCTCCATAACAACCATGAAACCATCATCGTCTGCAGACTCTCGTCTCTTTTTGACCCAATCCCATACAACCCACCACGTACTCTGAGCATTCATGACCTGCACCATAGAGTACTAATATGATAGTGGAGTTGTTGGGAATGCTGTATGAATAATGGAATGGCACCCATCGAACCATGCTTGTCTGAACAGTTGCTGAAGCTCTGACAAGAGTGTGAGAGATGGGATAGGACACGATAAAAAGTCCTTGGGAAGCTCCAAATCAGGTAAAGCATGTTCTTTGAAAAAAAATGTAGGGGCCAATCCTTTGTCAATATCATCGAGTGCAAAACTGATAGGAAGGTTGAGCAATGTGTCCACAGAGAAAGCTCGGGAATGGATAGAAATGCAGATCCATAGTGGCATAGATTGAAGGCACTTGATCTCATTCTAGATGACTTTTGGGGGACCTGTCTGAGGAAATGAGTGGCTGGATCAATGATATCCCAAGGCTGAGGTGAAGGCTCCCTAAATTCAAAGTTTAGATGTGTTGGTTTGCGATTCATTCAACTCTGAGGTTTCTTATCTGTCTCTGAACCAATACTGAGGCTATTATGGTCGTGTAAAAACAAGCTATCAACCCTGGCTGCTGACTTTGTGTGTGCAAGTGGATGTCATTCATGGTTAATAATGTCTACCTCCTCCAGGTCTTGTTCCTCATTTTCCAGTGGCGGTGTTAGAATGTGTGTGCTCATACTGTCAGTGGTAGATACAGGAGTGAGTGGTGGGCTGAGTGGCAGCTGTTCAATTGAAATTTCCCTATGCTTCACTTTAAAACTATTCAAATTTTCCAGTTTGACCTACTCTGCCCCTGAAGTTTCCTTGTTGGCCAAATCCATGTGAGTCCACGAGGTTGCTTGAGAGACGTATAGCTGTGCTGGAGCAACGAGGCTGGAGGAAGAAGACAGCTGTGGGTTGTGAGTTGTTGACTTTGTGGATGAAAGAATCTGTTGGGAATGTGTATGGGATGTCGATTTATTATTCATGCGAATTTCAAGAGATGTCATAACTTGTCAATGTCGCATTGAATGTGCAAGGTTGAGGAACACTGAGGCTGGCTACTTGTAGGCATGAGTCAACATAAAAGACTGAGCAATAACACATGAGATCCATTCTGATGGGTCAAAAATGATGGATATGCTGAGGAAAGGTTAAACTCATATATGATGCAGCTGCCTGTCTCTCATATCCATTGGGAAAATGCCCATGTCAGATGGCCCAAGGCAATGACCTGAGGATCTTTTGGTCTATGTCAGCACCAAAAGGAAGAGAGAAGGTGGTTGCAAACCCATATCAGTCACGGTTGGGACGAAGCTAATTTAGGTGCATCACACGTCACAAGGGGCTATGAAGCTAAAGGTGACATGGTCACACCCACAAGGGTGCAAAGTGGCTATGGTTGTGACTCTATAGTACCAGTATATGTAATTCAATGGCCTTGTGTGGGGTGAATACTATGAGCAAGCATCTGCCAGTAGTTCCACTATCTGACATGTCATAGCTTTTAAGCTTAAAATACCATTAATGAATTCCCTAACCACTGTCAGGATGCATAGTCATACTTGTGTCGACATTGCTGCCATATATGGAGAACATGGAGGGGGTATTGCCAATGTATGGCCGTTCAGGATACTCATCTCCGTTTATTTGAGTACATTAGTGCATTCAGCCTTTGAGCCAAATATAGATTGTTGTCATGTCATATAAGTAATATGTATGTGGTCAATTAGTAGTGGGACTCAAAATAACTTCCAAAAACTTTTGGAAACTGGCGTAGAGCACACTAGAACCTTCCAACATCTCAAGCAACTCAGCCTTGATTCAAAGTCAGTCTGGCATGGCATGGCAGAGTTTTAAAACATGCCTGCTACTCGCCAACGTGTTCATCATTACGCATGACTTCAACCCAATGCTCAAGTGCACTCAAGAGCAATGGATCCTCGAGCATCCACCTTCAAAGGACAAATCACCAGCCCTGCAGTCGCATCAGGGCCCAAGATGTCAATTCAATGGCAGGGCAAAACTACCCTCACTGACGCCCTGGTGAACTATCTAACCACTCACCCCTCTGATTGCAGAATCCTATTTTATTTGGTGTGATGCTCGGACCCGCACTGGGCAGCAAACAGGGTATTGTCATACGTGTCAAGGAGTATAGGACACTACTAGTTTCATTATCATTGTCCACCTTTTGTCCTGCAAGTAACCCTTGTCCTAAACCGAACCTGCTTTCCCGCACTTTGTGCATCCGCTTATCCGCACTTTCCCACGCATCAGCCACATTGGATGCGCATTCCCATGCTTCGGATCCCTTGGAAATGCATTAGGAAAGTCCCTCGTCCATCCATAGTCCATCCAAACCCCATTGGTATGTGAATTCTCTTACCTCGAGGCTTGTAAAATGTGTTGCAGCCTTATTACATGTCCTTATATATTTACTATATTTCCTATCCCTTCCTACTCCGAGTGGGATTTTAGACACTATAAGTTACCTATACTTTGGACTACTTTACTGCACTTCTCTCGGACTGTACACTTCCCTCATACTGTATACCTCACCTATAGGTTTACCTTCGAAGTAGTCCCTAGTAGTGCGTGCTTTTTAGCCCCTATTAGGTTCCTTATACCTCTCTATACCTAGGATCCCTTACCTTGCAATATACCTTTGCCCTCACTCCCTTGAAACCTCGTTCCTTAACCTCCCTATACCTTGTCTGCGCTTTCCCGTACTTTCTGCACCTTCGGCCGCACGCTCCCATGCCTTGGATACATTCCTATACCTCACACATACCTTGTCCGCTATTTTCCCATGCTTAGCGCGCTCTCGGGTCGCACATATCTATCATCTTTTTAGTAGTAAATCCCTTTAGGGTCGAACATGTCTGTTTAGACATAGCAGCTAGGCATTAGCTAGACCCAACTTTGTCCTTGCCACTCAGCAGGACTGTTGGCTCGTGCGCTGCACCCCTTACCTGAGTATGTGCCCTTAATTTCAGATTGGTGTCTGAAGAAAGTCCAGGGACGTCTGAAGGACGTCCGAAGGCGCAGGAAACTTCAGAAGGACTTTCCAGATGGGTGCAAGTAACTTCCGGATGAGTGTGGGAAAGTTCCAGAGGAACTTCCAGAAATTAAAATGAGGTTTTATTCTGATACAGATATGTATAATGGCTACTTGGGACTTGTCCCAAGTAGAAGCAAATAGAGGAAAGGCTGCAAGGACAACATCCGAAGCAGAATAGGTCCAGAGGACCACGGGAAAGATCCAGATGGACTTCCGGAAACTTCAGAGGATCGGATGAGTGGATGAGTGGAGTATCAGATAAGCAGAGCTCTGGCCTAGGGAGAAACTCCCTAGGCCTGAGATGGATAACAACTAAGTTGGAAGACTAGAACTGATATGAGGACTTAGAGTGAGATCTAGTGTGAGAACTAATATGATATTCAGACTGAGGAACTACAGGACATATACAAGAGTTTATATACTAAGTGACTATCAGAAAGATCAATAAGCAAAGGTCTGAGGCTATGTATGAAGCATAAGCAAAGTTATCAAACATGAGTCAGAAATGAAGCATAGGTTAATGGATCAGTAAGCATACCAGTAGTAAGTATAACTGAGATACCTGGAACAAGGAAATACCGGATAGGCTGTGTTAATGTTATATGTACAGGAAATGGATTAAGTAGTTTATTGTATATTGGATCAGATCAGATCAGATATGATCCAGATGAGATGCATGGATGTATGGGATATGTCATTAGGGTGATAGGACAAAGGATGAATGAAGCAGGCTAGCTGTGGAGGTATGGAGGTCTGATGTACAGAGATAAAGGGATTTGGATCTGGATGTGCAGAGGTGCAGGGATCTGGATGAGTAGAGGACTGGAGACATGGATAAGGTGTCCGAAGGTCCGGATGAGGTGTGGGAATATTGTTGGACGTAGGTCCGGAATACGTGATATGACAATGGCGCCACATACTATCAAAATCTGAAGAAATTCTGCAATTCAGTCTCCAATCAGATCTCAGGGTAAGTCCTCTCTTATTTTTTTTGTGCTCGCATATGTTGATTAAACACATCAAGACTCAGGACAAAATACAAAAAGCACAAGGGCAGGTTCATGGCCATGGGTGCTGGTGTTATGCCACACAATGGACAGTCTGCAAAATCTCTTAGGTGAGTCCCTCATGCCTTGTCTTTGGTCTGTGGCTGATTGATTTTTGTAGCACTTGTTCATGTGGACTTTCCTTGGTTCTCAGATCTTGATTCCATCTGGCACAACAACCCCTCTATGGTGGCGAAGACTTACTTGTCTCAGCCAGGTGTTGATCACACTGGTGCACTGTATTCGCTTATCCAGCCACATGGCAGGGCTGGCTGGGGCTGGTCCCTCCATACCGGCTGCTCAGTCCTCCCATGCATATATGCCCCCCAATCTGCCCCCTTCTGCATATCCTCCACTGACCTCATTTGTCAATGAGCAGTCAAATGTGAACATTTCACTGACCTCATCCATCAATGAGCAGTCAAATGCAAATGTTCCACTGACCTCATCCGTCAACATGCAGTTGAACGTGAACATTCTACTGACCTCCCATCAACGAGCAGTTGAATGTGAACATTTCTCAGAGGCTTCCCAGAATGCCTGACCTGCCTCCCAGTGCATCATATCTACCCTCTAACACATCCATCCCCCAACAATTATCCACCCCCCATCAATTATCTGCCCCTCAATGCATTCCCCTCCCCAAACACTGGTACCCCCCCCTTGTCCTCTCTTTCACCTTCCTAGACTCTATAATTCCCCCGATGTCAATATCCGCAATGATTTTGGAGCTGCTGATGACAACAATGACTTGTATTCAGAGGGCATGGGCCTATTTTCCATGTCCCTCAGAGATGCACTAGAACATCTCAACAGTGATGAGATGATGGACTATGATGGAAATGCTTGAGAGAGCCCTCCCCGAGCTACAGGGAAGAAATGCCAGCTCCCAACATCTCCATCCCCTCCTCCCAATGTTCCCTCCCTATTCCAAGTTCCCGTGAAGTCACTGACATCATTTTACAATAGCCACTTGGCATTTGGCGCACAGAAGCCATCCAGCCATGTGGGGCAATGCAAACTGTCATCAGAGATGTCCCACAGTATATTGACACCCTCATTGACGACTCGCAACACTACCCCCTCATCGGACTACCATATGTCGCCCACCCTGCAGACCTCCCTGCTGAACAGCACAGGGGGCTCAAAGAAGAAGAAAGCCAAGTCAGATGTTCTGCAGGAGGTAGGCCACGTTCAGGACGAGATTGAGAGCATGCATTCCGATGCAATGTCATGCCATGATAGCAAGCATCAATGCTTCCTTGCAAAGCTCAATGCGAAGAGTGGACACCATTATGACTCGAAGAAATATGAATGGCTTCGCAGTGCTCGCAAGCATGAGGCCTCCCAAGCCACTGTCTCCCATCAAAATCTGCAGGAGCAACAAGATGTCAAGATTCACCTTCGCGAGACGGATATTCAAGTGCATCAAGCGCATTCATTGGTGCTCGACAAGGAGGCCAAGACCCTCTGGCTCAAGATACAGTTTCACCAGATGATGCAGGGCAACAGGACCCCAGCATTGGATGGAGCCATGTGATTCGTTTGTCATCATTGTCATTGTTGCACTTCATTTGTTGTTGCTGTTGTGTGTTGTCGCTATCATTTTATTTGTACTACCATCATATGTTTCATTTTTTGTTGTTGCATGTATGTTTTTCTCCTACACTGTTCTCATTCCTGCCTTCATTGGTACTGCTCTGATTCAAGTTGGTGTTACATAGGTACATATATATGTTGTACATTTGATAGTAGCACATGTCAAGTAGTACATCTCAATATGATCCTCATCCTGCTTTACATTGTGCATTAGATTGAGGACTGTCAAAGAGCTCATCCATCAGCTTTGCACAAGTAGCCTGACCTGGAGTGCCCTCATATGTCCTGTCACCAACTACCTCATCACCATCTGGAGCCTCAAACTCTTGAGCAATGTAATCTTCACCCTCTCTATGGGCCCACTTTAGAGAACTCTCATATGTTCTATCCTGTTTGTGACAATCAATTTCAAAGCAGATGATCATGTTGTGCAGGATGATATAACACTTGATCCACTGCACAGCAAAATCAAGGTCTTTCTCCGACTGAATCCTGAAATGGAGCTCTCAAAGGGACTGAAACTCTCCCTTCAAAACAGCAAATGTGTGTTCAACACGAACATGAATCTAAATCAATGTAAATCAATTGAAAATTACCAAAAAATATATATATACCTTAGAGAGGTGATAATTAAATGTCTTCTGGTTCTTTGTTAGCCATCCATTGTGAGGCTTCTTGAAAGGGGCAATACACCATGGTTCCAATGGATAGGCACTGTCTACCCAAACCCAATGACCATTAGGCAGAAGATCACCATGCTCTTCATAGAGACAAGTAGACCGAAAAGCAAATGCATTGTGGACACTCCCAGGGTGACCAAGAGAGTAGTCGACAATCAGGAGGTTGTGGGGCAAGATGACTGCCCTAAAATTAAATTAAATTTTGTACATGAAGATGGACAAAAAATACCCGACAGCCAAGGGAATACTTGGACTTCCTATCATAAAATGTCTTACCATAATAACCAAGTTTAGTGAGCAGATCCATGGTTGAGCCATCAATGGCTAGACAGCCACCTCTCCACTCTGGACAAGTATGTGACTCAGCGAATTTCCGAGCCAGGTCACTATCCTCAGAGTCACCTGCTAGAAAGCAGATGAACTGATCATAGGCATTAAGTACTGCAACCATCACACAATTAGTGCAATTGACCACTGACCCAACACTCACGCCTGCTCATTGAGCAACATCCTGGAGAGTAATGACATTGCCATAGTGGCCTGCACAATTCAGAATAATAGCAAGCTGGATGGAGACGGGGAGCTGAGGATTGTTGGACTGGTTCTGGAAGATAGGGTGATCAGAGATATGATTGAGGATATTGTCAAAGATCTCCGGGTTGACATGAAGTTTTTGCCGGAACAGGTGAGGGCAGTGTTCCTCATGGTGAACCAGCATATGAAGCTGAGGTGCTTATTGGGCTTATGGAGTACACATGCCCTCTTGACTTCATCACGACGAGTAGCAATGATGTCCTGGAGCCTGTCATAGGGTGCAGCAATATTATCGGATTCGTCACTGGAAGAATCTGAAACCCCTGTCATAGGGGAGATGGGGGATGGGGGCTAAAAGACAGACTGATATCATCATCATCTGAAGTTGAAAGTGAGTCCAGGTTAGAGTCAGTGTCAGACTCAAAGTCTGACCAGTTGTTGAGGATATCCTGATACTCCAACTTGGCTAATGCAAGTGCAGCCTGATCAACAGCATTCAAGATGTCTTTATGTGTGGATTAATGAGGCATGGTGCTGGAGAATTCACAGTGTGATCTCTTATCAGCTCATCCAATCTCCAACTGATTTGTCAGAATTTGAATTGGAGTTTGAATTTCACCACCATCAGTGTGCTGATTTGTTGACCTCCACCTCTGAGACCATTGTAGCCTAACATCTGCCAAGCCTTTATTGACCTCCACCAGACTGTCAGTAACATCCACCAAAGCTCCGATCCCCTGCTACATGCAGCCAATGCATCTCTGTTGTTTTAATGCAGCCACTCTGGGTTTGCAGTCACTCTCGCACACATGTGGTCTCTTATCTGTTCATTTCACATTTATATCTGCTCATATCCAGTCATTCTCACTCATATCTACCTGTTTACACTCATTTACAGCCATTCATTCACAGTTGCACACATTTTGTTATGCATCCTAACAGTGCTCGGTCACGCCAGTCCCCAATACATTTGCACTTCTCCTCACAGCCTGGTTGGGCCCAAGCCATGGCTTCAAGCGCCAATATGTGCATCATCCCGCATAGCTTAGAGCCAGCACTTGAGTGCACCAGGATTAAGGGATGTTCGAGGGAGGATAGTAGGGAGCCAGGGCATGCTGAGTAGACGGCATGCTGAGCAGACAGAAAGCTTTGATTCCCTCTCTCCCTCCATCATTATTCAATTACATGTCAGTGCATTAACTAGCTATGAATATATTTGTTTTATCCTTAGTGCATTGAAATCTCCTAAGTGCTTTGAAGTCTGCTCATATGCATATGTTATGCCGCCTATGCTGCAGCTGTTGGACACTGTTCTAGCCAAGTTTCTCGATGCCTTTAGGTGGTGTTGGAAGGTTTAGCCATGCTCTACATGAGTTTCCAAAAGTTTTTGGAAGTTATTTTGAGTCTCACTAGTACATGTTCAATTAGTTTCACCAAATAATACACCAGTCACCATGGCCGTATCTAATGTTACATCTTGTTCATATCTATTTAAGGCTTGGCACTATCTGTACCAGTTTTACTCATGCCCATGGTAACAGCACCCATGGGCAGTTTTGTGTTCAGCTTACCCTACTCCACAGGCCACAGCACCTCCCTCAGTGAATTCACTACAATGGTTGCTATTGATGCAAGTACGTGCTGCATTGTTGAACTGACTGATCTCATGATGTTGACCTTACAAAGATAGTTATCATTATCAGAATGACACTCTCAGGAGCATAGAGGCCAGGATGGGTACCCTAACATCTGAAGTCTCGGATGTTACTGTGAAAAATTTGGTGCATGGGGCCTCATTGAATGCCACCTACAAATTGGCCCAAGATAGTATGGATAGCAACAGTTGTACTCGGATTCTCTTACAGGATGTGAGAGGTGACATAGCAGTTTTAAAGTTGGAATCCGAGGTGATGAGAGTTGTACTAATGGAAATTTGAGATACATAGTTACCTAAAGTGCAGATGTAGGTCCATTGTAGGAATGCAGCTTTCATCAGAACCTCATCGTTGTCTTAATGTATGGTGTACTTAAATTGTTACATTGAATCAAGTACTGAGTTTTTTTTCACATCAAGCTAGTATGTGGGAGCTTTCGGGAGTTAGGCTATCAAACCTTTGCTCAAACGCTCAGACTGGAACATGGCTCTGGAGATGTTATGCCACCCGCAGACACTAACAAGTAAACATGTGCTACCCATTATAAAAATATTAGGGCAGGGTAAGTGAGCTGGTTGATAGAGTGAAGCAACCTCGTTAAATGTTGGTGATGGGAGGCTGCTCGCTGAAGTCCTCATTATTTAGTCAAGGATTGAGTCTCAACAGACTTAGACTCAAGTGACTACTGGTGTGGCTTAGCACACCTGTCCCCATGCCATCACCAATATCATCATCTCATGAGTCTTGTCAACAACTAGGTCACCTTTCACTCCCACAACTCAATAAGTATCTCTTTCAACAACTCGTCACACCTGTCAAGCACCATACCATCATTGATCAGGGTCCAATCCCTCTTTATTGTTTGGATGTGTGTCGTCTCCAAGACTTGGCAAAATGCAATGGCATTTACCCACTCAATTGCACATGGTCATACAATAATATCAAGACTTACCCTGTGATGATGCCTGCTGCAAAGAAGGAGAAACACATCAAGCATCACATGGTTGATAGTGAGGTTGAGGAGGTCGAAGTTGAGGTTAAAAGGGTTCAACCCTTGAAGCGCCTCTTCCTGTTCCCTGGCAAGAACATGACTTTTGTGGGACGATTCTAAATGACATGCACAAACCACCATCTCCTTGGTGTAGAAACAACAACACTGTGAGGAACAAATGAGCTCCTGACTGTATCTAAAAATGTTGTAAGGTCGTGCGTTGCCTAGTCTGCGTTACTTGAGGAGACAAGTGCATTTGACCCTAAAGGGGAAGCGAGTGCAGCAAAAATCTAGAGGTATGCGCTGAAGCGAGGCGCAGGAACATGCGCGCGTATTAGCGCGAAGCGCGGGAAAGCACATGCGCGTGTGGAAATGATAGAGAGACTAGACTTAAGTGATAATATGATGCAAGAGATGTCAGTGCGAGATGTAAAGGAATAGAGTTCTACTTTGTTCTGCTAAGTAGTAAGTAAGTAGTAACAGGTAATTGGGAGGTAAAGTAAGTGGTAGGAAAAGTAAGTAGTACTATGTACTGCTGGCGCTTATATAGTGCGTCTAAGTGCTGTAATGCGGAGCCGAAGCGCTACCGAGTAGGTATGTAAAGATATATATGTGTGAGAATCCATGATAAAAATAAAGACGGAACAATATGCAAATGAGAGAAATAGAAATATATGCACTAGAGGGCTTGGTGGACAGTGGATGGGTGCTTCTGGATGGCTGGCACTATAGGGCGCTCAAGCGCGGGAACGCGCGCGCACGTATACATCGTGAAGCGTGGGAATGGTGCGCGCATGGCGCGTGTTGCACGGGAAAGCTGCACCTCATAGTGGAATACCTGTGGATAGCACACAGAGTGATGCTGCAAGTTTGTGCTATGTACTCCTAGTGTAAAGTGCCATATCACACCATGAGAGGCATGATTCTCTACATTGGTCTTGTCTATTTCTCGAGCATTTAATTATAGCCTGTATTTGCATGGTCAAGTATCGACAATGGCCATACCTCCACATTCACGATGCATACCCATTACTTTATTGATTGTTTACCAGCATCTCATCGCATCATGACCACACGCAATTCACAACATTCTCACTTAAGAATCATGTCGTCAACTCTGCTGAATCACGCCACCACTGCCACCCACCCTGCCTAATACTGTGCATTTATATCAAAAGTTGAATAATGATTTGTACCATATCATTTTATTGTGTGTATATACCTATCCTACTTTTTTTCTTCTGGGCCTGTATATGGTGTAACATCAACTTTGCACACTTACTATGTGCATTATTCTATGACACAAGACTAATTGGTTTCAGTCGAGTTTTGTGGCCAGCTTAATTGCTTTCTGTCTTATTCTTTTATTAAGAAGTAGCACTGACATAATTTAGTAGGCAACCCAAAATTCAAATGCTTAGTAAGGCATCAGCAAACTTTTCTCCACAGAAGATATGTACAGAATTTGTGTTCTTACTGGCCCAGGCAAATTCTGACCATCTTGACTGACGATACCATCAGATCGCAAATCAGTGGTGCTCTATGCAGAGACAAAGTTTACATAAATCTATATACCAGGTGGTTTGACTGTTGCCAAAGCTAAGGAGAAGGGGATGATTGCAATTAGAACTACCAGAGCTGTTTTGGGTGTTTGTCTTTTGTTGTTGTTACTTTCACACTCATGTATGGACATTACAGGATAAAGTCACAATCTATAAGATCCATCGATGGGTACTCCTTGATATGGGTCACCATCAGCTGGCTGTCATGTGCGGACACAAGGACTGGAAAGAGTGGAAAGGCCACATCAACTGGAGGAGATGATTTTGCCATCAGAACTGCAATAATGACTGAATTGGAGAGGATGCTTCAGGATTCTGACCACCCATCAGAATATTGGAAGGCCATTAGGCAGGATCATCACACCCTCTGGTTGCTTATTCATCGTAACCACATCAGGACTCACACAGATATTGCAGCACACTCTTCAACAGAGAAGGCTATTTCAGACTCAGAGAGTGTTCTTGCTTCCATATCCCGTACAGTTTACAACAGCTGACAAGCCTTGCATAACAATTTCTAGATACCTAAATTGTAATCTGAATGATCCCACACACTGTGAATATATGGTATCTACAATCTCTGGCAACACCTCTATCAGCCCCACTCATCTTTACCCCCGCTTGACACATCAGTGTTCATGACTGACCTCAGGAATTCTTTCAGAAGCTCTATGATCTGGGTGATGTGGTCATCATCTTTGCTGTTCCGGGGGCCTGGTGTGGGATCAATGACTCTGGTTATGAGTTTGAATATCTATGATATTTGAGCAACACGCTCTGAGCCATTGTTGGTGAACATACCACACACAACACTCCAACAATCTACACTAGTTCCCCACTTGGTGCCTAGAATGACCTCCGGACACCGGTATTGTTGCATCTGGATCATCTGAAGCACTCTCAGTGTACAGCATCACCCTGTTTCTCCCATGAGTCAATCACTAGGTCTTTGAGATGATGATTAACATTATTTGTGCCAGAACGATCATCAACATGTTTGTTGTCACAAGCGGAATATTGTGATCCATTTTGTATTTAGCTTTAGATATAACATGCCAGTCAGCCAGCTGATCATTATACCACCCTATGTTGCTGCAAGTCAGTATTCTACCTGGATCTGCAATCTCATACAGTAATCTGTTCCATTTAGCTCTCACATTGCTCGTTTTTGTGCACTACTCAGACAAGTTAAAGGTGTGATCCCCTTTCATTTTTGCCAGCCTTACTATGTGTCTCATTGGCTTTTTGATTAATATATCCACTGCACCCAGTGGTATCAAGTACTTTGGGATTTTCTGTATTGTCATGAGAAGCTATGCAGTGCTTCCTGGCATGGTTTCTTGGTATGTCATTATCAGTCGCACCATGATCAGGGCTAACATGTAGTATTGAAGGCTTGGAAATAATCTTTCTGGCTAGTACAAGAGAGGCATTGGCATGGCCCTCTATATTGGTATCGGAAACTTTAGTGGTGCCATTACATTCATCATCTATAGATTGCAAGAGTAGCCTCGGTTTATTCTTGGATGTAAGTTCAACTTCGCTCACATGACTTGCACTGCCTAACTCTCTGTTTTCCAGATGGATTAGAGCTGAGGTTCATCTGGATTGGATTGACCTTGGTACCAACTGTAGACAGAGACACCCTGTTTTGCACCAAAATATGCCTAACTTTCATACATAGGTCCATCTCTATGCAATATCTTCATTCGTGCATCCAAGGTAGGCTTCTTTCAATATCCTTGCCTTCATAGGTTAACGAGGTTGTTCATGACAGATGATTCTCGATCTGGCAGCTTGCGATGATAATACTCATGGTCTGCCCTCGAAAATATGGCCCAAGATGCAATCCACAATAGTGATATATGGTAAGATAGCGCAGCAAACACTGGAGTGCGCTGATTCTATTACCCATTACTCTGAAATGAAGAGCTTCTGTGAGTTGATCCACCACTTTATCTCCTGACACTCAATGTCTCTTGCATCAGGATAAGGCTTGGAAAGCACAAGTTTAACAAAACAGATGTCACAATCAAGAGCTGCAGCAATGTTCTCAACAGCCTCATACTGCAATTCTGAGACAGAGCCATTTGAGATACTATTGTCACAGTCCACCATATGGGTAAGAGCTGAGTTTCAGGTCTTGTTGAGCATCATTTGATATTTGATGATTTGTAGCCAAGATTCTGGACCTCAATGGCATGGAGTGTGCAGCAGAGTTACCATGTCTAAATGTTGTCTGTCAGATACTTGGCAAGACCTTTTGACTGAGATTACTAGTAACTGTTGTCCGTTGTGGCCTTCGTCACCTTGTGCTTGAAAATGACTCTTTCGGCCCCCACAAAAATGCTTATTTGTAACAATTTTATTCATTGATGCCCTATTCAATAGAAACACAATCCTTACACTGGCAATACTACTCTTGTCTCCCTTGAATGAGATCCACTTGTTTGTAGCCACATCAAAGCTCAGGATGCTTCCACCTACTAGTCTTCCAATGTCCTGTCAGGGACTCTGTGATGGTCAAGAAATTATCATTATGACACAATAAAGGCTTACTTGCAAGTGAGAAGGGGTGGCATAAGTGTATCATCTTTATGAAATTTGGAGAGCTATCCATTCAATACATCGCAGGTGGTGTTCTTTTCCTTCCTCATTAATGTCAGACATTTGATCCTTTATCAAATATATTGTTCAGGAAATATAGTTTCAGTGAAATGCAAAGGAGCAATCTCATCTGCACAGGATCCCTCGCTCCTAAAGAACACATCCCACCATAATTTCTATGTTAACTTCTGCAGTAAAACTCCTCAGCCCAACTACCGTCCATCCCTCAACAGACACTTGCTGTCCAGTGAAACCTTCAGAACACTGTGTGTCTCGTGTGTGGAACCACTGTCATGAACAAACATCTCATATGCTGTATGAGTGAACGGGGGCTACTAGAGGATTAGTAAGTTTGACAATACAATTGGAATAGCTTTCAACACATCCTCTATGCTGATTGATGCTCTCTTTAGTAGTGTCTCATAGGAATGTGTATTTATTTGATGCAAACAACAACTTGGATCTACTTCCTGCTGGTCTGCGTATGTCAGATTGATGCACCACTGTAATTATTAGCATGCTGAGCAGCTGATCTTTCTACCGAAAAGTCAGAGCACCGCTTTTTGAAATATATCCTCTTTTGCTGTGGGCCTGTAGCTTTCATTCATCTGAAATTTACATCCCAATTTGGTTACCTTGCGGGCTCAGGTACGAAAACATAGAGTTTGTATCAATAACTTATGATGGATGCAGTGTGCAGCTTTGCTGCAAAATGACATCTAACTTTGGTAGGCACACAATTTGCTCAAGTCATTGTGCCATCTGAAATTTCAGTGTTGCCAACATAAATTTCATTGATACCGCTTCACATGGTATTTCAATGATAGAACTGTCAGGTGGTGGTATACCTACTAGCAGCACAAGTATTATTGTTCATCAATTCTACCACTCACTCACTGACGCCAATCCATCAAGCATGACCCAGATCTCAAATGGCCCTAGTTGGTCGCTGCTAATTGATTCCATTTGTGTTGTCAGCTTTTGTAGCGAGAAGTCAGCCTATCTTGTTGGTGACATCTCACTCTATTTTGACTGTTGTTCCATAGTTGCAGCTACTATTACTGTGTTATATGACTGGGGTGAATAAGTTAGCACTTATTGAGGAAATTTTTGGTACTGCAATAGTCATCACCAGCATTGACATCCGGAAAAGAGGTGTGTTGACAACTTTACTACATCAGCTATCTCTTTCACAATCCTTTCATAATTTGAACTAGTTTAAGTGAGTAAAATTACTTTGGAACAGCAGGAGGGGTAGCACTGCCTTCAGAAATTGCAAGTGAGCTGCATCTAAATGTTATACTCTATATTTGTCTGCAAGACTCCCAAGTTGGCACTGTGCCAGTTAATTATGTCTCATTACCAGCAACTTAATATGTTAAGTGTGTTTCACATAAGCTGAGTTTTCTTATTCTGACCGACTGTATTAGCATATCTTCCCCTCGATTTCATGAACAGATAAATTAGGTATTCTGCACAAGTTCTGCAACTTGAATGGATACTTTCCATTCCTGTTTGACACTCTGTATTCATATTTATGGGTGGATGAATCCAGGTCATCAGTCTAAAATAATGACTGAAACAGCTGTGAGTTCACTTGATACATCAGTCCTTTGCACTGTGGATAGTAGTTCCAATGAAAATCAGTAGAAAATGCTCTGATGCTGAATGTTTCAGAGTAACTATCTATCAGACCTTCATGCACAAGTCACATCCACACACCTAACCTAGTTATAGGCAGATGAACACCGCCTATCACACATCCTTCTCCAGCCTGCTGTAGAGACTCATGCCTCTCATGGTCTGATATGGCACTTTTCCCTAGGGAGTACATGACACGAACTTGTAGTGTCACTCTGTGTGCTATCCACAGCTATCCCTATATGAGGCGCAGCTTTCCCACGCAATGTGTGCCATGCGCGCACACTTCCCGTGCTTCACAATGTATATGCATGTACACTTTCCCATGCTTGAGCGCCCTATAGCACCAGCCATCCAGATGCATCCATCCACTGTCTACCAAGTTCTCTAGTGCATATAATTCCATTTCCCTTATCTGCATATCATTCCACCTTTATTTTTATCATGGACCCTTACTTATATATATCTTTACATACCTTACTCAGTAGCACTTAGGTGCCATACTTAAGCGCCAGCAGTACATACCATTAGACACCTTACTTGACTTCTCATCTTTTTGGACTTGGGAACTACCCACTTACTACCTAGAAAGTTGCAGTAGAAATCTATTCTCTGATATTCACCTCGCACTCACATCTCTTATCTAGTATCTCATTATCACTTAAGCAAGCTTATTCTTACTCTCTCTTGTTTCTGCATACACATGTGCATTTTCCCACGCTTCGTGCAATACATGCGCTCACCTGCGCTTTCTCGGGCTTTGCATTGGCCAACCAGTAGCACTTTCAGCGCATACCTCTAGATCCTTGCTGCACTTGCTTCCCCTTTAGGGTTGAATGCACTTGTTGTCTCAAGTATAGCAGACTAGGCAATGCATGACCTTACAACATTTATAGATACAGTCAGGAGCCTCATTCGCACCTCGCTGTATTGTTGTTTCTACACCGCATGTCAATGTTTGTGGGACTTCTGATGTGGTTAATCTGCCTTACTCAGGCCTGGGGAATTGGACCCATTCTCCAGCGTCACATTCATATTTTATTTGGGACTTGTTGGGTTAAGATTCATGGTGTGTAAGACAACTCAAGCAGACTGTCTGTCATGTAAGCTATACAGTATGAGTCATACCCTCAGCTGTGTAGCTTTGACCTGACCAAGTACTCTCCAAAGCTTTGGTTTTCTGTCATGCATTTGCTTCCTAGTTACTGACTTTACTTCCATGAAGCTTGTGTACATATATCGTAGGTGTAAAGACAGTACTTAGTATGACTACTAGCTATGTAGTTTATTTCACAATCACTGGCATTGACCTGTCCAACTCCATCAAAGCAAAATGTTAGCGCATGTGAATGACAGATAAGTTGTGAAATTCACTGAACCACCGCACTCAGCTATTCTCAGTCTTATCAGTAAAAAATGAAGTTCCTGATGTTGTTTCAGCTGTTCTCCTTGCCATTGGACCATTTCCTCCAGCTGACGCCTGTGCTGCCACTCCTCTTCAAGTTTGCAGGAGGCTAATTGAAGCTGCCTTTCCAGTTCAGTGTGCTACCTTTCCAGCTCCAGCTGCTGGGCAATGTTTGCAACAAATGAGTGTCCTGCTGGTGTGGTGAGAGCCTGAGTGTTCAGCAACTCTGACAGGGTATTAACTAGCACAAAAATTTCTATTTTTGCTCTCTGAATGACCAATGATATCAATGAATTTAAGCAGTAATTGGGTAGTAGTAGTTAACAGAATGACTTGCCTTGGGATGCATTGATGTTGCTCAACATGAGTCAAGTGGGGCAGGTGAACACTTGAGGCTCAGAGTGTTTGACAGTTATTATAAAATGGTATCTCGGTTCCCTGGCAAGCTCAGTTCTTATGACAGCAGCAGCTCCACCAGGGGTAAACTAGTGGATATGGATTCTAAACTGCCAGTGGCCCCATGATGATGAACTTGAAGGTGGGTTTCATTATCCATATTCATTTTGTTATAAATCCTCACACTATCTACAGTTATCAGTGAACAAAATCTCAATATTCCTTTTAAAAAAAGCATACCCACAGGCATCTACATATCTATTAACATCGACTTGAGAAGGTGCTGGAAATCAGCCATTGAAGTTTGATCACCTGAAGAATTTGCAGTGTGAGGCTATACCATGACCCTGTAAGTCTATTGAGTACTTTCAGAAGCAATTCGAGACCTGATCTTCCATTTGTAGATCAAGGAGTTTATGCTCGCACTTTGAAAATATTCAATACCTTTGCAAGGTATGGTAGTACTGTCCTTTATCATATCACTGACACAATCATTTTCTTCAATGAGATCCCCTGCATTATCAAGCCTGTCTATCATGTGCAATGGAGTTCCACAAGGCTAGCCATGCATCGAGAGAAGTGTGGCCACAAGCATTTTAGATGTATGCCCTTCCCACCTTTCAAATGCAAGCTACCTTTTGACAAGAAGTCTTTCTTCGCTGCAGAAGCTGTCAACTTGGCAATCCCTGGAGGGCCAAAGTTTAAGCCATTGTGCTGTAACAAATTCGCACAGAGTACAAGGTTACCTTTCTGCATCTCTATAACTCCCTCCCTTGCTCTGTTCACCTCTCCGCCTCCATCTCCATGCATGGCACTACTTTGAAGAAAGCACTGCTCATCTCTCATGAAGGCGCAAGGACGTTATGTGATACAAACACCATCCTGATCGTCCCTTATCTCTATATGATCTCACTGAGGCACTGACTTGGCGCCACAACAAAAAAATTACTGCTGCCAACATCCGTGAAGGAGCCCAACTCTATTATGAGCTACTGCCTCTCTGTCTAGAGGGTACCTACCTTCATAGCATTGCAGCAGGGGAAGATGGTGTCAATTATGCAATTGACAAATGCAACAATCTTACAACAGATGCATCCAATGAAGGCATCTGCCTTCAATGAGTCATCCTCGAGCTCTGTCCTGTGGGTCGTCAAAGCGCACTTAACAGGCTTTCAAGTACTCTTGAATCATGGATTAGACAAAACGGCAACATTGCTGATTTAGATGAAGGTATAAAATTTTGTCGTGATGTTGTGTCTCTGTGCTCCAAGGGACATCCTGACTGTGGTGTCTACCTGAATAACTTGGCTATTTCACTTGGTCTTTATCACTTCAATCACCAAGGTAATCCTAATGACCTCGATAAGGCCATCTCTTTGCACAAAGTGCTGCATCTGCGCCCTCTTGGGCACAAATTTCGGAATTTCTCATTGGATGGCCTAGGGCTTGCCCTTGTCGCCCATTTCAACAAATGTGGTGCTGTAGACATACAGTGGCTCAAAAAAGTGTCTCAATGTTTGTAACTTTTCATGTAATTGCTTTATTATGAGCCAGGGTGTGGGAATATGACTAAACTGTAGGGAGGTGTCATAAAGCTATACTTCTTAGCCTCATTGAAGTTCCCTATAGCGTGGGAAGCTGATGTCATCATGTGCATATATGGCTATTTTAATTTGGTGACTTATTGAGACACTTTTTTGACTTTCAGTTTAATCAACACAATCTCTATAATTATGATACTTCATGTGGCCTCCTGTTGCTCTAATCACTTCTGCCACTCTTCTAGACATGCTATCTATCAATTTTGAGTATTTCTTCTTAGCACTTCTTTCTCACTCTGCTGAAACTCTGTCCTACAGCTGAAATAGCCCCTATGATGAATTTTGATAGGCTGCAAGCAATTTCTTGAATATTTTTCAGAGATATTCAATAGGGCTGATGTATAGGGACTATGCTAGACATGATAGAACATTGATATCATGGTCTTTGAGCTGCTAGTGACTAACTTAGACATATACTTAGGATCCTTGTTCAAGTGTAGAGTAACAAACATAGAGGTATAGGACTGTATGAGATGTAATAGAGTGTATATTCTCTGTGTGAAGTGAAGTAAAGGACTAATACCAAGGGGTGCATCTCTATTTTAGATGAGAGTCTGCTAAGAAGCATACAGAAATCATAGATTAATGAGAAAGATACTATGTTGCAATAAAACAAGGATCCTAAGTATATGTCTAAGTTAGTCACTAGCAGCTCAAAGACCATGATATCAATGTTCTATCATGTCTAGCATAGTCCCTATACATCAGCCCTATTGAATATCTCTGAAAAATATTCAAGAAATTGCTTGCAGCCTATCAAAATTCATCATAGGGGCTATTTCAGCTGTAGGACAGAGTTGCAGCAGAGTGAGAAAGAAGTGCTAAGAAGAAATACTCAAAATTGATAGATAGCATGTCTAGAAGAGTGGCAGAAGTGATAAGAGCAACAGGAGGCCACATGAAGTATCATAATTATAGAGATTGTGTTGATTAAACTGAAAGTCAAAAAAGTGTCTCAATAAGTCACCAAATTAAAATAGCCATATATGCACATGATGACATCAGCTTCCCACGCTATAGGGAACTTCAATGAGGCTAAGAAGTATAGCTTTATGACACCTCCCTACAGTTTAGTCATATTCCCACACCCTGGCTCATAATAAAGCAATTACATGAAAAGTTACAAACATTGAGACACTTTTTTGAGCCACTGTAGATGACATCACCTGAGCTATCAGCCTCCTTTGTGAGGCACTGATATTGTGCCCACCTGGGCATCCAATTCATGACACCATGCTTAACAACCTTGCCCTCACACTCAAGACCAGAAACATCTCCTGTCCCACCACCTGCACCTTGCGCTTCCATCAGTCCTTGAGACATTTGTGTTACCAGCACAGCCTGAGGTTGACCAACTAGCGTTAAACTGCCCCATGAGATTAATGTTGTGTCTATCTGATCTGAGTTCTTATGGGGTCCAAGTTTTCAAGTTTTGCTCGTTGAGAAAGCTGGACAGGTTCTGGAGGCTCATGTGCTTGGAAGTTTGGTGTTACAAGTAACATCGGCTACTTGCCCCCCTATCATTTTTGCCTTCATCCTCGTCCTCACCTCCCTCCGGCTCATACTCCTTCACCGACTATCCGTTGATCGGATCCTCGGGACCATCCCAGTCCCTCGTCCCCTCCCTATCGCACCAACGTGCACACGTGCCTTTGGGCTATGACTCATTCTGACTCGTGCCACCAATGTGGCTTTCCTTATCTTCCTTTATCTCTTATCTGACTCGTGCATACTGCGCATTGTATCTCTTACTGTTGGTTCGTTCCAACGTTTCTCAGTCTCATTCCGCATTCGACCTCTCATCACTAATTAGGCTATACTGCCATTGTACCTATACCCTTTCCGTTTCCCCTTTACCCTTACCTACAGTACGGTAGCCTTGCCCTTAACCCTTTCCACTTAGTATAAGTAGTCGGTCACCCTGTACTAGATTCCCTAACTTGAATCTACTCAATCTTCCCTTGAACATACTTCCCTCTGAAGCCCCCTCAGCTTCAGTCTCTAGTATCTTTTCTTAGGTGCTCATCACGCCTAAGCCTACCTCGATTGACTACTCATCATTCGGACAAGACAGTCCTTACCTTGAGAACATCAGTGACTTTGAAGACATCCGTCTTAGAAGTCACGTGATATGTGCGTCTCTGATATCTGCCGACTCGACGTCGTTAGTCTCAGTCGCTACACCGGACCCTTCCAGTTATGTCATGAACATTAGCAGACAACGCCCTTCTTAGGGCTCTACCTAACAGATCTATTTGAGTGTGTAACATTTGGTGCCCTCAATTGAGCACCTTATTATGATTGGTAACCCTTTACAACTCTGCCCGACACTCGAAAATTTCTGTGAGCACTTCATAATGAAATTAATATATGCTTTCTGACATCCAACTAGCATTGTCCATGGATCACTTGAGAGGGCAAGATCTCTATAAGTTTAACATGTCCCTGATGGAATGTCTTTCAAGCTCTGGACCTGTGATGTCTCAGATTGATGTACAATACTGAATGTGGCCAGCAATCTCGAGTTTGATTATGTGTGTCTCTTCTTATACTTATATTAGGCCCATATTTATTTTCTATCAGGAATACGCTCTACCCTGATCTTGAAGACCATGAGCTTGTCTGCCACTATCCCTCTGTTCTTCATCAATCACAGCCATAGGGAAAATGAGGGTTGAGAAGACTCTGCCAGCAAGTACAATCTATATGAGGCAAGGGTTTTTATTGCCTTGATGATTTAGCTGTTCGCTGATCTATTGTAGGTGCAAATGATTTGCGAACTAGTGTTGTATCTGTTGAGGTCTGAGCACACAAAATTCTTCATAGTTTGAGGATTAATCAGTTTTATCCAGGCAAGGCTGCTATCCTGAAGAAGGTGACATCATGGTTCTTTGTACCTACCTTGGTCAGCTTGCCAAACTGTGAGATGTCCTTGCTAATGAGGCAGTGATTGTGATTGATGAGCACGACCAAGCTGCTCTTGCTGACCAAGAGGGAGATGATAAAAATGATTTGAGTTGTGGGATCACGATTGAACATGTACAAGTTATGAGAAGGGTATGCATTGTTGTTGTAAGGCAGTCTCTTTGTGTGCTCAATCAGCTTCTAGGTTCGATTGCGCACCATTGACAACTATCAAGGCGAAGAGGGCAGAGTAAGCATGCACATCAATCTTATTTCTTTTTCTGAAGGTTTTCTCCTATATTGTGATCTTGTTATTGGTTCAAAATTCCGGCAAACTGGACAACAAAATGGCTTCGCTTGGATTCATGCATGGAGCCAGGCCAAACATCGGTTTTCTAAAGGTGAGAGCCCTTGGTCCGGCACTTCCTATCACTTGTCATTGGCACCCGGAGACATTCAAGTATGTCTGAAAACCAGGTCAACTACCCCAAATCACACCTGATGGTGTGTATGGTCACTCCTTAAACTCAAGCAGTGCATTAAACCATGTTTTCAGGAGGATGCATGTGACCCTGCGACTTCTGTTTGAACTGCGGTCACTTGTGTCCATTCAAGGTAATGTTTTTTTCCATTTGGTGTGGCATATGAGATAAACATTCCTTTTAGTTTCATAGTGATGATTATGCCTCTGTATCGTGTGTGCAGTCATGCACAAGGCTTTGTATAAGAGGTCATCCATGCCCTAAGCAATGTGCTTCCCCATGTGGTGATTATTTCTTCCCAGAAGCCAATGTTGAACTTCTGTGTGGACACTTGAAGGCCACTGTTCCATGATGTGTCTTGACCATCACAAGCTGAAAACTTGATGTTGATGCTTTATTTCTAGTCATGTGATTCATTCAGAGCCACTCCGAGCAGGCACAAAAAATGAGAGAGATAGCTCATAACCGTGACAATAGCCCCTCCAACCGCTCTCATGGCTCCTTCTCCAGCTCTCTTAACCTGTTGGACCATGAATGGAATAAGGCGCCCAATCTCTGCCACTCTGTACATAAAGAAATCTTGGATGACATCATGCAAAGTGGAGGGATGTAAAAGAAGGGTGGGCGGCTGTGAATGCGTGAATGGCATCAGTGACGTGGGTATGAGAGGCCCCAGCACTGTTTGGATGTAGTTAGAGGGGTAAACAAAGGAAGGGTTGGATTTGGCATGCACTCTATATGCTCATTCATCTTTAACCAAAGCTGATGACAGGTATAAAGCTTTTCCATGTCTGTAGCATCTTTCTCAGTGCTGCGTTGTCGTTGATGAAACATATGAGCCAGCTGAGCCCATCTTTTTGCAAGGTGAGTTTTAGAGTGGCCACGAGAATAAATGCATGCACCACTCTTGAGGACAGCCTTGCTTAACCCCTGTGTACCTGTCATGAGCGCCCTAGCATCAACCTCAGGTGTAAATGAGAAATGTAGAGGATTATTAGCATTGCTTCCATAAAGTATGGCTTGTGTGAGGTGTACTCTTATAAGGACTGCGCAGCTAGTTCTATGAAGCTGGATTGACTTGGTTATCAGCAAATGGAGTAAAGAACTTGAAGCAGTGGGAGGAGAGGAACATGACTTATGACTGCACCTCCCCCGAGGATGCGAGGGCGCCGATGCGGCTGTCTGTAGGCACACTTGTATTATGTAACCTAACTAAACAAGGTTAGTCACATCAGCAAAGACCTTGCATGGAAAATGCATCCATATCTTGGGCTTGGGCTGAGCATCTGACTAGATGGGGCAGGTGTGGTTCATGGAAGACGAGTTCGCCAAGGTCAAGGATGAGCTTCAATGCAGCCTTTCAGAATATCTACAGCACCCGATGAGCAATGCAAATGATACCACTGGTGCAAGTCCCACATTGTCAACATGCTTCTTCAAACTCCGTACACCACTTTCTTGTCAGTGATACTTGATGAGCACATTGACAGAGAAGGGCTCAACAAGAAAGTCAGCATCCTTCAGCCCCGATGTTGCCTTTGCCTGTGGTCCAAGGTAGTCAGCAATATTGCACTTCTCAGAAACATAACCACTGACTTCAAGGACCCCCATGTGGTCAAGGAGAAGTGCTTGGATCATGATGAGGTTGTTAGCTGAAAGACATATAAGCACAATTATGAGCAATACGAGCTAACCTTTAGAAGACTCACCTGTACAGACGAACAGAAAGCGGAACAAATCGACGGGGACAGCTTTACTAAGAAAAATCAATATATGTCATGTGAGTGGCAGAGTGGGAGAGGGTGCTGCTAGCAAGTCATTGTAGGAAAGATAATGGTTTTGGCATTGGGCCCTGAAGAGGAACTGAAAAGTGTGTTCTTCTGCACACAAGTATGCTAATTGCTGAGTTTCAAGTTCAGTTGAGATCTTTTGATGTACATTATATTGGCTTTGGGGTTAGGGTTAATCCATATAAGGATATTTATTCTGGAATGGATCTCCTTAGCCCACCCTAAAGTTGTTAGTACCTGTCTGGTTGTATTAAGTGCTTTACACTATGCTTGATTACTGTGGTCATGCCTGCAATGCTTGGTGGTGAGTGACATATTTGATAATACTGACTTGACTGAAACCATCATGTAAGTTATCATGATTGCCTGGCCACATGCCATGTATCAGTGATCTAGAAAGGTGCTGATATTTCTTGTTACCGTCAGAATATTGAGGCATATTACAGTGGGTAAGCTTTAAATTATGAATGAAAGACTCAATTATAATAAAACTCATTGACCAACACTGGCAGAGGAGGTTATTCTACCTGGCACATACCACTGTGCTGTTGAGCTCAGGGGAGTACTTTTGGGTGCCATGTATTTGATGCTCGTCACTATATGAGAGATCCTCACACTGTGGTAGCGCTGAGTTGCAATCCCTGGTAAGCAAGGTCATGTGCCTAACTCCATCGTGAAAATCTGATGGCATCCTTCTCAGATCTATACACTGTGCCAACTGTGTTCCTGCAACCCCTGAATGATACCTCTCCAGCTTGTGTATGCTTTATTACTTTGTGCACTTCAGCCTCCTCTGCCGAGTGAGAGAAAAAGCTGTCTGCTATAGAGTTTCTTCATATCTTCAAATGATCGTAGATCTAAACTTGTGGCCAATGTGCATGAGTTCTGCAATGGCACTAAAAGGGACAGCTTGCGGTTGTCTTGGATGATTTAGTCGGTTTTGCTGTGGAACACATGATACATTCAAACTGGGTGTCACATCATGCACAAGTACATGTCCTCATTGTATGTCCAATACTCTCCACAAATCGATGATATTCAGGTCGATTTCCCTGTGCAGGTTTTAAGCCATCAGCCCATAGATCAAACTTGTGATGGGCACGAACTTGTGTTGATATCTGATAGCCACTGCAATAATTGCGAGGGAAAAATACAAAGAGGAGGCGCACTTTTACTTTTCACTTGTGCATGGTTGTTGGTGGATTATCATGTAACCGATAAGTGTAGCATCTCTGAAGTCATGAATTCCAAACCCACCAGTTGTGAATAGAGGGGCCAGATAGTAAGGTCACAATGTGGGCACGAGCAGAGGGTTTTGCAGATAAGAGTCACCTTGCAGAATGCACATAAATCAATCAGGTAATAGTGCATGAAAATGTGAATTAATAATCAACAGGAACAAGCTACAGATACAGACCTTCAAGGGTGCCTTCATTCTTCCCATACAAAACCCACAATGGCTCAGCAACATCAGCCACAGTTTGAACATTCAACTTACCTGCTCCCTTGCAGCAGTGAAGTCTGCTTTCATCACCCACAAAGCTAGCATGTCCAGACGGTCTTCACACCAGGCAGTGGGAATTCAATCTGTCAGTCTATACGACCTGGTCAGATAAGTGCAGGATCTAGCATCTCAATCTTATTTGTGGCCATGATAACCTCGATGTTGTCACAAGTGTTAAAGCCATCAAGCTGGTTGAGTAGTTTAAACATTGTTCTCTGAATTTCATGTTCACCACCTGATGTTGAATCATACCTTAAAAGATAGTGTCAGTGTTCATAAATGAAAAGTGAAACATACTGTTTACCGTTTGATACCTATAGCGTTGATTTTGTCTATGAAGAAATGTGGCTTATAATAATCTGCTACATTCTGCTTCTTAATGGTCATGTAGATCTCAAATATACCATAGCATGTATCTCTGGGTTGCAAAGACTGGATCTGAGAGACAGGAAAGACAAATATCACTTGGACAGTCAAGGAATCTGCCCAGAAAGCTCAGTGTTTGCTAGGAACATTTAATAATATCTGTTATTAGGTTGGTATGTGATAAAGCAAATTGGCAGACAGTAAGATGAAACAATAATAAGGAGTAATCAGTTATATGTGAACATTAAATATAATAGCCTAAGTACAGGAGTCCAAGTCAATATTATCAAACAACACAATTATGGTATCTTTGAGTGCTGCAACTGACTTCCTCCATGCAGTACCATCTTCAACACTTTGTTCAATCAACCTATCAATGTCTATCTTTTGTCAATTTGTATCCTCCTCTAATCACTCAATATCATCAGTGAGAAAGTCAATCATTGCCTGCTTATACTACACCTCTTCTTCTAATTTATCAATGTGATCTTGGTGTTGTTCCAGTCCATCATTATGTGTCATTCACATTTGTCGATCTCTTCATGATGCCTGATGTACATCTCCTCATACTCATTTTTATCCCTACACTAATCTGCCTCCAAATTCTTGACATGATACTCCAGCCTTTCTAACATCTCAAGGAGAGTGTAGAAGTACTCCTTCATGGTGCATTCCTGTGCTACAGAACCATAATAATTAAATCCCTTCTTCTTATCATTTTTATTTATGTTAGCATGTTCAATTCATGTTTTGGAATAATAAGTATATATATTTAATGATTTTCCAGCCAACTTTAAATGAATGTGTATCTATTTGCTAGCTTTGATAGGGATAAGTTCTGTATCTGCAGCTTTAAATGCAGAAAGGCACATTGATTAACAGTATATGGGATGGAAAATAGAATATGAATGACTAGATATAGTGTTTGGATCAGGAAGGAGAGAAATAAGAGAACAGACAGTTTAACATTGCCCTCACACATTCATTGCATACTAATTCTCTTATTATCACCATAGCCAAGCAATATTCTATGTGTTATCTCCAATAATAGGATAAGTCTAATGTATTTTGTAGCATTTATTGGGACACATATTTTTGGACTTTGATGCTTTCAAGCTTTGCATTACATGACACTTGCAAGGCCATCACATGATGTCATATCTCAAGTTCTTAAGTCCCTTACTTCCTTATATAACTTCTAGTATCTTACTAATTTCTTATAACCTTCAAACTATATGTGTCTCAGAATGAAGCAAAACTAAGGAAACCAAGTCTCAAGAATCTTAATCACTTTCTCAAGCCCATTATAAATGATATTGATTGTCTATAAAAAGATACCATTGTGACACTCAGACCCATGCTGGGTACCTCTGCTTTAATGAACATTGCTAAAAATCCACTCTCCTACTTTATTATATCAGAAATCCATTGCCATAATATACATTTGTTTTGATCTTCTCCTAGATGTCGTCAGGTATGGGCCTGAGCCAAGATATTGACCAGGAATATTTCATCATGGCCAAGAATGATTCAACTTGGGTGCTGATGTCTAGACCATCTGCGCAGAGGCCGGTATCTAGGATTTGTGGATGCAGCTGACGAAAGTGGACTTTACTGCTGCAAGGGAAAAAGTAAGTTGGACATTCGAACAGCAGGTGATGTTACTGAGCTATTGTAGGTTTTGTATAAGATAAAGCCAAAGACGCAATCACTGCTCATCTTGGCATACATAAAGGTAAGTACACACCCATCCTCACCATAGTTGCTAGACATTCTTATGCAAACCTGCCATAGCACTCTGCAAATCACTATCAATAAAGATGTCAGGCAAAAGATCAAAGCCTAGGCAGTCCTTGAAGATAATTGTTACTCAAGAGATTGCAGCCCCCCTGCCAATGAAAATTCAGCAGGAGTATCAGGCATCCTGATTGGGACATTGTCACCCAGGTTCTTTGTAATACCAGGTTAAACACGATGGTAATACCAAGTAGCGAAAGTGTTCTCCACCTTCAAAGGTTCTGAGTCTAAATGCTGACATGCACCAAATTGGTTTGATGCATGAATGACTAATGCTCTCTCATGAGCCTAATACCCAAGAAACCATTATGGAACAATTTCTCTCTACTCTAAAGTCAGAAGGCAGCTGAGACAATATTTCATTTCACTGGACTCAGATAGACTGAATATTTTTGTACATTTAATTCTGTGATGAATCTTGATTAGTCACCATCGACAATGACTCAGAATAAATCCTATGCATGTCAGGCAACTGTGAAAAATAATTTTTGCATAACTTACTTTGTGAAAACTCCTTTAAAACCCTGAATACATGGCTCACGTCATTTCTATGAACAATAATGTAACACCAGAACAAAACACCAACAAATCTTGAATATTTCTTTTGCGTGGCATAATCAGCTTGTCACATGACCTTTGGTCGCATGATACTAAGCCATATAACCTAACAGTCAGGTGACTCATGACCTAACACCAAATCATGACAAAACCATATCTTAAGATGACTAAAGACTGATGACACAATCATGATACAAATGACTCATATAAATAGCTACTGGTACACTCTGAATAAGCCCATTCCTCTTAAGAATGTGGGAAATAGTAGCACAGCCACCACATTTTGTCTATATAAGACCCTAATTTTTGCCCATAATAATAAGAAGCCCCACTTTAAAAAGATAGAATTGAGTGTGAAGTGTGATCAGTATCAACAACAGTGACAAGAGTTGTTAAGCAACTAACTGAGAGGTCATTGTGTGCAACAGCCAGCAATACCCTTAGCTCATCATCAACAACTGAGGTTACCTTGAGCTTACTGTGCTCAACATTGAGCAAACTTTGTCTTTGATTTTCTACTGGTGAACCTCTAGTTTCTTTTTGTCTTCTGTTTTTGTTTCTTTTCTTTTTCTCTTTGTTTTTTTTTCGCTTCATTTAAAGTCTGCATGTTATTGTTCTGAATTCATGCCAGGATCTTCGTGTTATCTTTACATCCATCTAAGCAAAGGCTTAGTGGGAAGACTTCAAGAGTTGATAGTGATACTTGACCTCACTCATCTGAGTAGCAATACTGAGCCAGGGTTTTCTTTGTCTGCTAGACTTTAGTTATTGAATAGGGGACTTGGTACTGAAAGCCAAGGACATCTATTCCTGATTCTGTTTAATACTCATTGTGAGTTCCTTGACAGCAGGTTCAATAGTGAGCTAAAAGTTCTACTGAACATTGATTAGTTCTGACCTTTGATTCTACCTGTTTATGCTGAGGCGGTGATTGTTATAACTTCGCACGACTTTCTGTAGTAAGTTTATTACAAAAAGAATTGTTACTGAAGGAAGAGTTTCTCTTATCATTCTATTTCTTTTTTTCTCAGCACCATATTGTTGGGCTGACTTTTCTCTTTTTCTCTAGTTGCTGCCATACTGTTGGGGTGATTACATTCTGTTCATTTTCTATTGCATCCATACTGTTGGATTAATTGCATTTGTTGCTGACCTCACAGAAGTACTTTTGTCTGAACATAGCTTGGGAAAGTATAAACAGCTAAGATAGACCGCAGTCATAGTTCGCTTGATCACGCGGTGTGACTTTTGCAGTGACCTGACCGTGACCTATGTTACATTTTGCTATCGACCATCACACTATGCATCAGCTCCGTCAAGATCGCGCAAAACACTATCTGGCAGCACTCGGTGACCTCTATACTTCTTTGAAGCCCACGCAGCTTGCTTCCCATTCAATCCTTTGTGGTATGCATCCATGAACCGGCAGGCTCATGTTGAAAACCTGAGTGGTGTGAAAATTTGAATGTAAGATTGCAACAATTAACACACCGGTGCATACTGTCCAGCGGTACTGATTCGAGAGCCGAGAGAATATTTTGTTCAAGGTCTGCTTCTTTTGATGATGTGGGATATTGACGATAGATTCGTTTTGCATATCCCCAGCACTGTTCAATGAAGTTAAGTTCACAGTGGAACTTCGGAAGGAATAACACTGAAAATCCTCTTGCTTTGCATATCCTTTCTAGATTTGATTCGACGGCGATGAAATCTGGCTGATTGTATAGCACTTGACGACAACAGCAATTTGTTGCTCCCTTCGCGCACTTGAAGTCCTTGCACTGTGCCCGCAGCTTTGATTCCTGAATAAGGCCTCGCTCGTGCAAGATCACAGCCATGCCTTTGAAGAGACCGGCTTTGGGTCCAGCATCTTCACCAAAATAGAGTGACTGTTTTGATCTGTCTGTGAAGGTTGCATCACTCATTTGAATTTTTCCTTTCAACAGCTTGCCGTCTGCACCATAAACTTGTTTGCCAGCCACGTCTCGAATGTTAACCTCCACACCCCAATTGGTTTCTGTCTTTGATGTTCCCTTTGGCATATTTCTTGCTGAGAGAGCTCCATCTGCGCGTTTTAGGTGAGTTGTTGCGTTGTCAAACACGAGAACGTGGTTTTCATTGATGTAGTATTTCTCTAGAATATCCATTGATTTTTGAGCTTGTTCGAGGATGTCCTGGTTTGTGAAGTACCCTTCACGATTTTTTCCTGCTTTAAAGAAGACACGAGCCTCCTCTTTTCCATCAGGTGACCGCAGCCACCCGTAATCAGCAGAAACAAGATCTGCAACCATCTGTGATGGTCCCTCCCCCTTCGCATAGGGCACAGCTGTTTCGCTGTTATGGACCCATCGTGTTTTGTGACGATCATTTGCATAGAATGTGGACTCGTCATGCCACCATACAACTGTCTTCTGTTCCTGTAGTGATGGACGAGGGTAATCTCCATCTCTCTCGTGACAGGACCAATCTCGAGTCTTCTCCTTGATTGCTGCCCATGCAGGCAAGAAAGTTTCCTGCTGGTAAGCCACAACATCATCTCTTTCATGGCCGTCGACGAATTGACCTTTTGGGTCTTTTGTCCAACGGTACTCGAGCTTTTTCATCCATCGCTGTGCAGTTGCAAGATGAATTCGCTTCGTGAGTCCACTCCGTTTTCGCATTTCTGGTGTGTCGAGGAAGTCAACGAGGTCCATAGCCTTCACATACTTTCCAATTCCCTGCAGATGGATGTGTATTTCTTGTGTGAGATCCTCGCCTTTGTCAAGTAATGACTCGTTCCATGTCCCGTAGATATTAAATGGGAGGTTCTCGCGATCTGCAATGAAGGCATGTACTCATTCACGGAGTACTCGTGAGTGTGCGGGCTTTCGTTCTAGAGCTTTTGCAGTAAGTAATGATGCCATTGTCCACTTTCCATATGCCGAAGACTGTGGGTCAACATAGACCCACAAGAATTGTTTCATCCCTTTGAGTCGGCGACGAAAGACTGAGTCTAGCTTAGGGTTTTGGTAGCTAGCAGTCTTCTTCGGTGGTCTAAGAATTCTTTTGATATCATTGAAGGCTAAGTGTGCCTCCTTGACAGTGGGTGAGGGCTTGTAGAACCCTGTTACAGTATTTATCCTGGCATGCTCAAGCTCAGACTCGTAAAGTGGACTCGGAGATGGCTGTATTATTGGTAGCACAAAGGGAGGAGGATCCAATACTGCAGTAACTGCTACTCTCGTCTTTTTCTTCTTCGGACTGGATGGAGGAGACTCGGACACATTGATTGTCATTGGGACTTCCTGTGGGCATTGTCTCAGTATTTCTGCCTTTAATTATAAGGTTTCTTACATTTTCTTTGTTTCCTGAGTGTCTGAGTGACTTTGCCCAACTTCCGAGGTTTGCAACATTGAACAATTTTCGTTTCGGCATAGTGGAGAGAGAATGTAGTTCCGTTGTTGCTGAAGCGGATCATTGAGTAGCTGACAAAGCACAATGCATTATGTTCCGAGTACGAAAAAGCTATCTCTACTCCCAATTTAAACTATATTCTAATTCTAAAACCTAGGTCCTCTGGGGATGTACTCCAGCCAACTTTCTGTGGTTTTAATGTTGCGAACAAAGGCAATTTGAAGGTCAAGATGCAATTCTGGCACTTTTGTCACGAAAAAGTCACGATTTGATCACATGATCAAGCAAAGTATGACTGCGGTCTATCTTATCCACAAACGAACACATTATCAGCCATTAGTATTTGTCTAAATTGCTGACTGTGGAGATATTTGTTTTTATAGGTGTTTATCTATAGATCATCTATCTAAGAAGATAACATCAGAGCATTGGGCCACATTGAGCATTGGGAGAGGGCTCCTGTGATTATATCAGCATAATAGACAGTACTCAAGTACTCACAATATAAGACTAGGTGTGATGATCTCCATGGGCAGCATCTAGTAAGCTTTCTTGCTTTAAGTCGCTGTACGGGATGATCTTAATATCACCATTCTTCATCTTTGGCACAGCCTCACATTTAACAAAGTCATCTGGCTCTTGTACACCTATAATGTGATGTCCAATTCTGGCGTAAACTATGACAGATCCCCAGGTCATTTCAGATGATGGCTCTGAGGAAGTGGAGGAAGAGACAAGAAGAATCAGAGAACATTTTATCATAGATGAAAATGAGGATGAGGAGGAAGACAATGACAATGATGAGGCAAGGCATGACAAAGGAAGTGGTGCAAGAGGAGATATTGGAGGTGCAGTAAGCATATATGAATTGGGCTTATAATTATAATGTTCTAATTATTTTCTCAGACAAGGAGGCCTTGGAAGAAGACTACTAGAGTAAAAACTGGACACTTCATTCAGGAATCAACTGACTCATTGTAAAGATACAACAATGCTTGATACTATACGAAGTAAGTGTCAGCAATATAAAAATGTTGTAGTGGTCTTGGACAGCCTAGTCTGCTATACTTGCTAGACAAGTGTGTTCAACCCGAGGGGTTAGTTATTGGAATAAGTCTGTATTTAGTTAATTGATAAACTGTCAAAAGTCTGAATGTGAGAAATGGAATCCGAAGGTATAATTATGAGTCCGATGCCAAAGTGTTGGCTGATATTTTCAGGTTTTGCGGGTTAGCGGGTTTCGGGTGTGGATTTGCGTCAGGTTTAAAAGGGAACATCGGGTATAGCGAGCGGTATGTGGATTATCAATAACAGCAGGTGTTTCGGATGAAAAGAGCAGTAATATTCGCAATGTCAACTAAGAACTATGGAATATCGGATTTGACCACAAAGCATCAGGAGACGGCTCCCTATTACTTGGATGATGAATGTGCTATGTGGAAACCAATATATATATAAGTACATAGAAATACGGAACCCTATAGGCGAAAGTAGTGGCTGAAGAATTTCGGATCCGATGTACATGTAAATAAACACAAGGTGCTGCATACTATGGGAAAAACATGTAATAGCGCTGGCGATGACGTAAGTAATGTGCGAAATAATCAACTATGCACCTAGTGGGGTGAGCTGATAAGACAAGACACGGATAGGACAAGTGCATGGGAAAAATGTCAGGTCTGATGCAGCCAATGTGTTGGGTCCACTGGTCACAGTGTCGGGTTCAGCAGATATGTGTTGGGTTGCATCGGGAAGTGAATAGTGTGATGGACATTTAACGCAATGCGTGAAATGGCTGAATACGGGCCTAGCGCGAGCTCGAGTGCTACATTGTTTATGGTGTGGGCCAGAAGGTTGTCTTCACCTGCTCCATCGACCTCTAAGCACCAGCCAGTTGTGGAATTGTCAAAAGATGACTTAGATAACAAGAACTGATGACCAGTCCAGGATATTAAGTGGATTTGAAATGATGGGTGCACTGGAGGTGGACGTGATGATGAGAAAGATGTGGTTAATTCCAACAACTATTAAGATGAAGATGAAGATGAAGGTGCTGGCCCTGGCCCTGGCACTATGGATGAGCAGGAACATGAGGAAAGATGAAGAGATAGGCAAAAATGAGAGAGGGAGAGGTTGACGCATGCTCTTCACTTTTTTCATCCAAGAGTTTGAGGTCCTGTATATTTGGACTCACAGATGGGACTACATCTCATATCTCAACCCTCGAGAAATATGCGCTTCAGTGATGTCAGTTGGAGGTGCACCTCTAGATTTTACACTTGAAAAAAAAAAGACAAGTCGCCAGATGCAGCTTTTTGTTCTGCAGATGCAGCAGCTGAAGTATGGCAGATAAGAATAATACAATCAAACAACTGACTACTTTAGAGAAGGCTGATATGCAATAAATACTGAATCTGTGCCTCAGATGTGTAATAAAGCCTGACATACATAGGTCAACCAGGGTCATGTCCGAGTGCTACCTGCAAGTTGGCCTAAGTGTGAGAGCATTTGAGAGGTGGGAGGTCAGATCTCAGACCTGTAAATTATGGGGTAGTGAGGAAAATAAAAATTAAAAAATTGAAAGAGAAAATGTATGGAGATATTCGAGGGTCTTGGGGCAGAGTTGGTTGTTGCATTCTTTGAGCTCTATGGGGTCCTCTTGGAACTAGGTTCATCCACTGCTATGAGAGCATCTGTCAGTAAGCTTTCTCCTCTCTCTTCATCATAGACAGCTCGACATCATACACAGCAAGATTATGCACTGAGAGTACTACTTGCAGAATCATCTAGAGCCTAATCAGATCCATCCCAAGCATATACAAAATATTGTGAGAACAAGAGAGTAAAAACTCACAAACAATAGCCCCTCCCTCCAACCTCTCTCGTAGATTCTTTTCCAGCCCTCCCAACCTGTTCCACCACCCCTTCCCTTACAATCCCGTGTGCAAGGAAATGAGCCTCAGTTGCCCCCTCGAAAGTGATATAAAGCTCCCTGCTGGTTTGATTTTGTCTGAGCAATTAGAGCCCATAGGAGTTGGATCAGAAGTGGTTTGTATTAAAAGTCCACCTCATACTCATCTTCGAGTCAAAGCAGTGTCTCCATTATGTCTGCACTCTCAATGTTCAAAACAAGTGTGGCTTTATCCCTAATTCTAGATATCAGTGTTAATTCAACACGGGAAAAGCATGATAAGCCAACCTTTTTAACACTCCTAAGTGTCTCATTTCCACCCTCCTCAAATGTCATGTTCCTAAGTACCACTGTCTGCCTAAATGCAGTAGATATGTCCTGCAGGAAGGTCCAAGAGGGCACAGAAATGGCCATTGTGATGCCACTATCATAGGCTAGCTTGCAATCCAAAAGGTCAATTCAAAAATGCAGACACTGGGTAGAAAGCATATGCACAGCAAATTCTCTGATGATCATGTCACCTAATATGGCAGGGAGGTCCCTATTTAGAGGGTTATGAACACTTCCATTGTTTGTGCTCAGCTTAAGCCAAGCCTTATCTCTACAGCGCACCAAAGCACATCAGTCTAGGCATGATCCACTGCCTTGAAGGTCCATAATATCAACAGCCCTTCCCACAAAATCTGAGCATTGACCAACCCGCTCCACTCAGCCATCTTTCACACTCACAGATCCCACCTTATTAGAATTACACCACACCCTAGTCGAGCCCCACCCCTCATATCAAGCCCCAAGACATTCATGAATAACACCCCCTTGAAGATCCAAGGTTCAACAGGGGTAATACCCTTGTGTGTGACCATTGTCACCTTCTCAGAATCAAAATTGAGAGTGCGAGAGGGTGTGGTGGGCCCCTTGGCGACATGGCAGCTGGAAAGAGAGAGCTGAGTGATAGCATTAATGTAAGACCTAAGTAGGCAGTGAAGCAAGTGGAAGTGGGTGAGAGGCCCAAATCACAACATCTAGTTCCAATTAGACAATTAGATTCATCTTTTATGTATCCTGCAACTGTGAGTATGACATACCAGTGTCGTATCCTGCAATCCAACCAAAACTTTTATATAATAAGTAACCTCAGATACCTGCTTTCAGCATCCCAATCCAATGGCCCATCCCCATGGCAGTAGCAGGAGTAGTATAAGTAATAGAGAGAAGCATGAGTATAGGGTCAAGGCCATAATAGTATGCTTGGGTGGGTTCATGCAAGAGGCAGGAGCTAACAATGGGGTAGCCAGACTGCAAGCAAGTATTAGTTGGGAGCAAGGTCAAAGTTTTATGACAGAAGTGAGTACAGATGACATGCATTAAAGATAAAGGTAAATTATGATCATGGTGTAAAATATGCATATGAGTTGTGTGGCTCTAGACACGAGGTACATTATCACAGTATATGTAAAGAAGGAAGTGAGGTTAAGGCGACATCCACCTTCAAAAGAATAATGCTGATTTGGCAGCACAGAAGAGTCAACTTAAGGCACATCATGCCCATAGACACAAGGGGGGTTTCACCTTATGTGTGAGTGAGCAAGGAGAATAATGAGGTGTCTTCCAGGACATACCACATGCATGTCCATCAGGTATTGTCAAAAGTGAGAAAGACTTCATGTGTTGCCAGTGAGGCATAAGAGAGTGGTCAAAGCGAGAACCAATCATTAAAGATGTAAGGAGGCTGAAAGAGCATGGAAGAAGGTGAATATTCAGCTGTAGGATGAAGTTTAAATTTTATTATGAACACTTAGCCATCTAGTAAACAAGGTTTATGGTCAGCATTAGACAATGTGTGCATTGAGTCAACTCTAACAGATATAATTTGCACTCCTAGAAAGAATTTGTGTGGTTGTGTATATAGTGGGTATATTTCTCTTCTACCATGTTTAATGTGATATCTCTCAGCATCTGGATGGTCTAATAGTTTCCGGGATTCATGGACTTTCAACTTTGCATCTGTTGATAGTTCTGTCTGGGACTGTCCCCTGTTTTTGACCTCATTTATTCCACTATTGCAGTCTTATAACTAATAATCTATCTTGTTCCCTTCTACAAGATCACCATCAGAGCTCATACAACAGATTTAGGGTGTTGCTGACAGAATCCGGCAATGATTGCAACTTTCTGAAGACTTGTCAATCATCCTTCACCGAACCAGCCTATGGTTGGTTTCATCCTCACTTTTCAAGTTGATGTTTTTTGCTTATTCCTCAGTCTAGGCAAGATTGTCCTTCCTCCATGGCTCTATCCACTCAATCGGATGGGTCATATAGAATTATTTGGTATTTTTGGCACACCATCTAAGATACGATGATGCTACTCCAGTGAACATGGCCATAATTTTGGGGACACATATCTTTGACCTCTCAGGATATTTGACAGTGTTATTGGGAAGCTTGTAGATGTATGAGTCCATTCCTCTTGGCTGGAACCAAACTGATCATTTTGCATAGGTACATCCTTATGCAAAGGTCGTACTGGGAAGACTGTCTTCTGCATCCAAAGTACGCATTGTTTCACTCCGAGTCTTATTTCCTGCCTCAGCTGTTATGCATGCAGACAGTTCTCACTCAAACAGATTAGGACCAAGGAATACTCCAGCTTCTTGAGAAGTTAGGTCAAGTCTACAATTTCATAATGCAAGACAAGACTCTTGGTGGAATTCCATTAATACAGGGCATCATCGGATAAATAGTTCAGCAGACTCTCAAGTGCTCCCAGTTCATTCCTCAGCTAACTCCTGTGAGGATTCTATGACTTTTTGTGCTTTGCTCATTCGCTCACTATCACTACTCTACTGTATCTACAGAGAAGAGACTCAGGAAAAATGTTATCTCTGAAGCAGAAAGTACAACTCAACAGTCTATTAATGTTTTGAATGCACTCATTCAAAGCTTCTGGGACCAAGTTACTTGTGATGTAGAGATATTTGTTTACCATACAGATGAGGACTAGATGTACTTTTCACTTAGCATCTATTCATATGTCTTCAGGCAAGACACTAGACCTTAGTGGCATGGTGTATGCAAAAGGCACAGATAGGTCTAGATACTGGGAAAAAGTGCTTTCTAAAGACATACACGGAAATCATCTCTAAGATCATAGACTAGATCAACAGCACCAAAGACCACATTCAGTGGGTGCTCTGGCTATCTGGCCCTGCAGTTAGCCATTGCCCATACATCATGTTGATAAATTATGATATTCTTATGAGCTACATAGGTGTTGCACAGCTGGAAGGCCACAAAGTTTATTATTTCTGTATACTATTATTTATTATAAGTAATGTGTATATATAAATTAGAACTTATTGACATTACAAAATCCATGATCTATATCATGTTGATAAATTGTGATATTCTTATGCACTGCATGGGTGCTGCATAGCTAGAAGGCTGCAATATTAAACAAGTGTCTTTTGATACTTATGTTAGGACCTATAGGAAGTTACAAGTTCTATATCATTCTCATTTCATCTAGCAACAAGTTCTTCTCAGTCATCACTCATCCAATAATCATCTGCTCTCGGATCTGCTTCTCTATACCGTCTATATGTGTCCTTTCCATGTCCACCAAACTCTGCTGGTGTGTGTCCATTTTCTCTTTTGAGTTGACTGATAAGTAGTATGGCTTATTACATGTATCTATGTATTCTGTTCTGCGCACATCCTAATTACATATTACTTATCTGCCTTATTCTTCATCGCTACAGTTCTTGCCTATGGGTTCCAGACACTCATGCAGTAGGATATACTCTCACACACTACATACAGTATAGTACTTTCTTTCCCTTAGATGCTACCTTTGTTTTGCAGAGTTACTTAGATGTTCTTAGTATCTTTGATCAATTGACAAGCTTTGATTCTTTCTCACTTTGAACACGCATATTCTTGACTGCTCCAAGAACACGCCTCTAAGTTTCATTACCTAGGCTCTGCACGGATCTGAATTGCTCTCAGATTCTAACTTAGCAATTTATACCTAGTTTTATCTTGGCCTCAGGCCTCGTCTATACCTAGCCACAGAACTGCATATTACCTAGTACCCACCACTCCTTACCTAGAAACCTCTCACTTTCATCCAGTTCTCATTGCATTTTCACTGGACCTGCGGTCTTGCCTTTGTTCCTACCAGCAGATTCGCATTCCAAGATCAGATTTGTTCCCTTCCATTCTGTATTTACTCCTTTCACATTATACTTGAAGAAAGTACTTCATAGCAATCCTCTTGGGTCAACACAGCACATTTGCACTCAGTAGGATTTTATTAGTGCTCTAGCTTTCTTGCTAGCTAGTCACTATTTCTTCTTCACACCATCTTTGCTTCACCTTGTACAATTTTCATATTATAATAAGGCCTTTATATAAATTTCAGTATTCTCATAAGATACATGTAGCTGTGGTATCTGAGAATTAGGATGTTTCTACCATCTAAAAGTTGGCCTAAATGACATAGCATAGTTATAAGACCCACATTTTTGTATATGCTGAGGAACAGGATTGAGCTGTATCATCCGAGGATAGTGTGGGTGAGTCAGAAGGGCCTCATACCCAGCAGAAGAAATTATGTTTGGCCGAGATATTGCTAGAGAATTTTCTATTCTATATTTAAACAGTAATTAAGAATAAGATCTGACTGGCTTAGAAACAACTCACTATTGCCATCCAATAACCCCTATTTCCATGTTCATTAGATTTGCAGTGCATTCATGGGACTTCTTCATGACAATTGTCACAAGAGTAAATGAATATAGGTTTTGGTTATACAAGGCCAGCAGCAAGTATAGCCTGCCAGGATAATGCACTAACAGCTTCTGACATAAATAGGTTCATGCTTAAAAAGGAACCATAGTAGTCTTGCTAAGGGTAAGAGTCAATCCAGAATGCACAGAAAGTACACTTATACATGTGATCTATGCTTAGGAGTATAGACAAATCTGTACAATGAGAAATAGTGCTAGATATACTACAAAATACTAGTGAGTACTAAGATTTGGAGATATAATCAAATACTTACATGTTTGATAGTGTGATAAATGAAACATACCTATGATGGGTAGGCAGGCATACATGTATAGTAGGTGCAGTGGTAAGATGGTGATAGTATAGGTTAAAGATAGAGAGCATACCTTATCAATTTGTGATATGATATTACACAGATCTAGATGAGCTCAGATGGCTGGAAGGTGCCATAATTTCCAGTTCCCTGATGTTCTTCATAATTCTAGCTAAAATATTTGTTACAAAGCTTATTATCATCCATAACTATCTTTATCAGAATCTAGCTGGCATCTAATTTGAATACTAAGATCTCTATGCTAATAATCTGTAGGTAAGGCATGTCTATAATATATTTAAGATTTTTGAGGGGTTGAAGTATAGCTTTGCTAGCACTAGATAGGAGGCACTGGCAGAGTATGGCAACCATATCTTGATAAACTACATAATACATCTTTATAATTGATATAACAGACAACTCTTTCCTATCAAATATAATCTCTAAGCTGTGAGCTTCAGTAAATTGAAGTTAAGGAAGAGATATATAACTTCAGTGTAAAGCATAATACAACCTACTATATTAGTGAACTGCAAAAAATAAGATTCTTACCTTAGGTTAATCTACTTTTGCATAGTATCTACAAATACTCTAAATGTGATATCATCAATCATTGGCTGTCATAATTCAGTGTGTACTAGTATGGATTAAATATCTTAATAATGTGAGTCAGTATTAAAGTAAGGCAGCATAAATCACTTTAGCAAGATGACTAGAGGTTAAATGTATAAGTCAAAAACAGACATGTGTATTAATACTGATGGATATGGCAAATGCATCTATGAGAATGAAGAGGATCTAGCTGGCCACCATCAGCTTGAGTAGTGAATATGACTAGGACCAAATCAAAATATGCCCACAAAAGAGATAATTAAGATAATTAAGAGTCTGGCCTTTGGCAGCAGTCTCTCAACTTCTTGGCTCACTGAAGAAGAGTAGGATGCAGTATCACTGGATAATTAGATCTAAGGCTATTCTCTGCTATCATAGCAGTCAAAGGTGAGACTAATTTCTTATCCCCTTCATCTCTAGATAAGGCATTTTCTGACCACTAGTGGTCATCTTTATCATTACTAGTATTATCTTGATCTTCTCTACCATCACATATATCTATGTCTTTATCTACATTGCAGCTACTATGTGTATTATTATTATTAGATTCATTAAAGTCCTTGTTCTTATTATTCTTGTCCTTATCCTCATTAGTGCTATTACTGTCCTTATTATTGCCATTTTGATTAGTTTGCACCAAACGACTCAGACTCTGTGTTAGATGTATTATCATTGGAGGAGTCATAATGTTCAGACCTTATGCCATTTGCATCAGCAACAGCATGTCCTTTGGCAGTAATGTTAGTTGATGCATGAACACTTGAGTATAGAAAAAAACATAGGTAAATGATCACTTACCATGCTTGCACAGCTGTTGACATGCAATGCATGCTTCACCTGCTTATCCTCAGCAGATTCTTTGTATGTCCCTACAATAATTGTAGTATAGATGCATTTTGCAAACTGTGCTCATTATGGCAGTACCTTGAGGGAGGTCCCGACATTGTCAACAATTGTCAGTGAGATCTTAAGAATAAGTTACATACATGATATGTTACTTCTAATTACTTATGTAGGGTTCCTAAATTTGAATATTTAAGAGAGATTACATGATGACAGCTGTATAAAGAGATAATTCATGTGACTGGTGTCATACAGTCATGTTCAACTATCTTCATTCAAGCTTTTAAGTCATGCAATACAATGACATTTGTATTATATTCAAATATTATAGACACACAATCACTTAATGTATTGTTTTATTTCTCTTGCACAAAATCAAGGAACTGACACTGTTTTATTAGTGGCTTCATAAAAATAGATTATGTTTTACATTCAAGCACATAGAGAAGCTTCAGAGTAAGGGACATATAGATTTAGTGCTTAGAGAACAAACTCTGAGAATGTGAATAAGGATGCATAAGTTCAGGATTTTGACTGAAGAAGATAGTTTCAGAATGATGACTATGTGTCACAAGTTCCAAATACGAACCATTATTCATTCCTTGATTCTAAATCCTTTAAGTGCCCAGTCACAGTGTCTGTTCCTGAGAATATGTTTACTGTAGAAGAAGTTCCTATTATTGTGTCTATTGTAGAGTTACCAGAGTCACGTGATCTATCGGACAAAGCCGAAGATGTTGATGTCATGCCTCGCGACACTCTTGGAATGTTCCAGAATCTTACTGCGGCTGCGGCACATGTTATGACATCATAGTTATATATAGAATCATACGATACCTTTAATTATTCTGATTGGTTAGTTAGTTCATACTCAGTTTCGATCTCAGTTTCAATATGTGTATATAGGTAGCTCATCGTAGTCAGTAGTTCTTTAGTTCAAACCTCTTGTATCTCCAAGTGAGCAATACCAAGACATACCTGCTGCCTACCTCCTCTGTGTGATTATTCTGTTGTTTGAGTCCTAGTCTTTGCCCAGCGTTAATTCGTTATTGGGTTGTGACACTATGTTAGGGAGTCTCTCTGAGCATATTATGGTGTTTACAGACAAAATTAGTGCAAAAGAGAGAAGATCCTAACTTTTTGATGATCATACTAAACTCCCACAAGATTGATGGAAAGAACATAGAACTAGGGGGTGCCAAGCTGCTGGCTGCTCTATGCCCTCTATATGAGATACATTAACCTATTGTTAAGGTCGTAGGATCGTAGGATCGGATCCGAAGGACTTGAGCCTCAGCTCGTATGCTGTGCCCCTTTCCCAAGTACTGTCCCTTATTTCAAGTACTAATGATGATGCATCTGAAGGTCCAGATGAGTCTTGTAGTTATATCCGGATGACTTCTGGATATCAGAAACACGTATAAAACTAATCTGGACAAGTCCAAACTAGAAACTAACAGAGTATAGACTACCCAAAGATAGAGCTGGGGATATAGACTATTGGAATCGATCCGAAGTCTCGGAGGGTGACAAGAGTTAGATAGACTCAAGTCTGGAGGACAGAAAGAGGACAATCTAAGATGATATTTGAACTGAGGTACTAAAGGATATATATATGAGTTTATATACTAAGAAAATAACGGAAGGATCAGTAAACAAAGGTCCGAGGCTATGTATGAAGCATATGCAAAGCTTATCAAATGCGAGTCAGAAATGAAGCATAGGTTAACAGATCAGTAAGCATACCGGTAATAAGTATAACTGAGATATCGGGAAGAGGAAATACCAAATAGGCTGTGTTTAGTGTTATATAAACAGGAAATGAATTAAGAAGCTTATCGTAAATCAGATCAGAAGCAAATCTATGCATCGGACCAGATCAGATCTAAGGGTTTGAAGTCCAGAAGAGAAGCATGAATATATGGGATATGACACTTAGACACATATCATTGTATTCCTTACTTTGATATACTTGGTATTCCCTAGAACTAGTACAATCCCAGTACTTGGTTTTCCATCAAAACTCCTTTCAGAATGACCTCCAGTCCCTCTGTCTTGACTGCACTTCTAAGGCAAGCTGACACTACCTTAGCCGTACATCTGTACATCTGTTAGCCCTATAGCTTTACAAGCTGCTGTGCTTACTAAGCTTGTCAGAGGATAACTTGGGTTTCATCTGAGCTAGAACACCATCCTTCTGTCTATGTGTGACCACTAGACAATTAGTCATTCAGCTAGAGAAGGCTCGACTTATCCAAGTCATAACAGACTGCCTATAGAATTATCTCTTGATATAATATGCAAGGGATATCTTGTTAAAATTGAGGATGAGAAAAGGAAAGGATACCTAAAGTGCATTCTGTGGTCCAAAGGTATATCCAAACTACTGAAGTACCAGTCCAATGTGTCTGAATGTGGTCCAATGTTGAGAAATGAAGGTCCAAGGTGGTGCAAAGCATCAGAAGAGCTTCTGGTGAAACAACAAGGTTTTTGGGGATGAATATGGTGGGTATGTCGGAATATGCAAAGTCTATCAAAAGAACTTAAAGATATTGAGAAGCAAAAATGGCAATGGTCAAGCCAAACAATCATTCCAAATGAACAAAGAGATTGATTGCACAAAGTATGAATATCCAAAAGTGACTCTACTAACTATGACTCATAGCAAGGGAAGTAAAGTGGGGTCCAAAGTAGTTAGCAAGCCAGATTATATCCTATGACGTAAAAGTCCAGAAACTGCATAGGCAAGAACTGTAGCAAGATAAGCTATCCAGAATCTGAAATGTAATGAGACTCAAGGTATGTTGTAACACTCAGGTTGGCGCTGGACATGTATTCCATCATATTCACATATTCCATTCCTCAACACCTGTCACAACCCAATAATGAATTAACGCTGGGCAGAGACTAGGACTCAAACAACAGAATAATCACACAGAGGAAGTAGGCAGCAGGTACATCTTAGTATTGCTCACTTGGAGATACAAGAGGTTTGAACTAAAGAACTATTGACTACGATGAGCTACCTATATACACATATTGAAACTGAGATCGAAACTGAGTATGAACTAACTAACCAATCAGAATAATTAAAGGTATCATATGATTCTATATATAACTATGATGTCATAACATGTGCCGCAGCCGCAGTAAGACTCTGGAACATTCCAAGAGTGTCGCGAGGCATGACATCAACATCTTCGGCATTGTCCGATAGATCACGTGACTCTGGTAATTCTACAATAGACACAATAATAGGAACTTCTTCTACAGTAAACATATTCTTAGAAACAGGCGCTGTGACTGGGCGCTTAAAGGACTTAGAATTAAGGAATGAATAATGGTTTGTATTTGGAACTCGTGACATTACCCCCTCTCTAGGATGAGCGTCATCGCGAATGAAACTAGGACGAATAAACTTCTTGCGCCATTCCAAAAACTCTTGGGTTTCGAACACCGATTTGTTAATCTTGCGGGGATTTAATGCCTTCGGATTTTGCCAGTGAAATTCTTGAACTTTCAACCGTGCATTCTCAAGGTTTTCCTCAGGTTCCCATGTCGCTTCTTCTATCAGATATCCTTCCCACTCTACTAGGTATTGGAGTTTTGATCTGTGCAGTCTCGAGTCTAGGACTTTTCGTACTATCCATTCGGAATCGCCTTCTGATAAGATCTCTGGCGGCGGACAATGATGTGGAGGTCTTTGGACTAAGGTCGAGGGGGAATGCGGAGTGAGTAATTCTACATGGAATACCAGATGAATCTGATATTTTGCTGGAAGGTTCAGGCGGTAATTTACATCACCCGTCTTCTCTAGCACTTCAAACGGACCAAGTCGTCGATCAGAGAGTTTCTTATTTGGTCTTTTCTGACGGATATTTTTGGCGTTGAGCCAGACCAGATCTCCTTTCTTGAATTGTGGTGCATCTTTTACTCCTTTATCGTAGAATCTCTTCATCCACTCATTCACCATTCGCAGCATACTTTCTGCGTCTTCCTTCGCCTTTTTCATTACATCCACTCGTTCATCAGCTGCAGGTACTTTAGAGTTGGAAATCGGTGAAAAAGTAAACTCTGGATCGTATCCATAGAGTACTTTGAATGGACTATGACCCGTTACAGTGACAGAGTTATTGTGAGCGAATTCTGCTATCGGAAGCCAGTCTACCCAATCATTTTGGCGGTAAGATGTGAACATTCTCAGATATTGCTCTACTTCTTGATTGATTCTCTCTGTTTGTCCGTCTGTCTGAGGATGATAAGCCGTTGACATGTTCCATTTTATGCCTAGGTGTTTCAACACTTGTCCCATAAATTTGGAAACAAATTGTGTTCCTCTGTCCGATATCACCTGTTTCGGAGTTCCATGGTGTTTCCATACGTTATCTAAGAAAAGCTTCGCAAGTCCTCGAGCGTCAACTTCCTTTTTCGTAGGCATGATGTGCGTTTGTTTCGTGTATCGATCAACAACAACAAAAATAGAATCAAACCCTTCGCTTTTAGGCAAATCTACTATCAAATCACAAGTGATTGATTGCCAAGGTCCCGCTGGTATTTCATTTGGTTTAAGCGGACCATGTGGTTGCGTTGGGTGAATCTTCGTTGCTCTGCATCTATCACAGCCATCTACGTAATCGTGGACATACTTCGTCATTGAAGGCCACCAATAATTTCTGGAAATCAATTCTAAGGTTTTGGCACGTCCAGGGTGTCCAGCCGGTGGAGAGTTGTGAAACAACTCCAATATCTCTCGGCGGATCTCTTTATTGTTTGGAACGTAAACCAGTCCTCGGAATAACACCAATCCATCCTCTACATTCCACTCTTCGACTCCTCTACATAATTGTACTGGTGCTGCTTTTAGCGTTTGTAGCGCTTTAGCGACTTCGGGCTCTCGTTCTGTGCATTGCCTTATCTTTCTCAGCAATTGTTTTTCTCCTTGCACTAGAACTTGACCTCTTTTAGCAGCTTTTACAGTAAAAAACTCCGGTTTTAACATAATACGATCAGAATTGTCATTTTCTACCCCCCCTCTGTGGTCTTCTCTCCAAGAAAGCTTATCAGCCTTATCGTTGACTACACCAGGCTTATGTTGGAGCGTAAATTCATACTCCGCCAGGAACAAACTCCATCTGGCTTGCCTTCTTGTCAACTTTTGGCTCGTCATAAAGTACTCGAGATTTTTATGATCCGTCCAGATCTCCACATGGTGAAGTTTTCCCTGCACATAGTGCCTCCACTCCTCCAACGCTCGAATGATTGCGAGTAACTCTTTGTCATGGATGTCATAATTTCTTTCTGCATCATTCATTGACTTAGAGTAATACACCATGGGGTGCCATAGGTCATCTTCCATCAGTTGAGATAGAACTGCTCCAGTTGCGTAATCAGAAGCATCGGTTTCTATTTTCATCTTTTTCTCAATGTCAGGCATTACTAGGATCGGAGCTGATGTAAACCTTGACTTCAGTTCATCAAAAGCATCTTGCTGTTTCTCCGTCCAATCCCATTTGACATCCTTCCGTAATAAATCATTCATTGGTCTGGCAATGTCTGAGAACCCGAAGATAAATCTTCTGTAGAAGTTGGCGAAGCCCATAAATGCTTGTATATCTTTAACGCATTTGGGTGTAGGCCATTTCATTACTCCTTCTACTTTCACAGGGTCCATTCGAACACCACCCTTCTCCACTATCAACCCGAGGAACTCGACTTCTGACTGTTTGAAGCTACACTTTTCAGGCTTCAAATACAGATCATTCTCTTTTAGTCGTTTCAGTACCTCTCGTACAACTTTTCGGTGTTGTTCCCTATTGCCATTCGTGAATATGAGGATATCATCGATATAGACAACTACTGTCTTTCCATCAATTAAATCTCTGAATATCTCGTTCATCATGGTTTGAAACGTGGCAGGGGAATTTGTTAAACCGAAGTACATTATGGTTGGTTCGTGGTGACCAAACGGCGTTTTGAAGGCCACCTTCCACTCATCTCCTTCTTTCATGCGAATATTATTGTACCCCCATCTTACATCCATTTTGGAGTACATCGTGGCACTGGTTAAAGCATCAATTAAATCTTGAGATCTCGGTAGCGGGTATGCATTTTTAACCGTCTTCTCATTGAGCTTTCTATAGTCCATCACCGGTCTCAACTTGCCATATTTTTTGGCCACAAAGAAGAAAGGTGCTGCTACTGGAGATTGTGAATCTCTAATACGTCCCAGTGCAGTTTCGGCTTTTAACCAATCTTTCAAGGTGTCCATCTCCTTAGGTGACAAGGGGTAGGGTTTCGCATTCGGCGGAAGATCGCCATCGTCTTTAAGATCTATCGCATGATCCCACTTCTTTTTTTCAGGGAAGCGCTTAGATTCTTCTTCTGAGAAAACTCCCAGGTACTCGTGAAGCCAATCGGGAACCATCTCTTCGACCGATTTCTTCACCTTCATTGCTTCTTCTGCAACCTTCTGCTCCGTGGCAACCGAGGCTTTATATTTGATCCATTCTCTTCGTCTTCTATTTCCTCAACTGTCGCTCTTTTCATCGCCATGTCTTCTTCGTCATCCTCTTCTGTGGGAATCAGATCTGGCACTTCTTCTATCTTTTTTTGTTCTTTTCTTTTTTCTTTTTTCTTTATTTTTTTGTCTTTGTTCTTTTTTAGTAATACATTTAACCGGGCAACGAGAAAGTGCAAAACGTCCAGCGTTCCAATCTATTTCCGGGTTGTGATATCTTAGCCAATCTATGCCAATAATAATGTCATCGCTTCCTAAGTCCGTAACCATGAAGGCTGCTTGATCCTCAACATGGTCACCGATCTTTAGACCTAATTCAGCGTAATGAGTCATCGATCCAGCGGCATTTAACGAGCCATCAATATTTTTTACCGGAATGGGCCTTAATAATTTATGGCACCGGACTTCATTCTTCTTCACAAATTTCTCGCTAATAAATAATGTCGATGCACCGCAATCTACCAGTGCTTTCACATCTGCTTGTCGGTTCTTTCCCTTCAATGTGATCGGAATGTAAAAATGTTCAGATTTGAATTTAATATATACTTCTGATATATCCGAGAACATAGATAGGATAGAGAAACGATTGTTCGGGTCTAAGTTCACAGACTTTGACTTTGACCCTTCTAAAAACCCTTGCCTTCCTTGGAGCTGACCCAAGCTTTGAACCAACTTGGGATAGGGTCTTCTTCTTTTGGCACTGTAGTAGCCTTCACCTGCACTTTTGGTGTGACTGCGTCTTTGCAGTTTCTAGCCATATGGCCTTCGCCTCCACAGCGGTAACATTTGAAAGATCCAGTCTTTCCTTGAGGTCTTGGAGCACCTCGCTGTTTGTTGGCGTCGACGTCCATAGCGTCGCTATCCCTGCTCGGACCAGGTTTGTATTCAGGGGTCCTGGGGCCTTGTTTGGGGGTCCACCAGGTCGTCTTCTTCTTGTCCGCGTCCAGCTCTTCGAAGTTGCATCTGATTTGGATCGCATGTTCCACCAGTTTCTTCATGGTGTTTTTGTCCTCGTAGCGGACATGAGCAAGCTGTATCTTGACGCGGTCTTGAAGTCCCATTCTGAACTTCTGTCTCTGGTCATAGTCGGAAAAGGAAGTGTGTGCAGCCTTTTGTCTGAAAGCGGCTGCATACTCTGGAACCGAGGAGGCTCCTTGTCTAAGGGATTCTAGTTCCCTGATCGCTTTTCCTTCGCGATCTTCTTGCCCCCACATGGCTTCTAAGTCTTCCAGGAATTTCTCCATGGTTAACTTTTCGTCTCCGGTCTTTCCAAGTTTGGCGATGTAAGGTTGTGCCCATTTGGCTGCAGTGCCTTTCATGAAGGAGAGCATTACTCCAATCCTTTGGCCTTCTTGGATATTGGGCCATTGCGCAGTGTATAGCGCTACTTGGGATATCCAGACCATGAGTTCTATGGAGTCCTTTTCTCCTGTGAAGTCTTGGGGTTTGGAATATTTGATGGAGGGGGAGGAATTCGACGAAAGTAAGCTAGCTCCTGCAGAGCCAAATGATGGTTGTTGAGACTGTATTTTCACAGTCTCGTCTTCTTGCATTTCTAGGTGTACGCCCAGAAGTCTGTTTGCTTCTTCTAGAGCCGCATTCTTGGCTTCTAGTTCCGTGATTCTGCTTCTGAAGCTTTCCGCTTGGTTTGCAAGTGACATGTGAATGTACTCGACAACCTCCTGTGGAGTAGATGGTAGTACTACCATAGGTCGTTCTTGTACAGGAGAGTTTGGTAATTCAGACATAGTGCCAGTTGTGTTCTGGAACCCGATTCACTGATGTCTGTTTGAAGAGCTGCTCATAAGGGCTCTTCCGGAAGGGAATGATGATGAAAAGAAGAAATTTATGTAATGGAAAACTGAAGCGGTCCCCGATATCTGATCGGATCTACCACGTACTTCAGGATCGAAGGGTTCTTTAATCAGCCCAACCAATGCTTCCCTAATACTAACTAAAAGGATATGTAAACTATACTCGATCGAGTGGGAAAAACTAGGGACAATGCAATCTCCGTTCTGAGGGTACAAGCCTAGGACAAGTTATCACTCTTCCAGCCGAAGCTTACAAGTGCGAGTCTCACTAGGGTATGTCTCTAAATCCTCGTAGGTCGAAAGCACGGTTTGTCGTCTAGACAGTTCCGCTATTGACTTGAAACGAATGCCTACGTGTGTATGAAGAAAAGGGTAGGTAAAATGAAACTATAGTAACGTTGAGCAGGCAGGGTCTTGGGCCAGCACTCAAAGTTGCAGTGACACGCCTAATGTCGTGAACACCTCCATATACTGGCGGCTGCGGTAAGACAGGGCCTGGTATAGGACTACTAACTACGAAAGATGATAGGTATGAAAATGTGCTCAAATGAGCAAAGGGATGAAATCAAAAAGGTCGCGGCGGTTTAAGCCGGGCAAAAGTATAACGGCTTTGTTTCGGTTGATGGTGTGATGGGTATCGACATGACCAAGCGAAAGAAAGAGAGATGCGAGAGTGTAACGCGAGAGTCGGAGTCTCCTATAGTTCAAACCTAATGTCACAACCCAATAATGAATTAACGCTGGGCAGAGACTAGGACTCAAACAACAGAATAATCACACAGAGGAAGTAGGCAGCAGGTACATCTTGGTATTGCTCACTTGGAGATACAAGAGGTTTGAACTAAAGAACTATTGACTACGATGAGCTACCTATATACACATATTGAAACTGAGATCGAAACTGAGTATGAACTAACTAACCAATCAGAATAATTAAAGGTATCATATGATTCTATATATAACTATGATGTCATAACATGTGCCGCAGCTGCAGTAAGACTCTGGAACATTCCAAGAGTGTCGCGAGGCATGACATCAACATCTTCGGCATTGTCCGATAGATCACGTGACTCTGGTAATTCTACAATAGACGCAATAATAGGAACTTCTTCAACAGTAAACATATTCTTAGAAACAGGCGCTGTGACTGGGCGCTTAAAGGACTTAGAATTAAGGAATGAATAATGGTTTGTATTTGGAACTCATGACAACACCCTTCTGATCTTCCAAGAGTTCCATATGTTCATCCAAGTTGTCCAAATGCCATCTGTCACCTTTCGAGGCCTGTTTAGTACTTCTGATCCTCCATACCATGTCCTGTCCTTGTCCATTTGACTTCACTGGTGCATTTTTCACTTGGTTATCAGTTATTGATTATGTCTTAGGGGCACATATGTCAAAAAGCCTTGTTAATATGTATAGATATGAGCCTCATGTGTTATTACATACATATCTTTGTAGCAGCTTAACTTGAGTCTTATTACATTTCAGATAGCTTATCTCACTACAGTTCTCACCTATGCAGATTCCGGACTTTCATGTTGTAGGATATAATATGGTTTGCCAATAACCTCAGATGGCACTTCACTTCCCTTGCTATGAGTCATAGTTAGTAGAGTCACTTTTGGATATTAGTACTTCATGCAATCAATCACTTGTTCATTCAGAGCGATTGTTTGGCCTGACTACTGCCATTTTGCTTATTGATTTCCTCAAGTCTTTCAATGGACTTTGCAAAGTTATACTGTGCAAGTCTTATACTTTGACATACCCACTGTATTGATCACTGGAAACCTTATTGTTTCACCAGAAACTCTTCAGAAGCTTTGCACAACCTCGGACCTTTGTTTCTTGATGTTGGACCTCGTTCAGACACATCAGACCAACACTTTGGATACTTTGGACAATTCTTTGGAACTCTGTGTTACAATCGCTCTACTTTCTTTACTTCTCACGTATCTGCCATTATGCCTTACATTCTTAGCAGCTTAGCTTTCCTTTCTTGGTCTTACTTCCGTATTCGACCTTTGTACTATTATCTCACCGTAGCCTTGGTCCGTGCGCATATAGTTTCCTATTTAAGCACGTGTACTTTACTTAGAAACGTCACTTCAATCTTACTAGGTTTTACCCAGAAAACTTCCTTCACTTAAGACCACCAATCTTAAGACGTCTGAACCGAACTCTTTGTCAAAGCACTCCTTTGACTAAAGTCCACGAACCTCTTCTTATCTGAAGAGCTATACAAGACCTCAACAACGTGAACGCTCTGTCGAGCCTTTGTTGTTAAGAACTATCCTAGTTCGTAACAAAAGATTGAAGTCAAGAAGGACACCTATATCCATACGTGTCAAAGAAACTTCGAAACCAGAACAGAAAGATCCTGACTGAGCAAGACAGCTAGTGCAGGCGAAGAAAAAGGCGACAACCTGACTTCACTCACCCCTACCTTCCAAGCCCTGAACCTTGGTACTCCTGTACCACCATTAAACATGTCGGCCTCATCCAAGACAACAGAATTCAAGATCAACCATCCTCCTACATTTGATGGCGATAGAGACAAGTCCAAGTCATTCATGCTCTCATGCAATGCTTACATTGATATCAACTCGGAAATCTATAAAACCGACACTCAGAAAGTGATCTTCATCTCCTCGTTCATGAACGAAGGAAATGCTAGGTCATGGAAAGAAGAATTCCTCGCAGAAGCCCAATTCATCGACTCAACTGGACAAAAGAAGGGCTATGGAACCTTGAAAGAGTTCAATGAAAGCTTTGACAAAGCCTTCGGACCGATTGACCCATCCGGGACCGCATTGGCACGACTCCTGGAATTAAAACAAGGCCCAGAAGGCCTGCAGACGTACATTGCAGACTTCAAAAGGTTGCTTGCCCAAGCAAAGATCAAAGAAGAACATATGATGATCTATCATTTCGAAAACGGCCTCAACGGAGGACTTCTAACCAAAATGTTCAACGCGGGAGGGGTACCCAAGAACCTCGATGACTACATCGCTGCGGTAGTCGATCTGGATAATTGCTACGCAAGATTGCTAGCTCGGAGAAGCAGATTTCCTTCCCGACAAATCCAGAAGAAGAACGGTCGCGGAGATCAAAGATATATCCCAGCCAGAGATAGGGATGCCATGGTTATTGATCGGATCACCGACAAAGCCAAGCAAGAATACATGAGGACAGGAAAATGTTTCAACTGTCACCAGATCGGACATCGGGCACGGGAATGTCCGCAGAAGAAGAAAACCCCCTACCCAGCAGTGAGGAAGGTAGAGGAAGAAGAAGAAGCTAGAAGAATTGATGAGGATTTTTAAACAGGAGACCTATATCGACAATAGCATCTCCAGCAAAACCTGTACGCCTAATACGAACAGTTGGTGAAAAGAAAGAACTTCGTGTCCCCATAACCCTCGTATCCCGAACGCGTCAGAAAAATGTCGAAACCACCGCAGTAATTGACTCCGGAGCATCGGGAACCTATATCTCCGAGGACTTCGTGAAGAAACATAACATTGGAACCAAGAAACTCGAAAACCCTTTTTACATTAAAACCGCCGATGGAAGCTACTTCAGTAGCGGACCAGTAGAACGGTACTGCACGCTAATTGTCCAAATCAACCAAAGGATGATGATAGGAAAATTCAACATTACCAAGTTAGGAGACAAGGACCAGATCCTACTAGGAATCCCCTGGCTTCGAGCCATGAACCCCGCTATAGACTGGACCAAACAAACGGTATCCCTTCCAGCAACAGAAAAATCTGCCGAAATCAAAGAATATGTCAAGCAAACCTCTCGACCACAGAAAACCTTCTTCACTAAGAAGTTCAATACAAAAGAAGACGTTTGGAGTACGTCACCATCATCCCTAACCGAACTTACGGACGAAGGAGAATATCTCCGACAAGTCGAAAAATCTCCCAAGTTTAGTAACAAAGCACAGGAGTTCGCCTCTGAAGAAAAAGAGAAGAAGAAAAAAACTTTTGAAGAATTGGTACCGAAGTATCTCCATGATTTCTCTGACGTATTCGCAAAAAACGGCTTGAACGAACTACCCCCCAAAAGACCCGGTATCGACCATCGTATCGAAACGAAGCCCGGATTTATTCCCAAGACGTCCAAAATTTACCCCCTTTCCTACAACGAACGAAGCGCAGTAAAAAGATTTATCGAAGAAAACCTTGCCAAGGGGTTCATCACGAAATCTAAATCCCCTCAAGCAAGCGGATTCTTTTTTGTAGGAAAGAAGAGCGGAGAACTTAGACCATGCCAGGACTACCGCTTCTTGAATGACCAGACTATCAAAAACGCGTACCCCCTGCCACTCCCATCATCTTTGGTTGAACGGTTACATGGCGCAAAGATATTCACAAAAATTGATATTCGATCCGGATACAATAACATTCGGATTCATCCGGATGACAGGTGGAAAGCCGCGTTCATCACGGAAGAAGGACTGTTTGAACCCACGGTCATGTTCTTCGGATTATGCAATTCCCCCGCCACTTTCCAAGCGTATATGAACGATACGTTCAGAGCTGAACTCAACGAAGGATGGCTCGTCATCTACATGGACGATATGCTCATCTTCTCCGAAACAACCACTGAACACCAACAACGAACCTGCATCATTCTAGACAAACTTCGAAAAGAAAAATTATTTGTTAAACCGGAGAAATGCACGTTCGATGCGGAAGAAGTGGAATACCTTGGAATGATTATCAAACCAGGAAGCGTAGAAATGGATAAAGGGAAGACGGCAGGCATCAAGGACTGGCCCACCCCTAAAACAGTAAAAGATGTTCGATCTTTTTTGGGCTTTTGCAACTTCTACCGAACCTTCGTTTCCCACTACTCGGATATAGCTCGACCCCTTATCGACCTAACGAAGAAGGATGTCTCATTCTCTTGGACGCCCCTGTGCCAGCAAACGTTCGAGAAGCTAAAAGAATGCTTCACTTCACACCCTGTTCTTCAGAACCCTGATCCCCACCATCAATTCGCCATCGCTACGGATGCTTCTCTTGTCGCATCAGGAGGAGTATTGCTCCAGACTGACACTAATGGCGTCTATCACCCGTGTGCATACCTATCGCAGTCGTTCAGTCCTGCTGAAAGGAATTACCCCATTCATGATCGCGAGCTGTTGGCTATTATCCGCGCCCTCACCCATTGGCGACACTACCTCGAAGGACATCCACAACCGGTTATTGTGTTTACTGATCACATGAACCTCCTCTATTTCGCAAAAGCAGAACGCCTATCTAGAAGACAGGCCAGATGGCAACTACTCCTCACTTCTTTCGACTTAAAGCTATATCACGTTCCCGGTACCAAATTAGCAGTTCCGGATGCCCTTTCTCGCCGGCCGGACCATGGCGACGGATCGGGAGATAATGCTGCTGCCGTCCTCCTTCCCGATTCCATGTTTATCCGCCTAATCGATGATGAATTACGAGCAGCTATTGCTTCCACCGCACCCCTTGACGACCCCCTCTTCTCTGCCGCGCAAGATGCCCTTAATGGCCTATGTTTGCCTCCTATGAAATCATCGCTTAGCGACTGGCGTATCGCCGATGATATTCTGTTCTACAAAAATAGAGCTTATATCCCTCCCGCACAACGACCGCAGTTACTCCGGAAGCATCATGATCACCCTTCTGCAGGACATCCCGGACGCTTTAAAACCGAAGAACTCGTCAAACGGGAAGCCTGGTGGCCCAGTATGGGCACTTATATCCGCAATTACGTCGATGGCTGCGCTACGTGCCAACAGATGAAGGTGCACACTCACCCTGTGACTCCACCCCTACACCCTATCAGTACTATGGCTACTCGCCCCTTTTCCCAGATCTCTGTCGATCTCATTACTGATCTCCCCGTTTCATCTGGCTTTGATAGTGTCATGGTCGTGGTAGACCACGGACTTAGTAAGGGGGTGATCATTACTCCTTGCCATAAAACAATTACCTCGGAAGGAGTGGCGAAGCTATTTTTAAAACACGTCTTCAAAAGATTTGGTCTCCATGACAAAGTAATCTCCGATCGTGGACCACAGTTCTTATCCAGATTCTCGATCGAACTTGCACGACTCCTAGATTATTCTTTAGCCCCCTCCACTGCCTACCACCCACAAACCGACGGACAGACCGAACGGTTAAACCAGGAACTCGAGACGTATCTTCGAATGTATTGCCAGAACAATCCTTCTGAATGGGTGGAACATCTCCCTATGGCAGAATTTGTTCACAATCACAGAAGACACTCCGCAAAAGATGCATCCCCTTTCTTTATCATGATGGGATACGAGCCGAAAGCTCTCCCATACTTACTTCCGGAATCGGACGTTCCCGCTGCTGAGGAACGAGTCAGAATTCTTCAAAAGATAAGAGAAGAAGCCGTCTCCTGTCATAACATTGCTATGCAACGCATGGCGGAAAGATCCTTCGGACAGAAGTACGAACCATGGAAAGTCGGAGATAAGGTATGGCTGTCCGCTGCCAATCTGAGACTAAAGCTCCCATCCCGGAAACTGGCACCCAAGAGATACGGCCCGTTCACTATCACGGCCGTACTATCCGCTATCACGTTCACTCTCCAGTTACCGCCGCAATGGAAGATCCACCCTACGTTCCACGCTTCACAACTATCCTCCTATCGCGAAAATGACGTACACAGTCCGAACTTCCTAGAACCACCACCTGATATTCTCGAAGAAGAAGAAGAATATGAAATAGAAGCAATCCTCGCACATAAAGGAAACGGAAATCGCCGTCGATATCTCGTATCATGGAAAGGGTATTCTTCGGCTAGCAACGAGTGGATCCCCGAAAAGAATCTGGAAAATGCCGAAGAAACCCTTAGAGCCTATAAAGCCAGAAACGCGCTTTGAGGTTACTCAGTACCTCGACGACATCATTCTTACCCAAATACAAAACCTACAAACAGAATGCCCTTCCCCACATCCACCTACACGCTCCCATACCACTCCACCTTCGATACCGCCCCCCTTGATTCCAATGACGAACAATACGAGACCTTCATCACCCAAGCTGAAGACCTCACCCTCATCGAGGCAGCACTCCTCTGCCCCCAACATGCTATTGAACTCACCAGAGTTCTCTTCGGAAGAAACGCCCATTCCATTAACCTCCTCATCAACATCATCCGAGCCACTGAAATCATCGAGCGAGTCTGCCGCCTCGTCGAAGACAACACAGTTCGCCACAGCCTCATGCATATGCAGAGGCGCATACGCAACTTTGCTTTGCGTCTTATTCCTGAGGAAGTTAAGGATGATATTAGAACAGTCATCCACATTGTCGCAGAGCAGACCGCAGGAGTTGCTCGCCCGCCTTCTCCTACGAACCCCGCAACCACAGATGGAGTCCCTCCTCCCTCTTATCAAGACGCCGTACCTACTCTTCCCGCTAACGTTCCTAATGAGCTATTGGCTGCGGTCAATAATCTTGCGCAGACAACAGAAGCCATTATGGCATCCCTAAGAGAAGAAAATCCCCAAGCAATTCCCGTCCCCGCTCCCGCCGTAGAAACCATCGAACATCCTCCTCATCTTTATACTGCATTTTCCGCCACCCGCGAAGAAATCGCTGCTGACCCAAATCATCAGTACCTCTCACACTACGAGGTGCAAGATCTAGCCGACGCACTGGCTACACTCCATATTCATCCCCCGCTCGTCATCCCGAACTCATTATCTTCGCATACCTTTACGGATGGGATCGTACCGATACAAGCGTTGGGAAGAACCCAACCTGCCACTTCCGCTGAGCTAATCGCGGAGGCAGAGCGACAAGATGTTGCCGTCCACCATCCTATACGACGAACCGCCCCATCCAGAAAGAGAGTACGAGGCCAGCGTTCCCGTACTGATAAAGGGAAGAAACGCGCCACCAGCGCCGATGAAGCACTTAGCCCTAAACCGGGTCCATCGCCCTTACGAGCGACCTCCTCTAACCCCGATGAGAATCGCGTTTGCAGATACTGCAAGACGCTCGGGCATAGGCAAGTTCATTGTCCCGAATACTACTGCCGCGTCTGTCGAGAATTATCTCCAGGCCATCTTTCGCTCTACTGCCCGCACTACACTGGGGAATCCCCCACTTCCTTAACCTGGAAGGACGATGGATTCTACTGAACCCTTGCACTCTGGGAGAATGATTTGGATGATGCATATGCCACCCAATGTAGGGAGGAAGAAGCGCTCTATGAGTTAGAACGCATGAAAGCCGGACCAGACGAAGGTCCAGATGCCCTCGATTACTCGGACGATCCTATCTACTACGCTAACCAGGATGATTGAATCCGGTGGCTTCAACCCTAGTAAGGGGGTAATGTTACAATCGCTCTACTTTCTTTACTTCTCACGTATCTGCCATTATGCCTTACATTCTTAGCAGCTTAGCTTTCCTTTCTTGGTCTTACTTCCGTATTCGACCTTTGTACTATTATCTCACCGTAGCCTTGGTCCGTGCGCATATAGTTTCCTATTTAAGCACGTGTACTTTACTTAGAAACGTCACTTCAATCTTACTAGGTTTTACCCAGAAAACTTCCTTCACTTAAGACCACCAATCTTAAGACGTCTGAACCGAACTCTTTGTCAAAGCACTCCTTTGACTAAAGTCCACGAACCTCTTCTTATCTGAAGAGCTATACAAGACCTCAACAACGTGAACGCTCTGTCGAGCCTTTGTTGTTAAGAACTATCCTAGTTCGTAACACTCTGAACATTGTAGGAATACAACACAGAGTGGGGCTATACAAAGATGGCTCCAAACTGATATCTTTATGTTGTGGTCTTGCACTGCCTAGTCTGCTATACTTGGTGAGACAAGTGCATTCAACCCAGGGGTCTGCAGTCTGGGAATAGTTTTGGGGGTCAGTGAGTGATGTGGGGTCAATAGTCTGAGCACAGGAAACAATGTCCGAAGGTATAATTACGATGTCTGATGCAAAAGCGTCAGGTTCGATGTTTTTGGGTTTCGGGTTATCGGAAACTAATAGTGATGTGATAGTGAGTGTTGGAAAAGTGAGCATTCTGCGCAATAATAATGATGAAGGATACAGATGGTGAAGGAACGATGATATTCGCAATATCAACTAAGAACTACAAAATATTGGGTTTTGACCCCTAAGCGTCAGAGAATGACTCTCCTCTACCTGGATGATGAAGCTATGGGGAGTCCAATATTTATGTAGATACGTAGAAATCCAGAACCCTATAGGCGAAAGTAGTAGCACAATATTTCGGATCCGATGTCCTATGTAATAAGACATGATGTACTGCGGACCATGAGAATACATGTAATAATGCGGTCCAAAACATTAGGAATGTGAAAATAAGCAACTACGCACCTAGTGAGGCTAGCACAATGAGACTGGACATAGGTAGGACGAGTCCGCTGTCATGCATGGTATGTGATTCATACCATGTCAGATATATATAGAGAGTGATAAGGAAGATATGAGAGACTGTCTAGCCCTCTGTCACTGAGTTACTTCTCCATTTTTCCTTTGATTCATTGTCTTGTATTTTATTTCTCACTTTTCAGACTTATTTTTAACTTATATTTGTATCAAGCATGTGACCTTCTGTTTATTTCTCATTGTTTATTGTTATTTGGCTTCTTTCAGCCACCAAGTTTTGTATCTCTATTTATTTCTGACTGTTTATTTTTATTTGGCTTCTTTCAGCCACCAGATTTTATTTGTCATCACATCATGTGACTGAAAAATATTCTGGTTTGTAACATTATTTAAGCTGACTCAACATGTTTAGTCATGATTGGTCATGCTTTGTAACAACATTTAACATGACTCAACATGTTCACTCATGGTTTGTCATGGTTTGTAATTTCTTTGTAAGATTACACTGTATTTGTAATGTACTTAGTAATAAGCTGATTCATCACCTGGTTTGTAAGCCACATTCTTACCAATCCATCTGATTAATCATGCTTAGTAAGGGGGTTCCCAAAAGGTATAAAAGGACCCCATTTTCACCCATGAAATACAATCCTCCCACTTGACTCTTATCTCAAACTGTGTAAGACCACTAAGACTTAAAGTGCAGGCTAATATAAGTGCCTTGAGGTAATCTAAGATATCATTATCTACTCTAAAGTTATATACTACCTTACAGGGGTTGACTATATAACTTTTGTTATTGTTATTCCACTCTAGGTTATATACTACCTCACAGGGGTTGACTATGTATATAACCATTGAACAGCTCTCATTCTGAGCTTTACGTGTATACATAAGACTCTCTCTTTCAACAGAAAGTGAGACACATATCTAAGGATGACAAAGTTGAAACAGACTTTCATAGGTTGAAACACGACCTACTAGGCTGAAACAAACCTAACAAATTTATCCAGAACACAGAACTTTCCACAACACTTTGTATAAGACTACACAAGAAGAGGACAACAAACTAAATCCTCCCAAGAACTCACCATGTTACCTCCCATGAAGTAGAAAAGTCGGAGACCATGGACTTAAGGACTGGCAAGAAGTCTTCACCATGTATAATTGTGTTGTCATTATACACAACTTTCATATAAGACCCTTAAGTAACAAGACACTGCGTGATATCCGATAGTCCGATGTGAAACCCAATGCAATGTCCAATGTCCAATGTGAACCTGATGCAATGTCCAATAATCCGATGTCCGATGTCTGATGATTTTTGGGTTTGGTACATACAGTAATCCCATGGTCCTTTATACAGGACCACTCTATTGTACAATTCAATTTCCTTGATGAGTTCCTCATCAACTCCTGGTAAATCTTGTATCATCATGTTCAGAATATATCCTGCTATTTGATAGTACCAAAAAATACAGTACTTGAATTTAGAAAATCATCAGAATCGGCAAAATATCACTCTGGAGCAATATGTTTGAATTCCTTGAGCATCAAAACCTCACCATTGCATATAGTTTCACCCCTTCCAATTTATCTGCAAACAATTAGAAGTAGTGGAGATGATTTTAGTTAAAGTTTCATTGGTGCAACATGTTGTGATCCATGAGTGATGGTCCAATTTTGTCAGCCAGACTAAGCATGGACACGAGGTGTCCTCAGTTTCACTCAGTTTCACTCAACATCTCCTTTTCACTGCCAGTATTCAATATATCTTCAAACATATCTTCCAACATGGTTGGGAGGCCAAAATCATCGACGAAGAAGGCACAGGTTACACATGAGGAGAAAGATAAAGTTATGGCTCATGCTGTGGCTAAGTACCAAGCTGAACTTGCAAAATCAAGCTCAGAGAAGAAACAAGGCTGTTGTAAAGTGTGCATGGATGTTCAGAAGGAGTACCTCAAGGAGACGGGACGAGTTATCAGTTTAAATCATAATACTTTGGCTAATCTTGCCAAGGGAGGAGTTTGGCTTAGTGAATTCAATAGCTTGATGAAAAGTTGGCTCACACTTGCAGAAACAGACAAAGTTCTTGAATATGTTGTGGAAATGGCTAGATGAGGCTTTCCCCTTAGCCACAAGCGTCTCAAGGAGCATGTTGATGAAGTATGTCAAGCTCGACTTGGAGATTCATTCCTGGAGTCTGGAGTGGGAAAAAACTGGACTCAGCATTTCGTTGAGAAGCACTCTGACCATCTATGAGCTTACTGAGCACATTCACTTGATGGTGCTTGTGGCTGTGCTGTGAACCCAACAACTAACAAGGCATGGTTCAAAATGTTGAAGGATGTACTGGAGAGTGGAGATGACAACAAACCTATGGCACCAGAGTGTATTTGGGGTGTTGATGAGACTGGAATTCAACCAGGAGGAGGGAGCTCACAAGAACGAGCACTTGGTGGAGCTGGAACACAGGTTAAATATCAGCAGTGAAATGGAAATCGTGAAAACATTACTGTTTTGGTCACAATTGGCGCAGATGGGAGTACAATTGCACCAGCAGTGATCTTCAAAGGAAAAGCATATCAATCAAAGTGGAATGAAAACAATCCACTCAAAGCATCGTGAGTCCAACTCATGTGTCATCTCGTACCTTATATAACATTGTTTCTTATAGTATTGGTTATTCAAAGAAGGGCTGGACTGATGGCGAGATTGGTGCACTCTGGATCAAGCAATTTGATGAGCAGACACGCAACAAAGCTAATGGTCATACTTGCCTACTTCTTGTTGATGGGCATAATTCTCACTACACTCGTGCATTCCTGGAGTATGCTCGAGAGCACCGAATTCACATCCTCTGCTATCCTGCACACAGTACCCACATCTATCAAGGCCTGGATGTTGCAGTGTTTGGTGTCCTTAAATAGTATTAGTCAGAAGAACGTGACAAATGGGAGCGCGAGAACAGAGAGAAAGTGACAAAGAGCAACTTCCTTGTGATCTATGGTACTGCCCATGTTTGTGCACTCACATCAGAAACAATTAGATCTGCATTCCAAAAAACCGGTGTATGGCCTTTCAATCCTAAAGTTGTCACAGACAAAATGTTGTCTCCTGCTCATGAATCATCCAAACAGGGACACCTCCCAATCACTCCTGCATCACCAGTTCGAGCCATTTTACAGTTGTTTAAAGACCTGCAACCAAGGGCAGAAACTCATAATTGTGGTATGCAACCTGGTACAATTGCTGAAGAAGATGGTAGTAATGACGAGACAACTCCAGGTACTAATTCTCACTGTTCAAAGATCAGATCAATAACTTATCAATCAGCAGATGAGAACACTTATGATAACAATAATCCTTCTCAAATTGATGGTAGAACCATCCACAACATCTTCACACAACTTGAGGAAACATCTGCATGATTCCTCATAAAGTTCATCATCATCTTGAGACACAAGAGAAGAAAGGCTGTAGGGACAGTGACAATATTAAGTTAAATGGAGATGGTATGCCAAGGCTACTTACCAGTGACGAGGTCTTTGAGCAAGTCCTGCAATACCAGGAGCATCAGCAGGCCAAAGCAGCTGAGAAGGAAACAAGGAAAGCAGCATTGGAGGCACGAACACACAAGATGGAGGTGTGGATGCAAGAGGATGAGGCAAGAAAAAACCAAAACAAGGCCAAGACTAAGCAGTGGAAGGTTGCTGTCAAAGAGTGGGAGGCCAAGCAAGTGCTTACAAAGCAAGAGAGATGAAAACTGCAGTGGAAGAAGCCTGTTCGTGGACCAATTGAGAAGCCTTGCCCTAAGCTGAAGAATCCAAGGAAAATTGGTGGAAATATTAACGAGGAGGATGGGCAGGATCAAGGAGAGTATATTGACATTCACGAAGGGTCGATTGGCAATGACAGCGAGTGCGAGGATGATGATGAATAGGACAAACAGCGAAATGTGATGTGTGTGATATGTTGTAACAGGGTTCATCACATTGCTGTACAAACAAGTCAGGAATGGGAGAAAATGACTTGCTCAACTGTGTGAAGTGCCACCAACCACACAGGGCTAAAAATGCTGTAAAATTTTGGTATAAGGCAGATCAAAACCTATTCTGTCAGAGATACTAGACCATTTTCTCTATATTGAAGATTTTCTAATTTTACACTTGTTTCTTTATTTTCCTATCCAAAGGAGCAGTTTATCACTGTATTGAGTCGGATATGATAGGAATGATTTGGGTAATGATTAGCATGTCTACATGCATCGGAAATTAGACCTCTACAAGGCCACAGAGATGTCAGTCTCTACAACGTACTTGAGGTATCTTTCTCTTCTCTCATCTTCAATCTTAACAAGATATCTCTTGCATTTTTATATCAAGAGATAGTTCTTTAGGCAGTCTCTTGGGATGAACATCATACTCACACATTGAGTCCAAAGGTATCATCTTTTATATAGCCTATACAGAATCAACCTTTTACAGTGTCACTACAAGATATGCATGTAATAGCACATAAGGTGTGTATCTATACATATTAACCAAACTTCCAATGGGCTGATAACATATGTGCCCCTAAGACATAATCAATAACAGATGAACCAAGAGAAAATGCACCAGCAAAGTCAAATGGACAAGGATAGGTGTTAAGGTCATACTCTTGTAGGATCAGATCTGAAGGACTTCGGCCTCAGCTCATACACTGTGCCCCTTTCCCAAGTACTGTCCCTTATTTCAAAGTACTAACAATAACGTGTCCGAAGGTCCAGACAGGTCTCATATATATATCCGGATGACTTCTGGATATTGGAAATGTGTATAAGACTAATCTAGACGGATCCAGACTAGAAACGAACAGAGTATAGACTATCCGAAGATAGAGTCGGAAACGTAGACTATCGGAATCAATCTGAAGTCTCGGAGGTTGACAAGAGTTGAAGACTCAAGTCCAGAGGACAGAAAGAGGACAAACTAAGATGATATCCGAACTGAGGTACTACAGGACATATACACGGGCTTATATACTAAGAGGATAACGAAATGATAAGTAAGCAAAGGTCCAAGGCTATGTATGAAGCATGTGCAAAGGTTATCAAATGCAAGTCAGAAATGAAGCATAGGTTAATGGATCAGTAATCATACCGGTAATAAGTATAACTTAAACACTGGGAAGAGGAAATACCGAATAGGCTGTGTTTAATATTAAATGAACAGGAAATGAAATAGGAAGCTTATCGGATATCAGATCAGAAGCGGATCTATGCATCGGACTGGACCAGATCTCAGGGTCCAAAGTCCAGAAGAGAAGCGTGAATATATGGGATATGACAATAGGATATGATATGGAGGATCGGAAGTGTCAAACAGGCCTTGGAAAAGAACAGACAACCTTCAGACAACTTGGATGAATGTGCAGAATTCTCAGAAGATCAGAAGAGTGTCGAGGAATGTAATATGTGAATTTGACAGAATACATGTCCAGCACCAACCCAAGTGCTACACCAAAAATTGATTCTCTTGTCCTAGTCAGTCTATAGATTGCAGAATGTGAAAATTGTGTATGCATCTCTGTTAAATCTGGGAGCTGATGTGTCAGTTCTGACCCAAGGCATTGCATGAGGTGTGCATAGTGTGGAAAAATATGTCAGGTCCATTGAGTCCCAAGTGCAGGTTTGTCAGAAAGTCCTAAAAATTAGAATCACAAAAATAACACCAAACCAAAGGAACCCCTAACAGTGGGCTCCAGTTGTAATAATACAACAATTGCTAGACACTACTTGAAGTAAGTACCCAGCAAAATATAATGTTGTGGTCTTGCACAGCCTAGTCTGCTATACTTGCAAGACAAGTGTGTTTGACCCGAGGGGTTAGCTGTTTGGAAGTAGTCTTTATATTAGTGATAAGATGTGTGTTGATAGTCTGAGCATGGGAAATAATGTCCAAGGGTATAATCATGAATCCAATGTTTTGGGTTAGCAGATTAGTGGGTTGCAGGTTGTGGGAAACATATATAATGAATGTCAGGAAAGCAAGTGGTATGTGGATAATGATGTTTGACAGGTATTTCAGATTGAAGGAGTGGTAATTGTTGCAATGTCACCTAAAAACTACAAATTATCAGGTTTGACCACAAAGCATCGGGAAATGGCTCCCTACTACCTGGATGATGATATGCTATGAGGAGTCCAATATTTATGTAGATACGTAGAAATCCAGAAACCTATAGGCAAAAGTAGTATTGGAATATTTCAGATCTGAAATACATGTAAAACAACATGAGGTACTGCAGATGATGAGAAAACATGTAATAGTGCTGACTACAGCATGAGTAACATGTAAAATAAGAAACTATGCACCTAGTTGGGCTAGCAAGATGGGACAGGACACAGGAAGGATGAGTGTGCAGGATATCAGATCAGCTAATATGGCTGAAACATTGGGCCCACTAGTTAAAGTGTCAGGTTACATCAGGAAGTGATTATCATATGATGGGCATTTGACATGAATCACAACATAACTACATCAGGCAATTGACCTGAGAATAACATAGCATTATAAAGCTTTGTCTAGCATAAAATTGATATAATATCTATCATAATTGCACTCAGCTTTACAAAGCTTTAAATAGTTAGACTACGCTGGGGAAACCATCAAAGACACAATTATGATACATATTGCAAATATCTGCCATCCTTGACAAAGTTCTATAATACCAGACAACTTCAAATCAAATTGACAAGAAATTATTAAAAAGTTTAATCTTGATACTCATTTTATTATTTTACAAATCAAATCAAATTTTGATTGGTATTAAGGTATATACATGTAATACTAATACAGGAGAGTAGAGAGAGATGATACAACAACAAAAGAGGGAGATATCAGTTACCTGATCCAAGGGAAAAGAGTGATATCATAAGAAAAGGCCAAGGAGGACCAGGAAGGGACCAGGAAGGAGAGGGCTGAGGAGAAACCAGAGAGGAGCCAGGGAGGACCAGGGAGGAGGATAAACCACCATAGAAGGCCAGAGGTATCATCATGAGAGGATAAAAGGGAGGGAACTTTGGATGTTAGCTTGAAGAGCTAGAAGTGAGTGTGGTGAAACAAGAGAAGACAAGTGTCAAAGTTGGTGAAAGCTTTCAAACTCAGACTTACATAAGCATTTGTCATATGATATGGTTAGTGCAATATCATGCAAGTGTTGGTAGTGGTGATCAATTGATAGAGATTTGTTGATACAATTATAAGACTTGACATATCTGCATCACAATGCTGATTTTCTTTCAATGAATTGTAAGACTTGATATTTCAAACATCAGAATGTTGGTTTTCTTGCAATCAATTATAAGACTTGATATCTACATCAGATTGTCAGTTTTTTTGTAATCCTTGTTCATTCAATAGCTATTTGTTGTGCTTGTATCAAGCTTTATCTTTGTATATAATCTTATATAATTCAGTGGATTTTTGATATCATTTTACCAATTATATCTGGTCATATCAAGTTCAGGTCGATGTAGGACTTAGAATTTTTGTGGCCTTATAAAGGCTATTTTTGCAGTGTCCCATAGGTCCTCGCATTGCGCGCGCTAACGCTAATGTGGTGCACATCTTTTCCACTATTGGCCAATGGCCGTGGCTCGCACGTGTGTATCAGAATGCACCGGCTTTTCTTTGGCTCTGTCGTGTGTCCTCCTCCCATCCTATCCATGTCCTCCACTTGTCTATTGGTATGTACCTTACTCGATTTGTGTTAGACTGACCATATTTCCAATGCTATATCATTTATATCTCCATTACTTTTGTCATGGACCCTTATTACCTATTACCACTACCTACTCGGCTCTGAATAGTGCTTCAGCATGCTCTCATATATACTTGTACTTATGAATTTTCATGTATCTTCTTACCTCCCACATTGAATCTATCCTTCGCTTGCACGCATTAAACATCTGAACTTGATATCTAAACCTTGCATCAACCACCGCATGTGTCTATCTAACGGCTGCATTATCATATCAATTCCTTGTTTCAACAGCCTTTGTGCTACTTATGAATCCACTGTCCCACTGCTTCGCCTAAATGCTTTGCGGTGCCTGCATGCCTATTCTGCATGGCCGCACATTACCATGCATCAATGTATCTTCAGTCGCTCAACCTCACTTTGTGCCGCGTCAATGGTAGCTTGCTCATGCTCACATTGCATTGCACTAGCCCTCGTGTTCCATCCATTCTCAACCACCCTTATTAGTTTCAGTGACTTCCCTCATTTTTATATATAGAGCAATCATTCTTAGTAGCAATCCCCTTGGGCCGAATTATATACTTGCGCCCAGAGGTCTATTTGAGTTTTACCCCACTTCACCCTTTCTTTTCCTTTCACCCCTTCTCATCTAGCTATCATTCCTCACACACAATTGGAGCCCACCGCAAGGGGATCATCTAGGAAAACTAGTAGGCAGTTGAGACCTACAAAGGAACACACAGTGCACCAAGAAGTGATTGACAGTTTTAACCGCGCCTTTCTGAACACACAATTAACACCAATTAAAGAACTCTTCGCACCACAGAGTAAGCACTGCCCACGCAACATTTCCAAGCTGACCCACTCCGACCCGAACCTATTTGTAGCACACAACCGTGCTCCCGCATCGTCAGTCATGCCTTCCCCAAAGGATTTAGTACAAGGTGAATCGTCTGACAATTTTGAAGCACTAGATAACCCTCAGAGTGTCCTACCTGGCACCTTCTATGCAATGCCTGAACAGCCAGCACTTCCCAACACCCATAACATTGAAAGTAAAAGTGCGTTAATGTCCCTCAGTGATTTAGACAGAGAATTCACAAGCATTCCAACAACCACTGCCGCCACTTCATCATCCCGTCCGCATTATACAATTTCCACACTGCCCGCACCTAACTTGATCTGCATGGCTGTCGCTATCTTCTCATATGGCCTGTCACCTCTCATTCAAAAACCCGACCATCAATCTCCCCCAGCCACCCCACAACCTACCATGTCTGCTGTTCCCACTTTTAGAATGCCGATCCGTGGCACAGAAGGCACGCTGAAGTTCAACAGCACTACCAAAAACCTACTCACCTTCATTGATGATTATGAGGTCCTTGCCAATGAGGTTACAAGGACTCTAAGTCATACATCAATTTCCTGATGTAAATATGGGCCTAGCATGAGGCCAAATACTACATCATCAAGGACCCTCTAAACCAGACCAAACCAGACTATGGCAGCACTAGTCTGAAGCTAAGCCAAAGCTGGGGTTTTTGAGGCAAGCTAGGCCAGAACATCACTAGAACTTGTGACAATATATATCAGTATAAAACTTGAATCCCAAAGATTGTTTGAGGTCTGGTTGCTCTGTCTAAACCTCTGAGTAGATGTATTGTCTTCCTCTATACATTGTGCAAGGCCACACAGTACAGCTGCATGTCAAATACTTGGAGGTTCTGATGCATGAGATATAGCACTGCCTGAAGCTGCAGATATATTCAGATAGTGACTATTTAGTAAGAGGTTATCTTCAGCTAACACTTACTATTGTATAGGATCCTCTCAGCCCAAATCTGTTCCTTCTCTTCATCTGTTTCTGCCAACTGCAGATGTTGGTACCAGGTTGCAAGAGAAACAATCCAAGGTCTCCCCAAAATTCTTCTTGCATATATATGTGCATTGGCATGTCACAGTATTGTCAAGCTGCTATAAGCTGGAGCCCAGAAGCATTTGCTAATAATCACTATGTTAGTGTCTTAATTATAATGTTATGATATACTCACAGGCCGCATAGTATTGTGAGTTATTTACGATGGTCATGTGAAGGTCTAGATAAGGTATGAATATCTCAATATTCATTTATGAATCTCTAACAAAATATTGTACCTAGATAAGGTATGAATCTACGTGTACGTCAGTACTTATACTCAAATGTTACAGTAGAACTTTTACTCACATCTCAGTATTTGTTTACAAATCTGAGATGTTACAATGATGACTGGCTCCTCTTATAGTGAGTCTGCCAGTAGGAGTTTTGATGAAAAAATATATACTTAAAGAATGAAAAGATTGCCAATATTGACACATTGTCTAGGTTCTCCGTTTGGAGGCGCTCGCACTCGATGTGCTTCATTTGTCAGGCCATACTCTCCTTCTCCCCTTTGGCTCTTCCTCTCTCGGTCTTACTGTCCTTGGATTCATAGGCTCTCAACACAAAGTAAAACAGATGAGTTGTGAGACTGTTGTGCTGCAGAAAAGTCAATGTTCACAATTTACAATAGGTAATTTTCAGTTTGTATTGTGCAATGCAAAGGTAATCTCAAAGAGAAGAATATTGGATTATAAATGTACTAGTACCAGTGAGTGCAGTACCAGATTCTCTTGCTTATGTAATATTTATAATACAGACCATAGACCATTAGTTGGCATGATGGACCACCTATCTTTTATTAGTGCACTATAGTATAGATACTGATATTGAAATGTAGATAGGTTAAAAAAAATAACTAGTATTTTTGATCTACAACCACAAAGAAACCAGTAGATTCTGACATAGTATAGATAAGGCAAGTTATACTATGACATCTCTGACCTAGTGATGTGCCTGGCCTAGCTTCAGGCCAAGCTGGGCCTGAGATTATGAAAAGCCAAAGCCACTGGCTTAGGCTGTGGCTTATGTCATATACTAACTGTGCCTGCAGTGCCCCAAACTACTTAGTTGATGATTATAGACTGTATCTTTAATATATGGCTTCTATCTCATTTTGGCCTTTGAATCACTTTCCTTGTGTATTTTCATGGGCCAATATAGTATGTCAATGAATTACAGTAAGTTGCATATTCTTTCCAAGCTTGACACAACTCGTTTTGGTATTAGCAACTGCTCCTTTGCAAGTTTCTTGTGATTTGCAAGCTCAGTGACCATCAGATTTGTTTTGAGACAAATGTATATTTCCATGATGGTATATTTTTCATATCTACCTTCTACTACTTGCCTCTGATGGCTGGAACTGTCCACACAGACAGCAACAATGAATGTCGTGTGCCCCCAGTCTAATGAACTAAGCCCACTGCTATCCTCCTCCAACATTCTGAGAAGATGGCTCTCCCATGTCTCCTCTCCTTCATTCTCCTCCTTGCCTTCTTCCCTCCTCCTGCTCTCATCTGTCATCTGTATTCATCTGAGCCACGTCAGCATTTGCTGACATGTACTAGGTATTTGCACATGGTTTTTGTGGTATTGGGAATGGTGGTAGAGCTTGCCCATGTCAATATCCTATAACATGACTCACCATCATCACTCTTGCTAACTACCTTCTTCCTGTTCAGAGACAACACTATGGTTCTACTTGAATCCGTAGCTCAGGCCAGAGCCAGGCCAAAGCCAGCCATCATTTGCGGCTTTGGCCTGGCTTGGTTTTTTTGCAGGCCAGAGCCATCTGAAGCTAGGCCAAAGCCTGCCACAGCTTTTGGGCCAAGCTAGGCCAGAACATCACTACTCTGACCCTCTCCTGTAAGGTCCAGTTTTCACTGGGCATGAATGTTTGCATAGAAATAGACATTTGAATAATAAACACTACAGAACTGAACTTAGGAATGTTGGAATCTGATGTATCCTAAGGACAGAAAGTCAAAGCAGAGATTACAGAAGGGAGAAAGGAATGAAACAGCTGAAGAACAGGCACAAGGGGAGCAGTAGAATGTAAGCATATCCAAAATGGGAAAATGAGAGCAATATGTTGACATCAGCTCACACTCTGCTGATGTTATAGTCCACTTTATCTTATATCATAGTTCTTGGTGCACCCACCCTATAAGCTGTTGTCCCAACAATACAATATCTGAGTCTTCAAATGGAATACTGAGATGTGAGTTAGTATTTCATATCATTTAAGTACCAGGCTAGCATCAAGTAGATTCATACCTTGTCTAGGTGCACAATGTGTTAATATGAGTCTTCAAAATGGAATACTGAGATATCTGTACCTTGTCTAGCTCCTGCATGACCATCTCGCTATACACTTTTAGAAGGAAGTCAGAGATTCATCATTAATCAACTGTATAATTTTTTCAGAAGTGTTCTTATGCATCAAAGTATAGGTGCCTGCAGATTTGGATCTGACAAAACCCTCCTCCCACTAATGCCATGGTCAGGGAAGAGCATAGAAACATGCATTATGTATTACCTATGAGGCTGCTAAGCATTGAAAGAATAGGTGACCAGGTAGCAGCAAAACACTGAAACATAAGTGTAAGCATGATGCTTACATGACACAACTTATCTATGACATCAGATGTCTGTCCTGCGCACTTCTACCTGATTGGACACCTCCTGGGACATGGATCCCTATATATACAGCCTTCTATATGTACTGAGCGCTCATTGCACAATACCCCCTGAATCTCATATGTTCATCCACATTACTGCTGTCCGATTGACCGTCAGTGTTGTCGTCTACATCAATGACATTACACTTTTTTAATGTTCACTGAATGCATCCCTGAACACTCTTACTGTAACTGATTACCCTTCCTTAAACCAAAAACCTATCATTGGGAACTGACCATCTTTGGTCGGCCCATCACTGTCTAAAAAGTAAACAAGCTGCCTTACCGACATTCACGTGCTTCTGTTCTACTGTTGGCAATGACTCGCAGCAAAGCAAAACAGTTAACAACAATTATGCAGAGTGCACCTTCCACCGAAAACACCACAAATGTATCCTCTAGACTGTCAACATTGACCTCACTTGGTTCATCACTCTCACATCGACTGAACTCACACACATACAGCCAGCATGTCTGACTCAATGGACTCTACTGTCATATCCCATATTCCAGACCTACATCCAATCATGTTCTCACACCTCATCCGGACCTTCAGACACCCTATCCATGTCTCCGGTCCTCTATCTGTCCAGATCCCTGCACCTCTGCATATCCACCCATCCAGATCCCTGCACCTATGCACATCCACATCTGCACATCCAGATCCAGATCCCTTTACCTCCATACCTCTGCAGCTAGCCTGCATCGTTCATCCTTTGTCTCATTGCCCAAATGTCATATGCTTTCATCCAGACATCTGATCTGGCCCGATCTGATACTATCTGATGTATCAATATGTTTCCAATCTGATATATATGATAAGCTCCTTGATTCATTTCCTGTTCATATAATGTTAACACAGCCTATTCAGTATTTCCTTGTTCCCGGTGTAGAGACTCGTGTGTCTTAATGCCAAATATGCGGCCCTTATCCACACATTCCTATGTAATCCAGCTCTAATCCAAAGGACCAGTCTCACAGGCACTCACGTGCGCGTTCATGTGCCTCCTCCTAGGTCTTCATGCTACTGTCTGTCCATTCATCCCATGTCCTTGCTGATTTGCTGGTGCATTATTCTCATCTCTTTCATTGAACTAACAAAACCTTTGGTCCGATGTCCGCATTTACAAATAGAAAGTCTATTCAAACTTAGTTTATATTTAGAGTTGATATGGTTACTCGGTTCAGGAGCGCGCTCGGAAGCATGCCGCATAGCGTAATCTCCCTTCTTAAATACAGAAAGGATTCTTTTGGTTCTGGTACTTACTTTCCCCTTACCTCAGTGTACTGGGAAGTGTATAGATCACCTCCTCATTTGAAATCTGATCATATTCTCCTATCGACTATCATCCTGCACATCTACTCTTCATTAAAGATCTTTTCCCTTAATGTTCTGAACGTGCCTACGCTTCACACGCACACATACTCGAACCTCCCACTCTCACACGCATCACATGTGTTACCTTCTCAAGCCTGCCAGCGCCCACCTAGCTCATAGAGTTTCCCTCCATTTTAATTCTGAGGAACTTCTCTCAGTGGTTGTCCTTTGGGTCGAGTCATTGTCTCATATCCTGGTCTTGCTGTAGAGCATCCATTTGTTTTAAGTGTTTTCACCTATAGTCAAGATTCCTCATCTACACCGGTGTAAAGATACAACAATGCTTGATACTATACGAAGTACGTGTCAGCAATATAAAAATGTTGTAGTGGTCTTGGACAGCCTAGTCTACTATACTTGCTAGACAAGTGTGTTCGACCCGAGGGGTTTGCTATTGGAATAAGTCTATATTTAGTTAATCAATAAACTGTCAAAAGTCCGAGCGCGAGAAACGGAATCCGAAGGTATAATTACAAGTCCGATGCCAAAGCATTGGCCGATGTTTTTGGGTTTTGCGGGTTAGCAGTGTAGAGACTCATGCCTCTCATTGCTTGATATGGCAGTTTTCACTAGGGAGTACATTGCACAAACTTGCAGCATCATTCTGTGTGCTATCTGCAGCTATCCCTAGGTGCAGCTTTCCCACGCAATGCGCGCACACTTCCCGCGCTTCACAATGTATATGTGCACGCGCTTTCCCGCGCTTGATCGCCCTATAGTGCCAGCCATCCAGAAGCATCCATCCACTGTCCACCAAGCTCTCTAGTGTGTGTATTTCTGTTTCCCTTATTTGCATATCATTCCACCTTTATTTTTATCATGGACCCTTACTTATATATATCTTTACATACTAGACCTTACTTGGTAGCACTTCAGCTCCACATGACAGTGCTTAGGCACCATATAAGCGCCAGCAGTACATACTATGAACTGACCTTTCCTACCACCTAACTTTCACCAACTTACTACTTAGCAGAACATAGTAGAAATCTATTTGTTTACACCTCACATCACACATCTCTCATCTTGCATCATATCATCACTTAAGCTTAGTCTCTCTCATTTCCGCAAACACGCACACACTTTCCCACGCTGCACGTGCGCGCATTCCCGCGCCTTTGTGCCTTGCGTGGACCTGCACTTTCTCGCACTTCACATTGGCTGACCAGTAGCGCTTTCAGCACATACTTCTAGATCCTTGCTGCACTCGCTTCCCCTTTAGGGTCGAATGCACTTGTCTTCTCAAGTATACCAGACTAGGCAACGTGCAACCTACAACATTTATAGATACAGTCAGGAGCCTCATTCGCGCCTTGCAGTATTGTTGTTTCTACAGCAGGTTTCGGGTGCGGGTTTGCGTCAGGTTTGAAAGGGAATGTCGGGTATAGCGAGCGGTATGCGGATTATCGGTAACAGCGGGTGGTTCAGATAAAAAGAGCAGTAATATTTGCAATGTCAACTAAGAACTACAGAATATTGGGTTTGACCACTAAGCATCGGGAAACAGCTCCCTACTACTTGGATCCTGAATATGCTATATGGAAACCAATATATATAAGTACATAGAAATACGGAACCCTATAGGTGAAAGTAGCGGCCAAAGAATTTTGGGTCCAATGTACATGTAAATAAACACGAGGCGCTGCGGACTATGGGAAAACGTGTAATAGTGCTGGCTATGACGTGAGTAATGTGCGAAATAATCAACTATGCACCTAGTGGGGCTAGCTGACAAGCCAAGACATGGATAGGACAAGTGCGCAGGAAAAACATCGGGTCTGATGTGGCCGATGTGTCGGGTCCACTGGTCAAAGCATCGGGTTCAGCAGATATGCATCAGGTTGCATCGGGAAGTGAATATCATGCGATGGACACTTGACGTGATGTGTGAAATGGCTGAATACAAGCCTAGTGCGAGCTTGAGTGCTACACCGGTATCTCGGTTATACTTACTACCGGTATGCTTACTGATCCATTAACCTATGCTTCATTTCTGACTCATGTTTGACAACTTTGCTTATGCTTCATACATAGCCTCGGACCTTTGCTTATTGATCTTTCCAATAGTCACTTAGTATATAAACTCTTGTATATGTCCTGTAGTTCCTCAGTCTGAATATCATATTAGTCCTCGCACTAGATCTCACACTAACTCCTCATATCAGTTCTAGTCCTCCGACTTAGTCAATATCCATCTCGGGCCTAGGGAGGAATTCCCTAGGCCAGAGTCTGCTCCTCCACTCCTCCACTCCTCCAATCCAATCCTCTGAGTTTCCGGAAGTTCATCCAGATTTTTCCTGTGGTCCTCTGGACCTATTCTGCTTCAGACTTTGTCCTTGCAGTCCTTTCCTCTGTTTGCCTTCTACTCAGGACAAGTCCCAAGTAGCCATTATACATATCCATATTAGGATGAAACCTCATTGTAATTTCCTGAACTTTCCCACACTCATCCAGGAAGTTACTTGCACCCGTCCAGAAAGTCCTTCTGAAGTTTCCCACGCCTTCGGACATCCTTGGACTTTCTCTGGACATCAATCTGAAATTAAGGGCACATACTCAGGTAAGGGGCGCAGGCACACAAGCTGAAGCCAAGCCCCTCAGAATCAGTCCTACCCTTTGTGCACGGTCTTAACATCTACCAATGACGTGCACTCTATGTCAGCTAACTCCAAGGTGGCTCGTGTTGAGCAGAGCTCTGCAAGCAAGCTGCCATTTCTCATGGCAGGTGAGCTAAGTCCTGAGGACAGTTTGAGCCTGGGAGATGGGATGTATGCAGTTCTTCCTGCACAAGGAGGTGAAAGATGTAGAGATGGTAAAGAAAGTGGCATGGGGCATGCAGGAGCCGGTGATACAAGATTGGTACAGTAATAACCAAGTGTGGCTGGATGCTCTGACATTCAAAGATTACATGACCGAGTTCCGCAACTACTGGCTTCCTTCAGGTTGTGCAGACATGGTTTGTCACAAAATGCTGGCATCAATGGCCCTTTCATGAGTGGGTGGTGGACTTCCAAGGACGAAACACCTTGTTACGGGGTACTACCTCTCACCTTGCAGATGCTAACATCTTGTACCACCTGGAGGCACACATGAACCCAGAGCTAGCAGCAGATTACCATGCTGAACAGATCACCAAAGCTGATCTTCGCAAATGGATTGAGAAGGTACACTTGCTTGATGAAAAACACTTGTGATACCTGGTGAGGCAACGAGAGGCTGTTGAGACTACCTTGCACATGGAACACACTCGCTCTGGTGGGAGAGAAGAAACTCACTGCAGGTACATGTTTCAATATGAAGCAAGGACAAGCTACGACAACCTCAACTGCCTCCTCTTCCAAACCCTTCATGCGTCTACCTGCACTGACCGACAATGAACAGCAGCTTCTGCAGGATAATGATGGATGTTTTAAATGCTGAGAGCCATTTGCAGGTCATATGTCGAGTAATTGTTCTAAAGGTTTCCCTGACAGCAGCACCTACAAAATGTTGACGGCGGCTGCAATCATCTCACGAAAGTCAAAGAAGAACAATAGTGTCATCGCATCTGTAGATGTCAAAGAGGAGAATATGGTTGCAGTCGTGATGCTGTCCATGGTATTAGGTGATGGAACTGACTCTGAGGAGTGTGTGGCTCCTTTGCAGACTCCTCACTTTCGTTGGGATTGTCTTGTGACTGGGCCTGCTGTTTCTTCTCCTATCCAAATTTCTGCGCTTATTGACCACGGTTCCTCTCTAGTTCTGATTGATGATGCCCTTGTACACAAACTTGAGTTATGCGTGCAACAACTGCCCAAAGCACTTCCAATAATGCTCACACTTTCGCAAAAACAAAACAAACTTTCGTTCTGTCGCAATACATCAAGATTTCTTGTTCTTCACCTGATCAGGCTTATATTTCACGCTCCATTCATGTAATTGTGGCTTCAAACCTCTGTACTCCTCTGTTACTGGGAGGACCATTTTTGCAACATAATCAAATTGTTATAGATCACAAACTTCGGACTTGTGTCACAAAGGATGCTAACTATGACTTACTTAACCCAGAGGCAGCAACACAAATGAAGAGAGGGGTGTTGCCTTGGGGACCACACCTGTTTTGGATGAAAAGAAGTGTGGTAAATGAACTAAATGATGTACTTCCAGAACTGAAAACAATCATTGACACCAAATGTGAGGAAGTACAAGGTGTGGATGTAATTGGGGCAATACAGGCGTGGATCGACAACCTCCAGCAACAAGCAGCACTTACAGCTAGAGACATTGCTGTCAAGGAGGGGTTCCGCGATCGCTTTCCAATGGACATCCCACACAACGACTTACTTCCTGACAATGTTCTCTTCCGGGTGCAACTTAAGGATGCTAATGAGATTGTGCAGAAATGGTCTTACGATTGCCCAAAGAAGTATCGGGCAGCCTGGAAGATCTTGCTCAACTCTCACATCGAGAGTGGACAATTGAGACACTCAGAAAGTGAGTTTTCGTCACCGGCCTTCATCATCCCAAAAGCAGACCCAATGGTCTTGCCAAGATGGGTAAACGGCTTTCAACTACCTAACTTAAACACCATGCCAAACAACCACCCTTTGCCTCATATCGACAAAATACTCAAAGATTGTGCTAAGGGAAAGTTTTTCAGAAAAAGTGACATGACTAACACATTTTTTCAAACAAAGGTACATCCTGACAACATGAAATACTTGGTGGTGCACACGCCTTGGGGTAAGTATGAATGGACCATTATGCCCATGGGTGTGCGTAATGCACCCACAGTGCACCAACGGCGAATGATGGCAGCTCTTCGACATCTCATTGGTCGTATCTGTCATGTTTATTTAGATGACATCATCATCTGGTCGCAGATGCTCGAGGAACATGAGGTTAACATTCGGCTGGTCCTTGAGGCCCTTCGTGCAGCACATCTGTATTGCTCAACAAAAAAGATGTCCTTGTTTAATATTGAGATTGACTTTTTAAGGGCACCATATTTCAGAACATGGAATCGAGGCCAATAAATCTAAGATCGCACGGATCTTAGATTGGCCACAGCCACGATGGGCAACTGATGTTCAAGCATTCCTGGGAATCATCAGATACCTTACAGATCATCTGCCATTGGTGGCTAAGCACACCCTTGCACTTACGCCTCTGACTACCAAGGCCGCAGACAAAGCTTTCCCCGAATGGAGGGCAGAACATCAGAGGGCCTTTGAAGGAATCAAGGAGCTTGTGGTAAGCCCGCAGTGCCTGACGACTATTGACCACAATACACCAGGTGACAATAAAGTGTTTCTGGTTTGCGATGCCTCAGACTATGCAACCAGGGCGGTTCTTTCATGCAGAACAATGCAAGAGTCATCATGGCCTGTTGCCTTTGACTCAACACAACTGAACTCAGCACAACATCACTATCCAGTGCACAAGAAGGAACTCCTTGCGATCATTTGTGTGTTGAAGAAGTGGCAGTTGGATCTGCTGGGTATGCATGTCAACGTATATACTGATCATTGCACACTGCAGAACTTTGAATGGCAACAGGACCTATCAAGGTGACAAGCTCGGTGGGCCAAATACATGTCGCAATACGACATCACTATCAATTACATATGAGGCAATGAAAATTGTGCAGCAGACACATTATCAAGACGAGTGGACACTGTGGTTACAGATATTAGTGCAGCTGTGCTAACAATACATAGTGATACCAAGCTTTATGATCTCATCCTGAAAGGATATGGAGAAGACGACTGGTGCAAGAAACTCCATGGCCTTCTAGGGTCGTTGCTGGGTCTGACACGCAATGAACATGGCTTCTTTTACATTGCAGGTCGATTTGTCATCCCTCATGTCAACAACCTTCGTGAACACCTGTTCCACATGGTGCATGATGCAAGTGGACACTTTGGTGCGGCCAAAAGTTATGGCTTACTGCGTAACTCATATTATTGGCTGAACATGAGGCGGGACTTGACCAAGTCATACATCCCTTCATGTGCATCATGTATGCATAACAAGTCGAAAACAACGGCAACGGCAGGACCATTGCACCCTCTGCTGGTACCAGAGGAGCATGGTGACTCTGTGGCAATTGATTTCATTGAGCCTCTGCCCAAAGATCATGGCTATAACATGCTGATTACTATGACAGACAGGTTGAATTCAGACATCCTGCTGGTACCATGCAAGGACACCATCACAGCCAAAAGCTTTGCGACACTCTTTTTTGACCATTGGTTCTGTGAAAACGGACTGCCTAAGGAGATTATTTCAGATCACAACAAGCTTTTCATGTGGAAGTTCTGGCACACATTGTATAAACTGATGGGCATTAAGGTCAAGATGTCATCAGCTTATTATCCCGAGATGGACGGCTCGAGCAAGCGCTCAAACAAAACGGTGATGCAGTGCTTGCAATATTACATAGATTGCAACCAAAAGAACTGGGTACAGGCGCTCCCTTGGGTACATTTTCAAATCATGAGCACGATAAACATGAGTACTGGCTTTGCACCATTCCAGTTGCATCTGGGGCGCTTGCCAAGGATGCTACCTCCACTCATGGAACAAACATCAACATCAGAAGAACCAGAAGCAAAATGTGTGCAGTCACTGCTGTCGAAGCTGAACTTCGATCTAATGGAGGCTCAAGACACCTTGATCACTAGCAAAGCTGCTCAAGCAAACACCGTCAACTAGGGAATGATGTGGTGATACCCCCACCCACACCCACCAAAAACCCACACCCACACTGGAGGGTGTGGATTTATTCATGAGTACCAGAGATGGCTACCCATACCCACACCCATAGAGGGTATACCCATGGGTATGATATGAATGATTGGTACTACACACTTAGATATCTTAATGAATGTTGTAGTAGTACTGGAGACAAATATACTGCTAGTCTCACCTTGTTAATTGGCAGTCATTTGAGAGAGATAAAGCTAAATAAAAACCCAACACCAGTAAGTCTCTGAAAAATGCAAAAATAAAAGTTGACATTATCCTTGTAATACTAGTTGAGACAAGTCTGTTGTGAGTTTTATCTTGTTAATCAGTAGTAATTTGAGCAAAATAAAAATATGTATTGATGAGTTTGGCCAAACACAAGTTGTTATTATCATTATGTATCTTGATGAAAATTGTAGTGCTATTTAAGGTGAGTCTATGGCTAGTTTATCTTATCAATTAGTTAACATATCAGTAACATAGGGATTGAACACTACTGAACCAAAGTTCAAAGTTGTGTTTCTATAGTCTACATGTAACATGATAAATGGAATCAACATAGATGACAAAGATATTATTATTGAAAATGAAGTTGTTGGCTATTCAACCTAGGCATACCATTCACTGAGACCACTACTAGCATATTTGACAAAGTTGAATCACATATCACAGTGCAAAGATAATTTTTTGCCTACATACCCACTGTGGGTGTGGGTAGGGGTGTGGGTATCCTAAGTGCCTACCCCCACCCATACCCCTGGGTTAGTGATGGAAAAGTCCAGTTTGGTCCGGTTCTCCAGGAAATTAGGAGAACCGTGGACTGGACCATTGGTTCGGTTCTCCTAGTAAGCAGAACTGTGGACTGGACCATCGGTTCAGTCCGAAAATGGTCCAGTTCTGGTCCAGTGAGGGTTCAGTGAGGGTTCGAACCGAGAACCGGACCATCCAAACTAATAAAAAATTCGTCAAGAAAAATTATATTGAAACACGCCCAACAACACCTCACGTTCACGTTCACGAACGAAGATTCAAAGACTGTTCATTTACTTCTATTGATTAAGGCAGGTTTAGTTTCGCTCACATACTATCTCTTTCATTCCGAATTTCAGGCCATCGCACTCTTCAATGCAAATCAACGAGTGGACGGAGTGCAGCGCCTTCAGGAACTTACCATCACTTGCCCTAACATCGATAACACTGCATATGGCGTCGTAGAAGTGAGCATCTTACATTCAACAAAATCCAGGTTCTTGCGTCGATTGACAGTAATTTTTCTTAATTCATACTTTAGGCTTATCTTCTTGTCTGACTGGGTACCGATGCCTTGGATGGTGGGCATCACAACGAAGCTGCTGACCATTTCGCCGAAGCTGTTAATGCCATTGGCTTTTCGTCTGAATCAGCCATTCATTCTACATATGAGGACTTCATTATGGTATGTTGATGTGATGCAACCGAATGTGCAGAAATGGTGTGAGGCACTTCTTTGCGCGGGTAGACTTATCGAAGCTGTTAGATCATTTCAATATATGATGGATGAGAGCGATGAAACTATGAAGGCCACTTGCCTTGATTGGTCCATTGGCAAGTTTTTTCAAAGGTGAGTTGATAGTCTCATTGTATTACATCCTCGCAACTGAACAGACTTGCAATGCCAGGCCAACAAATCTGCACTCCATGTATGTAACACCTTCATTCAAAGATCTTGTTGGGCTCAACATACATACACTAGGCTAATGCTACACGACCTCCAGTCCAATGACGTCCACCTGCTCGTCAGGTACCCCATGTTTGTTTCAGTTTGAACAGGTTCGAACCTGTTCAGAACCGGTTCTGCAATTCTGCAAGTCCCCGAACTGCGGACTGGACCAACGGTTCGGTCCTCCCTATTGCCCGAACCTTGAACCGGACTTCGGTCAGGTTCGAAATGGTTCAGGTTCGAACCGCGGTTCAGAACCGGACCTGGCCATCACTACCCTGGGTACCCACACCCATGACCCACAGTGGGTGCTGGATACTGTTAAGACCATGCACAAAGGGTAGGACTGATTCTGAGGGGCTTGGCTTCAGCTCGTGCGCTGCGCCCCTTACCCGAGTATGTGCCCTTAATTTCAGATTGGTGTCTGAGGAAAGTCCAAAGACGTCCGAAGGACATCCGAAGGCGCGGGAAACTTCGGAAGGACTTTCTGGACGGGTGCAAGTAACTTCCGGATGAGTGCGGGAAAGTTCCGGAGGAACTTCCGGAAATTACGATGAGGTTTCGTCCTGATACGGATATGTATAATGACTACTCAGGACTTGTCCTGAGTAGAAGTAAACAGAGGAAAGACTGCAAGGACAAAGTCCGAAGCAGAATAGGTCCGGAGGACCGTGGGAAAGATCCGGATGAACTTCCAGAAACTACGGAGGATCGGATGAGCGGATGAGCAGATGAGCGGAGTATCGGATAAGCAGAGCTCTGGCCTAGGGAGAAACTCCCTAGGCCTGAGATGGATAACAACTAAGTTGGAAGACTAGAACTGATATGAGGACTTAGAGTGAAGACTAGTGTGAGGACTAATATGATATTCAGACTGAGGTACTACAAGACATATACACGAGTTTATATACTAAGAGAAATAACGGAAGGATCAATAAGCAGAGTCCGAGGCTATGTATGAATCATATGCAAAGTTTGACAAACGCGAGTCGGAAATGAACATAGGTTAACAGATCAGTAAGCATACCGGTAATAGATATAACCGAGGTACTGGTAACAAGGAATACTGGATAGGCTGTGTTAACGTTATATGCACAGGAAATGAATTACAAAGCTTATCGTATATCAGATAGGAAACGGATCTATACATCGGATCGGACCGGATCGGATATGGTCCGGACGAGATGCGTGGATATATAGGATGTGGCATTAGAGCAGCAGGACAAGGATGAATGATGCAGGCTAGCTGCGAAGGATAAGGGATCTGGATGTGGACATGCGGATGTGGATGTGCAGAGGTGCAGGGATCCAGATGGGTACTGGAGACATGGATAGGACATCCGAAGGTCCAGATGAGGCGTGGGAATATTATCGGATGTAGGTCCGGAATACGGGATATGACAGATACCCATGACATTGCCTACCGTCAACAAGAGACGTGCCGCATACCTTATCTTGCAACAGGGAGATTGCGCCATGCTGGCCACAAAATATCGTCATCGAGAATATATTCAAAAGGGCGACAAGTGGGTAGCAAAATTCATGCCAAGATACGATGGACCTTACACAGTCATTGAAGACCATCCAGAAAGCTCTACATATACCCTTGATTTGCCAAATTCTCCCAACATCTTCCCCACGTTCCATGTTAGTCAATTGCGACCATTTAAGCCCAACGATCCAGCTCTCTTCCCCTCGTGAGAACATCCTAAGCTGGGGCCAGTAGTGACTGAATATGGACAACTTAAAAATTTCATCAACAGGATCTTGGACGAAAGAAAGGTTGGAAGAGGGAAAAAGTATCTTGTGCGGTGGGTTGGTTTCAGCGAGGAGGACGATGAATGGTTGCCACGGCGAGACTTGGAAGACTGCAAAGTGCTCAACACTTGGGAGAAAGAAAAGTCTGAACCATGGAGGGAAAGGGTGTAAGCATGATGCTTACATGACGCAACTTATCTATGATGTCAGATGTCTTTCCTGCGCACTTCTACCTGATTGGACACCTCCTGGGACGTGGATCCCTATATATACAGCCTTCTATACATACTGAGCACTCATCATACGATACCCCCAAAATCTCATACATTCATCCATGTTACTGCTGTCCAATTGACCGTCAGTGTTGTCGTCTACATCGACGAAATTACAATAAGCAGCCAATATCCTTCACAGTAGGAACATTATCAATTTGAGGTGCTACGGGGAACACGGATTATAAAAGATAAGCTAATTCACACTGAAGCAATTCAAATTAAGTATGCTGGTCGCCGAAAGCTGCACAAAAAATTAATGTCTAATTCGATGATTCATATGACGTCGGCGATGCTGCTCCACCGTTCGTTCCGTTAGTGAGGAGGGGTCGTTGGTGGAGCATAACTGCTTCCATGTGCCTAAGGAAGCCATAAATGAGGTCACGATATAATATATCAGTTCTGAACCTTACTTGTTACGTTTAGGGTTGATGCAGCACCAGTGGTATCCTCTGCGAAGATCACAGCCATACCCCTAAAGAAGTTCAATCAAATTGATCACATGGTGGCAAGACAACACCTACTGTTCCATGTGGAAGTCGATGTGGCTAGAAGATGGCATTTGAATTAGCCAGGCACAAGAACAGTATCGAGATCGTACCAGTGCAAAAACCATGGCCCTGGATTATCGGTTCTAAAGCGAATTGTCACGTTGTCACCCGATCTGCCATTGCTTGTCGTATCCCGGCGTACAGGATTGACGTAGTTGTAAACGTCACTTCCAGAGCTTCTTACAACGGAGAAGGGGTGCTGTGCGATACATGAATCAGAGTGCCAACAGGATATAGCAAGGACACTCACTCCGTGTAAGTGAAAAGGATGCTAGAATGATGGTGCATGAGAAGCATACGGTAAGGAGATATTGGGATTGCCTACCGGTCCCTCAGGCTGTCCGCCAGGTATGGACACCTCGATGGTTTTATTGGCAGGCAAAGTGTAAACCGATCCATAGGGTTTCAGCTCAGAAATGTCCAATTTTCCGTTTAAAATTTGCATTAAGACCGGAGTCGGAGGCGAGGTATAGGTGTAGCCATTGATGAGATAACTCATGCGGCCATCCCATACGGCTTCTAGATTTATCGACACGTCCGCGCCACCGGACTCCGCGACACCGGGGGCTGAGGGGTTTACCAACGCATGCAAGTTCTCTTCGCTCAAAGGGTTGGTCAAGGTCCAATTTCTGGGGATGGGGTCTATTGCCGGAGCTCCATCATATTTAAGTATCGCAGAGTTGAGACCTCCTGCAAAACTCGTATCATAATTGGGCATCGCACGAATCCAGTAGCTGTCGATCGGCTGATCTGCAACCAAGATGAAAGAGTACCGTTGCCCGGCCATAATTTGGATCGAGTCAACTTCCAGAGGCGTCGTGTATTCGCTGTCCGCCTCGATGACTGTAAAAACGTGGTTATCAATCGTAAACACGTAGTTTGGTCTGCATGCCATATTCATTAACCGAATACGGTAGCGTTTTCCTGGCACGACGTGTATGACAGAAAGAGGTAGCGGTGGTCCACTTGGATAACGTCCCACACCATTGATGAGAGTCGAAGCGGGAGTATCGGCAAGGGCAAGGTCGTAGGCGTTCACGTGGTACCTTTGATCAGAACGTTTAATCAAAGCAGTAAAGGTGCTGATGATCTTACCAATCTATGAGAGTAATGATGGTCGATTCTATATGATCGTTAGCACATTCAATTACGCATGTAGTCAAGGTTTAGACGGACCGTCATCAACATCATACATGCCCAGGTAAGGATCCTCTGGGTCATAGATGACCAAAGCTCCCCTCATACCTTCACCTGCACGAACGGTGAGATTTGTTTGCACCAGTGAAGAATGAGATCACCAACAGTACTGGAGCTGGAAATGTGAATGATACCTGAGACACCGGTAAATAGATGAATGCAAGGTAAAACGATATTTCTCACCAAAATGTGCCACTCTGGTCCTCTGGCGTGAATTCGTACATGAACGAACGCCCAGACGCGATGGGGCACTGAGTCACCATGGGAGATCCATCCATCTCAGCCGACCCGTGCTGATTGATTCCATGCCAGTGCTAAAGCGAAGTCAGCACCGCTCCAGAATACAAGAAGATACTCACAACGGTCGTGCTCTTGTTCATCGACTCGTCCACCAACAAATTCGTGACGTTCACTTGGAAGCGTTCGCCCTTAATGAAGTAAATCTTCCTGGTAGGGATAGTCATATAAATAGACCACTACCTTCTGTGCTGTGAGGACTGGTCCAGGAGTTTGGCCGTTGACCACGATGGCACTGGAAATGTTTGTTGAGCATGAGAAATCAACCAACCGCGTGTCAATAACATACTTCATTGAAAAACCGTCGGGGGCGACAAGGGCGTTTGAAATGAGAAGCTCAGCATTGAGTGCCGCACAAGACGACACCAAGGCCGCCAGAAACCAGGTAGACATAGTTCAAAACTTGGCTGTCACCAATGCTACTGAGAGACTGTTGAAACTTGAGTCCGAGGTCGCGTACTAAGTTGTTAAAATCATTTTAGCATCCCTCTCGTTACGTATTTTTCGATCGGTCAATATTTCCTCTGGGTAAAAGTAGCGAAGTCGCGGCAAGCCAGGAGGAGAGATTCATGTCGTGGGGTGCTGAACAACAAAGGCCTTCGCCTTGCCTTCGCCCGACGCTTTCCCTATTGGCAAGTACTGACCACATCATGATGCTGCCAAGTTGTATAGGATTCACAGCTCCAGACCAAACCCAGACTCAGCATGTTTGACGTGTGACTATCAAACTAACCGGAAAGGAAAAGCTCGGACGAGCTGAACGAACAAGGACTAGCCGCCCGAGCAAGGGACCGAATTGCATAGGCAAATGAAGTGATCGGTCTCCATACCACTGGCAGTCTATTACGTAGTACTGCGGTGATCTCGTGAACCGATCACGATTTTCCAGGGATTTTCCTTGAAACGATGCGCCTGCAAGGCTTCGTCAGACACGTCGTTCCACTGGGTCAATAGACATCCTAGTGTAATATTGAAATCATCCAGGTATTATCCACCAACAGTCCCAAAAGTCTAAGTAGCCATCATAATAATATGATCATATGCAAGCCTGCCACGAATCGCGGTGCATGGGAACATATCGATAACAAGGTGGCATTAATCCCGGCATGTCCAGACAAGCCCATACGTCATGAAGTACGTTAACATCGCTGCGCAAGAAAATCAGAGTCCAAGATAAACATATGCATACAGAAACTGTTCGAAAATTATAACCCTGGTCACTTGTCTTGTTTGTCTATTCCACTGCTGCTGCCAGGGTCATGCATCTTATCCTGCCCTGGAACAGCTCGTGCGCTGGGCGATGAGCGTTTCTCATCCGCAGCACTTGAGTCAGCACGCGGCCGTTTGCGTGATGAACGCGGCGACATCAGTGTTCCTCCATTAGAAGACTTATCCGGATGAAGGTCACCACCGCGTTCAGCGGAGTAATGCTCCGCATCGCGATCTCGTTCCCATGAGAGACCATCTCGCCCATTAGCGGGGGGTAGTGTCATATGGAGCTGTTGGGCGCCTGACTGAGATGCATTCTGCGACAGGAAATCGAGCCAGCTAGGGTCCCCAGGAGGCCCTATTACAGTCTAAGGATATTTCCACTTGAAGAGAAATGTAAAACATACCTGATTCTTGCGGTGGAGGTTGCGAGGGAGGTGGCAGCGGCGGCTGTGATGGTCCATGGGAAGGCCAATCAAGCGGCGCGTATTGTGGACCTGTGCTTTGCGGCTGCCGATGCTCGTCGTTGTCTAAAAATGTGGATAACAAGGAGTCTGGAGGTTGTTGAGAATGCAAACCGCTTGAGTGGGTGTGTTGACTTGGCGAATGATTGTGCCGCATTAGCTGGTGATACATTCCCTGTAATTGGGGGTCCTGAGGTTGAGAATACGATGACCGTTGGCTGCTGTAGCTGTTATTACGCGGTAAATTAGAGCCTCGGGACGACGAGGACGGGAAGTCAAAGTTTGAAGGCAGGAAAGACTGCGGGGGACTATTTGACACTCCCATATATCCGTTATACGGAAGTTGGTGAGACGATGGACCGTTCGATCGATATGCAGTAGAATGAGCCGATGTGGGTGAAGGGAGATAACCACCATTGTACATAGATTCGTCCCCTGAAAGCTTGGAGCCACTGCCTCCATGAACGTTGGGCGCTAGACGGGGCTTCTTTTGAGAGCTAATTTGACCGTTTGGAGGGAGCAACCGACCGGAAGACGAATGGCGTTCTGTGGAAATAGGAAGTGCAGATCCCCCACCAGACGATGGAAGCTGTGACGAGTGGTGAAGGGGCATAGGAGGGGGAGGGATGGTCATAGGACGGTGATAATCAGCCATCTGTTTCAGAGTGAGCGAAATGAGAAGAAAAAGATCAAATGGTGATCTCACGTCAACGTTTAGACCCATTTCACCTCCTGAAGGAATCAGAAGTTTTGCATTGTTGCTATATTCCGCTTTGAATTTGGGCTCGTGGCGCCTCTTGCTTCCACGTGTGGGAATAGAATCTGGGTCGTCGTCGTCGTCACCCTCGTCATCGTCAATATCGGCGTCATGATGAAGTTTGGCGTTGGCGTTGTTCGCGAAATCGTGGGGAGTGCGGGTATCCTTCTCTCCATCGTACTGAGCAAGAAAAAAGTCGGTAAAGAACAGACCAAAAAGAAAAAGAAATTACTTACACGAACGTGACGCTGAATGATATCGTGGATGTCGCCAGAACAGTATTGATAAAGTTTCAAGTGATGACCCGCACGTTCCTCTGATGGTGATGATGTTCATGTTAGGAAGGACACGCATATATGGGATATGGAAAAAAACTCGCCAAAGATGACGACGGCGACGTCAACAGAGCAGAGGACGCCAAGTTCGTAGGCCTTTTTGAAGAGACCATTCTTACGCTGTAAGGAGGTGAGGATAATTATAAGTTATCAGCTGCCAAGCTATTAATGGCAAAAATAGCCAAAGGCTTACCTTTAAAAAAGTTACTGAACGATTACGCTCGTGCTATGTTTAAGAATTACAGAGAGGGTCGTTAATGATGGATCAAGAGGAGGTCAAGTAAAATTGGAGTAAAGCGCGCTGGCACAACCGCGACCGAGAATAGCAGCAGGCCAACTACATAACAAAAATGAAACTTACGGTGATCGGTTGGATCTCAATTTTTCTCCTGCCCATTTTACTATCGAAAGGGATGAAGAGACGATGAAGGGAGAGATGATGGGAGTACAGAAGAGAGATGGCAGTGGGCGAGAGGATGGGAGCCTTGTCTTTGAAGTTTGGATCTTTCACTGGCGGCAAGTAATTCCGCGAACGGGTGCCGAAACCCAAGCAACTGCAAACGGCGCTCATCAGATTCAGAGATCGGGATTAAACCCACAATTCCGGATTTCACCGGATTCTATCATTTTATCTAAATTAGGCAGTAAAGTTCATGAAAAGATCAAGCTAAAATACCAAATTTGGTTAAACATCTTTCGTTGAAATGTCAGGCTGATTCATCCAATAGTAAGCTTCCTATGAATCATCATCTCTACCCTTTTTCTCACACTAACTCACCATCCCGCATCTCCGCAGCCTAACCTCGATTCAACCCAGCGAGAGTCGAGCCCCTCGGAGGCACACCTTTTCATGTCCGCGTAGTAATACTACTAACAACTAGTTACTATCTGCGCAGTACGTTTCTCCAACACTTCAACTGACACTGCAACCGATCTTACAAGTCTCATCTTCACACCCCTTGTTTCGTCAGTGATCGTGCCTTCTACATAGGTCTTCTGACTCCAGGTTCGGATCCAAGGACGTCCGTTTCTTCATCCCAGGCAGCTGACTTTTGCCAGTGAACCGAATTTTAACCGGCATTCATACCAAGTCGGCCGGACTATCGTACCTGATCGAGTTTGAGTGATACTCAGCTGCGAAGCGACGTCACTCCTACAAAGCGAGTTTATGATCGCTGAATAACCCAAAATTATGATATCGCCCAAAATAACAAGCTAGCTTGTTATTTTGGAACATTCATATTCATGTGCGTATTTCTGTCCATTAATTTGGCCCCTCTGAAGCTTGTCAATGTAGCACACTACAACACTCGCCCAACATCGAACTGATGCTACTGTAGAACCCTGGCGCGTCCAAACGGCGCCCCTGTGTGTTCCATGTCGCATAGTGTGTGATAATCACGCAATCCCTTCCAGGCCGCCGTGCAATATACTTCCACGCCTACTAAGTACCATATCCTATGCGCTTGTTTGTCTGCCTCGCGTCTCCATCATTCCCGGTCTTCCCGTAAGCCTTCTCGCCATCCGCAGCTTCATCTATAGCCCATCTGATCCTAATTGCAACCGTATGTTCTAATATAGACATTTCACTCTCACCCAGATTCTCGAAAAGCACCGTGTCGACGAATGCGAAGCGACCTTTCCCCCCACTCAGATATTTCAGGATCCATGTCCTCGATCACTCTCTTCAAGCCCAGAGCACCTAGCCTGGTGTTTCATACGGTTAGCGATAATTATTTTTGTCGCGATAACTCAGCGAGCAATAATTTGTTTGTTATAGCCGTTGATTAGGGCATATCGGATGGCCTTTCAAAAGCGTGCAGGAGTCTGTTATCGCAAACCGAACCCGCATACCCCCAAATTTCTCTCCGTACAAATCCCTATTTCCTATGTCCGACATGAATTATTCAGCAACTTGCCCAATCCTCAATAGCTTCGCTGATTTACTCCGTCTTCGTTCCGAGATGCCGGCGGCATGCCATGGGGTCAATCAAAGGTGGCAAAGTTCGTTGCTTACCCACTCCACAACCCTAATGATACCTTCCAATTTCCTTTATTCGATATCCTCTGTGTCGATGGCATTTTCGCGATCTCCTGAACATGTGGCTTGTGTCAGTGACTGTCTTGTTTGCTCTCACACACAAAACCCGAGCTGTCTTACTCCCTCGGACTTCCGTGCAGGCGCCTGCCCGTCATACGAACGGCAGACAACGTAATCTTCTTATCTCTTGCCACGGAGATATCCCGGTGATCTCCTGTCTTCCTTGAGGCTTCCTGCCTCTTGTCGTACTGTCTTTTGTTGTGCTGTCTTCTGTCATATCTTTCTCTCCAAAAGGCATGCCGTGACGAACATATGGAATCCCGCAACATGTTAGTTGTCCATCTACTCTCAAGATCGAGGCTATCCAACCAATACGATCCGGTCACATGGTACGCGCAATGTTTCACAACATCCATTCGGTGATTGCCTGCTCGGAGGATCGTCCTATGTGGAGATCCTTATACATGTGTTCGAAGCTCCTGACTCCACCCTGATCTCCCACCAATCCCTAAACTCATGAGATATCTTCTATTGCCATATGGTCCACTAGGAACTTTACGATCACACGCGATGTCTGGCCGATCAATCACCGTGTCGCAAAGCCGCTCCTATCTTGACAATGTTTCAGGTGTCGCCATGATGGACGCCACGATCAAGCACACGGGAATGTTCTGATTGATGCTATCAGGATTGGAAAATTGGGAACCATTCCTTGCCCTAACATGTTCCGCATACCTCTAACATGATGGAGATTTGGCAAAGGGCTATTTGCCACCACTGTCCCGGCCCGTTCCCGGGAAGCGAGACGTGGAAAAGATGGGGGCACGTCTTGGCGATCTATTGTCTAGCCTCGCCCCATGGACGCTTCTCTGTCATGAGTATGTAACCTCGTAGTTCGCACAGGTTGCACGCATAGATGATGACCTTCGAAAGCTTGACCCAATAGAGTTTGACAATGAAGCGGTTCCTGTGGTTGCATCACTTTGGCTGAAACGAGATTCATTGGCCGATAGAAGGCCGCATGAGAAGAGTCTGGCCGCTTCGATTCACGTGCCTCGTTAGTGCAGGCTCTCGCGGCCACCGATAATTAGTGTTGATTTGCCTTTGCATCGGTCGGCTTTCCGGGGGGAAACTCAGGGAAATGGGAGTTAACGCTCAGGGATATGGGAGTTAACGCCTTGGCACTGTGGTCATGACGTTACTGTTGTTCGATGAGCCCGCGGCGGAGGCCAATTACTTGGAGATGACTGATCAATGACCGCCGGGTGGTATTTTACACACTAGCACCCGCGAAGCCCATCCGGACTGGGTAGGTAGGATAAATTGTGTGAATACATACTAAGGGTCGTATGACTGAACTAAAGGTGTGATTAGGTTTAGATACACAAATAGCTGAGTCAGTATTATACAGGAAGAAGACATGATACACAAGGAAGGGTTAACGTTGACCATTCCGAGTAGGGGGATCATAATATCTGTATTGTATGAAGCAAGAATAGATGCCGCGGAACTATTCCGCAATTCACCCGTTCCTGAGTAGTGAGACCTCATACAAAATGATTGTTCTCTCTCTGCTCAAAAACGTGATAAGCTTAAAACCTTTTCCCTTTAATATCATTGGCTCACCGTATGTGCAGCCGGCGGGGGACCTGGGGGCTATGGGTAGCGGCATGAGTGTGGAGCATGGTTTGATGGAGATGCTACTACTTACCGAGGAGTAATGTGTTTCCTGCGGCATGTTGGCTCCTTCTCCTTTCACATAGGGAGGGGGAGGGGGCTGTGATCCAGGATACTCATTATCGTATGGATTCATGTTTGCGGTATTGGCCGGGTGACCAGGTGGAGGTGGAGGTGCATATGTCTGCGCTCCATGCCATATTGGAAGTGAGTAAGGTGGACCTGGTTGAGCATTCGTCGGGGGCTTGGTGACGAAAGGCATCGAACGATGTCGACGTCGAATCGTAGCTACACAGCATACTACGAGTAATAAGAATAAAAACACGATGCCTGCAGATTAAAATTATCCCTATCGTTCGGTTGATGCTCTTGATAACGGTCAAGAATATCTCACCGACTACAATCCCAGCGATCCGTCCACTCCAATTGTAGTTATACGTATCAGAAGCTTGTGCATACGCAGAGGATGACAGGCAGAGAAAAACAGCAATTAGTTGAGTTGGATTGTGGTTCATGATGGTACTGATCATGAAGTGTGTTTCAGTGTCCGAACAGTTTCTTACAGTATGCGCAGTTCAAGCGCAGTTCAACCGTGCAGTCCGGGTTGGAATTACGTCATTTGGAGGTAATGACGCTAAATAGCCAGGAAAGGAGATTTGCGAGAACTAAGTCCTGGAAATGAATTCAGGGCCGCAAAAATTTAGTCCGGGGAGCGCATCGACACTATAGCTAGCTAGGCTCTGCCGCCAGTCGAAGCAGAAAAAATCGGTTCCATGCCTTCTGGAACCGCAATAAGTTGTTTCTTCTGAGCCACGAGCTCCAGACTCCATGGCAGGAGACTAGGCTCTAAAGCCCTCGGATTTACCCCTTTCCGTCAACCTCAATGCCCCCTTCCACCCGAAACACGTTCAAAGGCTATACAGAGTGTGTTGCGAGCACTTGCGCAGCACAGCGTGCACAGAAAGACACACACTCCTATATGATAACAGTTAGCCAAGCAAAGACAGCACCAGTGCATCGCAGAGAGAAAAGCACAAACGGAGGTCACCAGAGAATTCAGCATGCCTCGTGATAGATACACGAGAAAAACGATCAACAGGAAATTCAAGTGGTCTAGCGGCTTCGATGACATACAGATCGAAACGATGGTTTAGTCATTAGTTGCTTCCATTGTGATACTGAAACGGTACTTCAAAAAATTCCGATTCCATGAGTCAGGCCATCCTCGTAAAGCTGCTCGTCTCATCTAGCTGTGCGTTTCAAATCTTCGAAAGGGTCGCTTGCGGCAAAGATGATAGGGATAATGCATCGAAAGTCCCTCCCCTTGGGGATCTTCATTCGACGCAACCGCATGTAGCCATAAACGCTTCTAGATACTCGCATTTACCGATCGAGGGGGTTATAATCAAAATCAACGTCTCGCTAGTGGAACCAGCCTAGTCCGCAAGATTTCACCATAGGCTCCGTGCAGGGTATCAGAATACATAAACGAAATGACGCATGTACACGCACACCTAGCTGATCAAAGGTTGAGCATGTCACAAAACACATCGTAAGGTGTTTTGTTCTTGTGCTCGGACGATCCTCCTCCCAGGACCCCCTCTATCTTCTCCCCGAGAGAGGGATGATATGTCTTTGAGTACATTCAGTGTGCGAATGGACGGCCGGCAGGTGAGAACGCGAAGAAGAAAGGCATGGTTCTGATCGAACGTACACACGTTCATGAGGAACAAGCGGCACGTGGTTAGGTTGTCAGTGGGAGTTGATCAGGGCGGCAGGACCCTCCAGGTCGAGATGATCTTGTAAAGGAAATCCGGTTTCATCGTATACACAATCAATGCCAACTGGGTCATGGGAAGAGAATATCGGGAAAGGGGTAAGATGCTATGATTCGTGTCAGTAGAACCAAACGAGACGAACATATCTTCGAATTCGAGCTCCCAGCCTAATGCAAACAGGTCACTTGGTTTTTATGTTGACTTGCTAGATCTGACATGGACGTTTCGGAACAACGTGGGACAGTCACCTGCTGTCACGTTTGAATCTATTTCCGAATCGTTGAACACACCTCGCTTCAGCACTTACAATCATTATGATCAGCGATTAATGATACAAACCTGGTCCACAGTACTTCGACTGTTCAGTTGCCTATACACTGTTTGCTTGAAGGTCAGTACTAGTTGAAGGATCAGGTCGAACGTGAACTCACTGATCGGGATTTTTATTGTAAGTTTGGAAAGGAGCCCATGACATAGACCTCAGAACATGATCCGATTTTGTACCTGCTCCATCATCATCTTAGGTCAAATTCTCCAGACTTCCACACGCTTGACTCTTTCAGCAGCTACAGCCAATCTCTTCCACAATCGCGCTTTATATCACAAAAGCGCAGTGTTGGGCTCGAATTCACAACAATCACCATATATGTCTAAGCCCGACTTCATATCCTGGATGCAATCCCACCTCGGCGCCCTCTACGAAGCGCGAGAGGACGAGGTATTTGCTAACGCCTTCGATACTGCATTCTCCCCCTCTTGCGAGGTCCGTGTGAACCATGCACCTTCGACACTTGATGCTTTGAAGGATAGCGTCTCATCGCGCAAAGCCGCCGCCAAAGGAGTTGCACTCTCTTGGGAGAACGTTATCTCCACTGGTAATCGTCCGGACGAAGTGAGTCTTTATGCCCAACATTATGGTATCGCTATCAATCTATCAATCGCCTATTGATAGCCCTCGGTGGTTGCCGGAACTTTAATCGTCACTCGTAGCATGATGTTCCGCGTTCGCGCCGCTCCTGCTGAGCGTCTGACTCACATCAACTTCAGTGCAAGGTATGATTTAAATTGCTTATAACCCTGCTGTCCCTCACATTTTAACTCTAGGGTGGAACCTTTAGAAGATTCTACCGTTCAGGCAGATGAAAACGATGACCGTCGCCGCATTACCAGCCTCTATCTTACCTCGGTGGACTCAGCACCAGCGATTCACTTCGTGACACCCCATCCAGTCAGTCAAGAAAAGAAGAAGTAGACTTACCAAAAACACGAGTAGGAGCCCTTTGCTATCTGTATCAGTAATGACCGCATGGTGGATGCTCATCCACAGATTTCCGAATAGATAGGATTGAATCGTTACAGTCGAGTGGCTTTTGCACAGTTCTGAGCCAGCCGCGTGAGGGGTATAACGTTGTGCTGGGTTTGAAATTTGCACTGGTTCTAATTAAAGTCCACACCTGCTCAACGCCTCACGGTACGCTCCACACATTCGAAGCAGTGGTGGGGAGCCTGGTGGTAAGTAGTGCAGTTCCCTTGTGAGCTAGGTATGCTTGTTGTTCATCCTGCAAGTTGCTGTGATGTCTGCCTTGATCCCTATTCCATCTCCTCAGAAGCTGCTCATTCTCCACATGCAATTGCCTGTGGCCACATATTCTGTCTCACGTGCGTTCCTACTCCAAGTTATGTTACTCCCAGCAATCATGTTTCTCCTCTTGTATGCGACCCTTCAATCCCAGATGCCTTCGCTCCTTGTCCCTAAGTGCATGTCCTCTCTGCCGCGAACCTTTCCGGCCAGATCGTGTCAAGAAACTCTACCTCGCCAATCCATCCAAACAAGACGATGCTGAACAAGATGCTGAACAAGATACTAACGATGATCAGCATGCTAGCCTCCTTTTGCATCGTGTGTCTCTAGTCTCAGGCGAAGACACGCCCGACGCAGAAGCTGTCAACGTAGTCGCCGAGGTGCAAGAATGGCTGAAATCTCAATCGGGTAATCTAAATTCTGTGAGTCCTTTTCATTGTGCGGACGCACCGCCAAGGCAACGTTTGCTGCCAATTTCTCACATACGGCACTTTTAGCATATCCCACTACGAGCTGCGGTAACCTCCCTCCAGCGAATCAAAGCTCTTCAAGACCAGATCGAGCGCGAAAAAGCAGAATGTTGTCGCCTTCGTGACAAGCTTCGTACCTGCAAACTTTACGCAGACCTCGACTTCAAAACATCTCGCGTAGTTGAAGAAGGTCTCCTTTCTAGGATCCAGAAAATAGAGAATGAACATGCTCTGTGAGTCTCCGCTTGTAAGCAAACGAGTATGTTCTAAAATAAGTTCTCTGCAGAGAGGTGATCATTTGATTGAGCGGCATTCATGTTTGACTTACATTGCGTCCTTGTAGCTGTCACGATTGCATTCTCAGCTGGAAATCCTTGTAAAATCTCAACCTCGATGCTCTAACACCAACAATCTCCTCATCCCTCAGCCAATTCAATCTCCTCGTGCAGTGGATTTGGATACCCACATACGAAGGGGACACAATAGTGAGTCCCTGTCCTCTGTACTATCGTACTTTACTCAGTTGCTGTATTTGTATTCCTCAGTCGCCTTCTCATTGATTATTTTCGTCGATATCATCGAGGTATATCCACTTCTTATTTCAATGGCTAAATAATAACCCCTTATGGCAGTTCGCGATATCGACCTGGCTCACATCACAATTTGATGTTCATCATAACTACTTCAGTCTAGCTGGACGAGACTGCACTCATTTTCTATTGTTCACTTCAACATGGACGCTCATATACTCTAGTTACCGCATTTTCTTCTTCTTTCCTCCTCCAGACAGTATCTTGGGTAGTATGGCTTGTCATATCTTCTTGTACGTAGACCTCCTTTGGAGCGAGTCAAATTTGCTGACCAACTCGCTATAGCCTGTGCCTAACATGGGTCTTCTGGGCCGTGAGCGCTGCAAGTTTGACTGCAGCTCTTAGTGGACAACTGAATCGCAAGTTGGTACATCTTCCTATTACTCATCGTTCTCCTTGTATCTTTTTAGTGCCCAAAGCCTTTTCGTGTACAGCGGTCAACTTATCGCGCTAGATGTCTTCGCTTGGGTTATTTTGTATGTATCACGGAATCATTGATACATATCTATTAATATCGTTTCCTTGTTCGTACTTTTATCAGGGTTCTCGTAACTTTTGCAATCTTCGTCGTGCACACCCGCGGCATTCTCGCGTCAAGTCGAGGTGATGGCGCACGCGAGCCGCAGATTGCCTGAAGATTGTCCCCCACTGCCGTGGTTAATACCAGCGCGAAACGTCATCCCTTTTTTCGTTTCTGTTCTATGTACAACTTGGTTCTGCGTACTCTCCTGACGATCTGCTTGCTGTACTAGTATTTCTCCATCTACGTCATGCATTGCCGTTATGGCTATAATCTTCTCATTCCTGGCATTCATAGTTGATACTCATTCCCTCTTACGATCCCATGGCAGGAGCCCCACCTAATTACCAATCTATCACTCCCAGTTCTTTCTATCCTGGCCACCCGTGCCTTTGCGTGTTCAGGCCAACTTTCCGATCTTCGCAATATTCCCTGTCCTTCGAGCTAGAGATATGTCACCAATCTGCATGTCTTTGCATTGAGAATTTTGGCCAAGTCCGTATCAAGATCTAAAAACGTATCCTACACAATTTCGTGCCCATCACTGTTCTCTCATGTATACCCCGTCCACCTAGTAGGACTGACAGGAATATTGTGAATACACAAGTCCCAGCCCTTGGAATGATCATAAACTTACCCGCAATCGAGCCTTCGCCTCAGCAAGGTTACGAGCTGACGACCAGATTTCTACATTTTCCTTCCTATCATCAGACATGGCATAAATGTTCTCCATAATCAGCTGGTCGGCCGTCCGCCCTCTGACGCGCATTAGGGCATGGAGGTATTTCACCACCAGCGAGGGCTCTCGTGAAGGAACCAACTCCTCGAGGGTTTCCCTGTATTCGTTGACGAGATCCTGAATCGCAAGGCTTTCAAGAGCAGAACCGATGATGCAGGTCGACATAACCCTGGCGTCAAGTAGTGGAACTACAATGCCCCTTGAGTAAATTGATGTCAGTCGAACGGATCGTCTGCCTCTGTAAGAGACTTACGCCGTTATGCGGGTCAGACCACGGTAAAAATCAAGCGCATTCTAGGCAAGATTGAATGATTACGGTCTATCATGGACCTTGGTATGTTCTTACATGAAAGCGACTCAAGCTTGGTTCGCAAGCGACGAAGTGCTAAAAGATGCATGTCGACAAATAGAATGTGTTGAGAAAGAGAAACACGCACTAGAGTAATCTTCTTCTGGAGCATCTCTCTCGCCAGATCAAGAGGGTCCGGAACTGGAATGTATGCATTCATTCAGAATTCTGGAGTTCTCCACGACGAACGGCAACGAGTTCTCACCACCTGGTACACCGTTGGGCCAGTAATCGCCCTGAGATCCAATACCGTGGGGCGGAGCATCCGATACTAACACAGCGACCTTGTTGCAGTCATTCCTCCACCCCATCGTTAAAGCTCGAGCTAGAGCCGCCGTTGAGGCCTCTGGTCCATCTCCCCCACCGTCAGCACCAGGAAGACTTCTCAAATTTGCGTGAATTCGAGCGATATCTGACACAAAGTCCCATTGGCGGGTAACGAAAGAGTCCTCCTGGGGATAATGATCACGAAACCCAATAAATGCGACGCGAAGATCGCCCGGGTGAGCTGAATTCAAATGATCCGATCCCAGTATCTCTGCGCAGATGGTATTAATGGATGATTTGACTGAGTCTATGTATGGTTGTTGGCTGCCAGTGAGATCCAGGATGAATAGCAAGTCACTGTACAGAAGTTATACACGGTCTCGAACTATGGGAAAATGGACGAAGCCTCACTCACAGCTTAAAGCCATGTGTACGCGAAGGAGGTACACTTTTCTTTGTTGCAGGATCCATCAGATACGTGTATATCACGCGCTTGACCTATGTATGACATCGAATGACCATGTATTCTTTTCAGCATACCGAAAAACACATACTAGGTCCTCGGATACAGGTGCTTTCCTTGTCTCTATATATGGGAGAGACGATCTTCCGACTGGATAGGCCGTGGAGGTTGACGGGCTGTCGTATGTGTCCGAAACTAAGAGAGCTTGTACAGCCTCTGCCTCTGCTTGAGATATCGTTCTGAAATTTGCAGAATCATCATGAACGACGGCGGTGGACGGGGCCTGTTCGATGTAAAGCTGTGCTAGGAGATTTCCGACTTGTTCAGCCTCGGGTTGGGCAGCCTCAGGGGCAACGTAGCTGATCTGGGGGCGATGGTTGATGCTGTCCTAGATATTGAAAAGGATTGATAATACGTACAGCAAACTCCCTGCCATCGCTGAGTTCCCTATCATCGCTGAGGAATGCCCTGTTATCGCTGAGGTACCCCCTGCTCTCTTCGATAGCCTCCGGCTCTAACGCTGGAGCCATGGTCAGAAGTTCCTCTGTAGGTTCTGCACTACAGTTCAGTACCCGCAATGGATGGTCTTCGTGAAACATTGTGACATCCGCCTCCAATGGAACACTTTTCGATCGCTCCCTTGAGAGTTGGAACCGTGATCTTATCTCCCCGCACAAACTCCACTGCGGTAGACTGTTCTTGTAAAGGAGTGCAATCAGCAATCGCCATATCAGTGTGACCTGCCCCCGGGTGAACACCAATCGCTTGAACGTTTTGATCTGTAACCGGGCTCGCATGCAAAGCGCGTACCCCAGCGGTCTGTCCTGGTGGTGCTTTGTGCGAATCAGAGGCACTACAAAGACCATCCGCCGGAGCATCGTCGATTGCCGGTTCACGAGGCGATGTGGCAACCGGAGGCGCGTCTGTAATTCCCGCCCACGTGGGCTTTCCCCCAGAATCAACGACCAATGCTGCCTTGGGAGATTCTGGTGAAGATAGCGAATCGTGTGGACTCGGAGGAGACAGATACACGTCTTTGGCTGACTTATCGTTCAAGCGTGGGCTGTCCGACAGAGTAATTTCAGGGGAGGGTCTTGCCCTTCTGCGTCTGCGATATGCAAGGAACACACAACCACAGACCAGAAGCAGCAGAAGGACTCCCCCAACGACTCCCCCGACAATCGCACCCACCGGAGGTTTATGGGAGCTTGATGATGAACTTGATGATGAACTTGATGATGAACTTGATGATGTATTTGAAGCGCAGGAACCAGCGGCTCCTGTCAAATCGGAGTGTGCTTACTGAAGTCAGCATGCGTTCGTGGGTTCAACAAGGTGGACATACATATGGCAGCAATATCAGATGCAGCTACTGCACTAAATGTCCCATTTGGCCAGTTTTGAGCTGCGGGACAGTCCCCATGAAAGGGTGGTTTAGTGGTCAGTGATTTATGGACGTACGATTGGAGCCCGCGTAACAAGGTAACGAGATATTGGAAGGCAGCGCTCCTGCATCCGGAGGGAAGTATCTTTGACAGATGCTTCAGATCGGATCATCAGGGGCCGTGTCATACCAGTTGAACTCACGTTGTTGTCGACGTTATATTTGTGGGACAATTGGTTATCCACTCATCCCAGCTGCACTCTGTTGGCTCATATATACATCTAATATCGAAAGACTTACCTCACTAGTGAAGGTGACGAGGAAGTACAGAACATACAGGCGCTAAACAGGTTGTAACTCGCCCAGGAACTGTTTATTATGACACCGTTATTTACCAAGTCATATATGTGCATTGAGAGCCTACCATGTGCATGCAGTCACATTTAAGCCACTCGGGATAAACGCTTGCTCAGAAGAGATGGGGGAGATGATAGGGTCTAGAGTAATTTAAGCGCTGACCCATGAAACCGTTGAAAAGGGCTTACATATACATGAGCATCTCTTGTTCACCTTCTGGAACACTTCGCATGGCGTTTGATTTTTCGTGTTTTCGGACCATGATGGACAGATAGAAATTGACATTCGATCTAAGACAAAAGGTAGGCAAAATAAGCTGTGAGTATTGTGGCACAGAGGGGGAGATGCTTGCATAAGGATGGAAAGAAGGAGTGCTATATGAGGGATTTCGCACTGGCATGCGAAGCTAACAACCAGACTTACCATATATCCAGATCCATTGAAGCCTCATGAACAATTGAGTTTTTTATGCGATGCCAATGGAATCGGACCGAAACATGGTTCTTCTGTGTGCGCAAATCAACACTTTTAGAAATTGTCCTCCTGAAGGACCTACTGATATATGTAAGTGGTCGTACGATATGATATGCACGAACTTACAATCGCAAGAATAGATGGCACGGTAGCAATCTTGGTATGAGGCCCAATCAATTTGAATTCCGTGAAAAATAACTCATGGATTGAGTGGTCGCGGAGATAGACACGAAGCTGTCTAGGACCCTAGGTAGATAAAAAAGGGAGATAAGGAACGACTGTTGTCATGTGTCAGATCTATGGTTTGTACTGGTGAGACTAAAGGGGAGAAATGGCGCGACTATTCAGTTACTCGCAGGAACGTGGTGATTATCGAATACGTAACGGGCCCACTATAAGTCACGTTCACCAGGTTAGGTTGTACTTACCTCAATTCTGCAAGCAAAGGGCTGTTGTTAGTCCTTGCGGAGCCGATGAAGCAAGCACCAACGTTGATAAAAAATCACGTGCATATTTTGTGGTTCTCGTTGCGGATGAGGACGCGACGGTATGATACCAGCTGACTCTGGCACATCTTCATTGATAGAATGTATTCCAGCTATATTTGTTCAGATCGCAATGGTCCTTGCAAGCTTCTTCGCCAGGCCAGTAGCTCATTGGATGAGAAAGACTTCTACAATACACGTTCGCTCATATACAACATAACATACATATGCAACAAATCAAAAAACTTCCTCGACGTGTTTGTGAGCACGAAGAACACGTACACCTGAGTAGCTCACCACTAAAATACGAAGGACGCAGAAAGCACAAGCTGAAATGTGTTAGCATAGTCAGCAATCTCAAATGGCAAGCATTGTTTGTATGACTTACAAAACTATCAGCAGGTTTAAGCTTCATCTGCCTGGCTAGCTGTCTGATTGCCTCCAGGTCGCGCATTGAATTCAATTGTAGTCGCCGATCGGTTGGTGGGTATGAGCGGTTGCGCCATGCTTTCTTGGAGATTGAACAGTATTCGAGAAGCAAGAACACTGTGCGCAACAATTTGGAGTCTGAAATGAGGAATCTGAGCTTTCGATGACATATATACTTGACCAGACTAACGTATTTAGCGTTTCGCTGTATGAGAGCTTCAGGTTTTACTCAGTTCTTTGAGGTCAACCAAAGCGAAGAAAGAACTCACGGGCAACACAGCGATAACGATCACATTGATTGTAGATATCACTACAGGGATGTCAGCATGAAATCAATGGTAACAATGGCCTTGATACTTGTGATGCATAACATGTAGAGTAATCCATCACGATAAACACTCTTCATCAACGTACTATGAGAACCCAGGTAGTGTCGATATCTCAAGAATGCAGTGGTGGACATGAGAACTGGAAGTAGATGATCAATTAAGGAATTTTGAATCAGATGGTCGCCTCACCTATCTCGAAGAACAACAAGAGTGCATACGGGAGGGCGCTGCTATGAGCCCCTTCAAACACACAAGGGGGACCGACTGAAAGAGGATGAATACTAAGACTAAGAAGTGAGACTTGAAGACCTCGCCTCCTGGGATCAGGCTCCAATTGATGGGGGCAGCACTTATGACAACAGACGTCACTAAGATGGCCTGCGCCATATGGGTCAGTGGTGCACAGGGAAATAGAGATATTGATGTACCGAACCAAATGAGAGGATACTTATAAGATAAGCCTTTTTGTTGCCAGAGAAGGCGTAGACCCTGAAAATCAACAAAACTGTCGTGCGAGTGTAAATGCACGCTGTAACGTGGTATGCAAAAGTCAACCTTCTGCGGCAATGATGCTCAAGAAGTGTAGGCCTGCGAAATGTCATTTCCCAGTCATGTCGTGAAAGCAGTTTGGACCAACCATTTAGAGCATCATTAAAAGGTGCACACTATATCTTGATGTGAGTTGCAATCGGCACTGCACAAATCGTGCACTCACATCTTGCGCGCCCCATGTCTTGATAGCGGCTAGTTAAGAATGAGCTTTTCGCATGGTAGCGCATAGCGGCGTATCTCACAGTACGAAGTCATAAGCGCACAAGCAAAAGGTCCATATCGTGAGAACGTGAAGACGGTCCTAGTGATTCCCCACTTCCGTCCCCAGGTCCATTGGACCTACTAGAAAGATCAGCACCGATGTGTGAGTGATTGATTTGTCTGACTTCAGAGTGTAAGGTGACAAAGTAGTCATAAATCTGGTCATACATCAGAGTTATAACGAGACTGGAGAGACGCAACTTACTAGGATTGTTAATCCAGCGACTTTGGGAGAGTCGTGAGTAATGATAAAACTAGATCAGCCTGACTCGCCATTAGTATACTTCAGTGATTAGAGACATTAGAAAAAGGCTGCACAAAAAGCACGATTAGATTACCTTGGCTAACTGCAAACCGAAGGAGTCCGGGACCGACATTTTCGAGTAGCAATGCAGGTGAGTAGAAGTCTGCAGCAAGCAGTTGCCAATAAGTACTGTGACTCGATCAGAGAATTGGTGAGAAGAAGATATTGACATACACCGTAATATATAGGAAAATATTAGGCTCTCGTCACATTGGAATACAAAGCAACATATGACCCTGTAAAGGCACGACAATCAACATAATCGCCAGCGAGGACTCACCATCTAGAACGTGAAGGTGCCTCCATGGATGATCACGATATAATAATGATGCAAAGATTACGATGAGCATATATGCACATGATCTGATTGGTAGACATTTTACGTTAGTCCGCCAGGGCTCAGCGGCCGGTCATTTTATCGAGAGCTGGCAATGAGCATAATGTACTGGGCTCAAGTAGAAATTGTTCGTCAAATTTCGGGCCCCTCTGGGAGGGTGTCACTGTCGACCTAACCAGTTGCAGCAGTGCGCGTGAGTATCAAAATTATCCAGTCTTCTGGGCCAAAGTTGAAGTAGTAGCCTCCGAACGGTCTTTACGCGTCACTTGGCATAACGTGGTTTGAAGTCTTTTTGCAACTCCGACGAACGCTCTCTGAGTTCCGTGTGTCACGTGTTCAATCAGCTGTCCCAACACTGCAGTATTAGAGCGAGCTCTTTGTGATATTGACTCAATTGTTAGTGACGGCCTTTGCTCGCTATTGTGGAGGAACGATACACGCGGGAGGTTTTACGACACGCTAGAACAAAGGTACGAGTCTCAGTATTCGTTTCGAATCTCTATTAACAATTGTTTGTACCTAGAACAAAGGTACGACTAGATGTACGTCAGCGCTTGCGCTCGAACGTTACAGTGGGACTTGTACTTACGTCTCAGTATTCGTTTCGAATCTGAGACGTTTCGACGAAAACAGCGTCCTCTTATACGGTGAGTCTGCCAGCAATAGCTTTGATGAAAAATATATACTTAAAGAACGAAAAGATTGCCGACGTTGACACGTCGTCGACGTTCTCCGTTTGGAGACGCTCGCACTCGATGTGCTCTATTCTTCGGCCGTATCGTCCTTTCCTTTCTCAGCTCTCTCTCTCTCGGCCTTACTTCCCTCGGACACATCGGCTCTCAACACTCCCCCTCGAGCGTTATCCAAACACATCAATGTCCTCAACCTCTGGAGTCGGGGACGTGCCAATGGCTTCGTGAACGCGTCCGCGACATTGTCGTCACTGGGGCAGTAGATTATCTTGAAGGTACCGTCCTTCACGTGGCCGCGTACGAAGTGGTATCGCAGGTCTATGTGCTTGGTGCGCGATTGGAATTTTCCCGTCGAGACTAACGCTATAGCAGCTTGGTTGTCGCAGAAGATGGGTGTGGGGAGGTCTTGGACGTCGTAGAGCTCGCGGATGAGGAGTTGCAGGTAAAGTACTTCCCTTGCCACGCTGGTCAACGCTATGTACTCAGCTTCAGCTGTTGACAGGGCTATGATAGGCTGTTTGCGCGCGCTCCACGAAACGGGGCCTCCATGGAGCAGTACGATGTACCCGCTCATGGAGTGCCTATGTGGCTGCGATGCCCAATCGGCATCGACAAACGCCTCAATTCCTCCCTCGCTGGATCCCAACGTCAGCTCATAGTCTGCGGTGCCTTTCAGGTACCGCAGGGCGCGTTTGGTGGCCTCCCAATGGGGTCTCCCCGGATTCCTCATAAATTGCGACAGTGTTGCCACCGCAAAAGCGATATCTGGCCGGGTACTCGTAGCTGCGTACATTAACGAACCGATCGCGCGTTGATATGGTATGTCTCGCATAGCTTGGAGTTCGGCGTGTGTTGCAGGGGACTGATCTATGGAAAGGACAGTACCTGGTTCCATGGGCGTGTGCAGGACCTTCGCGTCCTCCAGGTGGAACCTTTCGAGGATCGTCTCGACGTATGCCTTCTGTGAAAGTGTCAAGGTGCGTGCTACGCGGTCCCTCGTCACCTTCAGCCCCAATAACCAGCTCAACTCCCCTAGGTCGCTAATCTCGAAGTGCGCGCGCAGCTCGGACTTAAACCGATGGATATGGGATATATGGTTGGCGGTGACGGCCATGTCGTCGACAGAGACGGTGATGACGACGTGTTCGCGCGAGGTGCGTTTGTAGAAAACGGCTTGATCTACTTTTGACCTGCTGAAGCCCATTTCATTGAAGGCTCCAGCTAGCTCCTGCGCCCACTCATATCCTGCTTGTTTGAGTCCAGGTAAGCTTCTTTTCAGCTTCAGTACCTTCCCTTCCTGACCATCCTTCAAGTATCCAGGGGGCGCTCGCATATATATGTCCTCCTGCAGACTCGCATATAGGTACGCACTTTTAATATCGACTTGGTGTATTTCCCAGTCGTGCTGAGCAGCCATCGTTAGGACTGCACGTATTGTGCTCATATTGGCCGTGGGGGCGAAGGTTTCGAAGAAATCGACCCCGTACTTCTGGCGCTGCCCATTTGCAACTAGGCGCGCGCGAAGCTTCAGCTTCTCGCCGTCCGGCCCGCGCTTTGTGGCCAGGACGTAATGGCATGGGATAAGGTTTACGCCTCGAGGTGCATCTACGATTTCCCACGTACCTAGCTTCTCGAGTTGACTGACTTCGTAATTGATGGCTTCTTGCCACTCTGCAGCGTCTGGGCCCTTCAAGGCTTGTTGGAGGGTCGGTTCTGGTTGGACGGCGGCCAATGCTAGGTGAATATGCGCCTCTTCATCCAAGAGGTCGAGTTCTGACGCTTCCAACAGGCTTTCCATGGTTAGGGCTGCCGTTTGGCCCTCATTCAGCGCCGCATAGTACCCTGGGGGTGGTCTTACCCTCGTCGACCTCGCTTCAGGAGTAGATGGTTGAGGTTGCTGGGCAGTAGACGGTTGAGGTTGCTGAGGAGTAGAAGGTTGAGGTTGCTGAGGAGTAGATGGTTGGGGTTGCTTAGGAGTAGAAGGTTGAGGTTGCTGTGGCATGGTGATGGGCTGGACGCTACTAGGTGAGTTATTATTACCGTTGCCGCTGTTATGTTCGTTGACTACAGCAGACTCCCCCTCGTCCGGCATACCATCGGCTGCCAGGATCGGCGTGAAGGTCACATTCCTCTCCACCGAGACACGCCGTCTGCCGGGCCAATACACCCGGTATCCTTTACTTTCAGCGTCTACCCCCACAAAAACTGCCTCCTCCGCCCTCGCCTCCAGCTTACCAGCCTCCAGCATATGGACGAAGACCCTGGCCCCAAATTCATGGGCCTGCGACAAGTCCGGCTTGGACTTGCGCACCAACTCGTAGGGCGTGCTACCTGGGATCGCCCTTGAAGGTAGGCGATTCTTGAGCCAAGTGGCGTAACTAACGGCCTCGGCCCACAGGTACTTTGGCATATCTCTGCCTAGGAGCATTGCTCTCGCATGCTCGACGAGTGTCCGGTTGAGTCGTTCGGCGACACCATTCTGTTGGGGTGAGTCGTGCACTGTTAGCTGCCGCTCTATACCTTGCTGACGCAAGTATTGATCGAACTCGGCGCTCAGATACTCTCCTCCTCTGTCCGAACGGATTTTGCGCACGCGCACACCTGGTGATTGACGGGCCACCCATGCCTCATAGGACTTGAACGCGGTAAGTGCGTCACTCTTTTGTTTGAGGAACTCGAGTCGCGTCTGCCGGCTAAAGTCGTCCGTGAAACTGACATAATATTTACAGCCTCCCAAACTCGTCGTCTGCGCCGGTCCCCAGAGGTCCGTATGGACTAGTTCTCCGTATGTAAGTGCGCGCATCTTCGTTTCTCTTGGGAAGGACTGCTGAGCTGACTTAGCTTTCACGCAGACTTCACAGAACTGGATGGCGGGCGCCGGATCTATGTCTATGCCCAGGATTAGGCCCTTCTTGACTGCGTCAAGAAGGGCCGCATGTGATACGTGCCCTAGGGCACGATGGACATCATTGATGGTAAGCTTTGTCCTGGCGACGTTGGCACGATGCTTACGGTCGGACGTTACAGCGTAAAGTCCCTGGACTTGGGGTATTTCTGCGATCGTCCTTCGTTCGGGGGGAGCAGACAGTATCCTGCACATTCCTCCTTCGAACAGCACGGCCAAACCGGCGGAGGCGATCTTATTGGTGGAGATAAGGGTAAATGCCATGGAGGGGGCATATAGGACGTCTTTTAGCGTCACGGTCGTTCGTTTCGAGCCCAACGGTAAGTCCATCCTCACGTCTCCTCGTCCTGTCGCATTGACAGTAGCTCCATTCGCAGTGTATATCTTCTGCGGGGCGATCTCAACGAAGGATACAAATTTTGCCCTATCCGGGCAGAAATGAGAGGTCGCGCCGGAGTCTACTATTGCTCCTCGGCGCTCTGGAGGTACGTCCATCGATTTTGCTATGACTGCGAGGTCTGACGTAGCGAAAGCGTAGTTGTCCTTTGGCTCCGGCTCTTTGGCTACATTGGCACTTTGTTTTTGGGTGCGTCCTCCTTGTCTCTGCCGTTGATTCGGCCCCTGACCTTCTTTTCCTCCACCTTTTCGCCAACAGTCACTCTTCCAGTGGCCCTTACGATCGCAGTTCGTACAGACTGCGTCGGGGTTGGATTTTGGAGCCGAGCTCTGCGAGCTTGTGCTCCTCCCTGCATTTGTTCTCGCGGAGAGCGCACTGTTGGTCCCGCGTTTGTTGGGACGTCGTTCGGTGAGTAACCGGTGCTCGTATTCCTCTGTGATGATGGTGATGAGTTCGTAGGGCGAGAGGGGAGTTTTCGTTATCTTGGCCGCTGCGTTCATCGACGACAGTAGCGGCCGGTAGGATTCAGGTAAGGACCCTAGGATGATGGCATGAAAGTCCGTATCAATGACGGCTACCCCCATTCCAGCTAACGACTCCCTCAGGCGCAAAAGCTCTGAAAAATGAGCCTTGACGTCACCACCTTCTTCGCACCTCGTCTCCTGGAGCCTCCGTCTCAGATCTATCTGGACGAGTTCGGTTTTGCCTTCATGTATGTGGCATATTTCCTTCCAGATTTCGGACGCGGATGCTAACTTTTGGACACGTAACAGCAGCCGATCTGTGATCGTGCAAAATATTTGCTGTTTTACGAGTGAGTTCTTTTGTTGATACTCATCGGTCTTTGCGTCGAGCTCATCGATTTCTTTCTGCGTAGGTGTTGTACCATCCGGCTTCGTAACGGCCCCCGTAGAGCTCTTTACGAAAGGCGTAGGCTCTTTAGCTCGTCCATCGGTATATCTCGTAAGTCCTCGTGCACCTATAGCCGTTAACGTCCTTTCCTTGTAGGTTATCCAGTTCGAGCCATCTTCGGCGAGCTTCGGGATGTTAAAAAGGTTTGAATTGGTGCTGGGAGTCGACAAGTCCATGGAGGAGACAGGGCTCATAACCTGTGGAGGAACGATACACGCGGGAGGTTTTACGACACGCTAGAACAAAGGTACGAGTCTCAGTATTCGTTTCGAATCTCTATTAACAATTGTTTGTACCTAGAACAAAGGTACGACTAGATGTACGTCAGCGCTTGCGCTCGAACGTTACAGTGGGACTTGTACTTACGTCTCAGTATTCGTTTCGAATCTGAGACGTTTCGACGAAAACAGCGTCCTCTTATACGGTGAGTCTGCCAGCAATAGCTTTGATGAAAAATATATACTTAAAGAACGAAAAGATTGCCGACGTTGACACGTCGTCGACGTTCTCCGTTTGGAGACGCTCGCACTCGATGTGCTCTATTCTTCGGCCGTATCGTCCTTTCCTTTCTCAGCTCTCTCTCTCTCGGCCTTACTTCCCTCGGACACATCGGCTCTCAACAGCTATATGCTCTTGATGGATCAGGAAGTATGGAAAATTCTCAACCAGGCGCGATTTGGATCCTTCACAGCTGTCTGACCAACTTTAAAGTTCTAGACAGCAACGCCGCCCCCTAGTTTCTCGACAATAATGAAAAAGTGACGGTACGTGTGAAGGTAGGGTATTGGCGTAGGCCTGACGCGCATCTCATGTCGCTCGAAACGGTCCAGGGTTGTGCTAGTGTGTGTTCAACTGAAATTCGTTTGGTTTACGACTAATAAAATCTCACATCTAGGTAATGCTACGTCGATGTCACGCGTACCGTGATTACATGCGTCATCGGTTTAGGCCGCTTTTTCGAGAGTATCCCCGACTCCTAGGAGAGCTTGTTTTCATGATCCCTGTCATTCTCGTTGGTTTGAGAGTATAAACCATGATGGCGGAACCATGTTTTCTCCACACTTCCGGATATGACGAACTTGAATGAGGTAGAGGCTTGAAGTTCTTTGGGATATCATCAACTTTTCTGCACGCCAAGCAATTGCATAATACAAGAAGACTTGACATGGGGTCCCCAGTATCGACGCAACAACCTTCCACCCCTTCGAACTGACGACAAATACACTGACCCTCAAAAGGTGGTCAGATTGCTCGAAGGTGTATACCATCAATTGAGCTCAATACTAGCACCCCCCAACATACGGTCGTGGGCGTGAGCTTGCAAGCGCGCATTGCAGATGTTCTGGAAAACACCTAAAAGGTCTTAGCATGGATAAGCCAGCTGACGCAGACAATTTCGACGAAATCAAGACTTGCGAGCTTTGACTCTCAAACCCCCTTCGTCACCTTGACACATATTCTAAAACGCGAGATACAATGTGTGTACAGAGTCATTCGTTCACTACTAGTAACAGCTCACTGAATCAGACGTATAGGAATTTCAGAGCCATACTCAGCCTAACTGAGATGAACGGCGCCTTCTGCAGTGCTGTATCGTAAGCGATCACCTGCTCTACATTGTCAACATGACCACAATATGCCAGCCATGGAGGGATGTTACCATAGACATACCCACTTTATGGTGCAATCTACTCGTAAGACTTGAGCACGAAGACTAGGAGTGGCGAGCTCTTTCCTATGACCTATGGCTCAGGCGTTCCAGAGGATGCACGCTCTCGTTGGCACTGTGGTCGCCCAACTTCAACACAAGTGAGTATGCCTGCCCTTGTTCCATCCTTCAAATGTGCAGTGCAAGAACATCTCCGTTCAAATTTATTGTCCTTTGGGGTCGGAGACCCTATGTCGGACATAGCCCTTTTCGCGGGGCTTACTCCCGCTTGTCTATCGTAGGTATGTATGTATTTGTTCTGGCAGTATGTATAGGTAGGTGTGCACGTACTCCGTCAGCCTGATGTCGGGCGAAGGCCGACGCTGATTTCGTACAGGGACGGTGTATGCTTTGTGTTACTGCTGCTGTATGCTATCAGCTTTGTAATATACTCATGTCTCTTCGTACCTTAAAGGTATTTGTCAAGCGCAAGGAAGAATATGATATGTCGCCGGGAGGATCTGCGGGGGATCAGTTTATCGGATCACTGGTTTTATTTAAAACTTCGAAACTTCAAGGTGCTTGTTGGAACGATAAGTCACAAGATAATAGCACGGGATGCGGAACGGTCTAGAAAGCAAACTTGGATCTTCAATACGGAGCTTAGCAGCGTTTCGTTGCACGTCAGGATTCAAATAAAGGTGTGTTTCGAACATAAAACATCAGGCAGACCCGGTATTTACTATCGTACAGGTACATTATTGTTTCGAAATTCTAGGTGGGACCAGCTGGCAGATACCACCGCGTCTTCACCCGTCTGACTCGGAGGCAGTTATATATAAATGATACATACACATTCGTGACGACATCATGATATAACTAATTTGTTGGTCAGACTATTACGTAGTGGGACTATTAGATCTGACTTTCAAGTCTGGGCGCAGTGGCTATGACTATATCACCTTTCATTGCAACGTTCGGCTTCGATATTTTTGGGAGACTAACCTGGTCTTCGCTTCAACCAACATGCCCCAGGCAATCGAGGGGATCACACAAGTATTCGGGTTGGACACCATCAATGCACTGCAGACAATCGTAAGTGTCCATTTGTTTTTTTTTTTTTGGAAAAGCGGGTCTATTATTTAGCAACTGACGCTGTCTAGCTCTAAATAAACGCTTATAGCGGCGCACTGGCGCCGTCCGAGGAAAAATGCTACTTATGCACACTCCATTCCTGGGAGTAGTGTGGGGCTCCGTATACTACCTGGACACCTCGGTCTGCGGGGGCCGGGGTAGTTTAATACCCACTAAAACCTCTAGGGCGGTTACCCAATCTTTTCCTGTACTATATTTGTCGTTGTTTGTTGTGATTACATCAGCCCATGTATGGTATACTTGTGATGTCGTCTTGGTTGATCGTTTCGTTTTGCACGCTACCACTCTGTCTAGTTGTAGCCTATTGTTTATAGTATTCGTCCACCGTGTTATGGTATGTTCATCGGTATGTGCTTGTTCTCGGATGACGCGCTCACACCTTATTACCCATATAAGATAGGCCGACTCTGATATCAAGATTCTTAGGAGGCGTGATGCCCCTTTTATTATCGCGGCGCATTTCTTGTCATTGTCATCTCTGTTTGGTGCGTTTTTCGGGAGTGATAGGTTGCCACATCCTAAGATGAGTCCTAGGGACGGTTCAGGCCACGGGCCATGTTTCTCCGGCCAAAGGTTTTTCGCTAGGTGCCATATTCTCTTTCTTATTGGGTTTGTGCATTGAATTAATATATGCTCCATCGATTCTGGTTCTTCTCCGCATGATTGGCATCGCGCTCTGTGTCCGAGATTGGGTAAATGTGTCCAGAAATCTCCAATTCGGAATGCATTATTTAACGTTTTATATAGGAAGATTTGTATTTTCTTGGAGATGTCGTTGTTCCTGCATCCTCGCCATATCGTTTCATCCGTCTCTAGTGTGGTCGTTAATGTTTCAATGGCGTATCTAGTGATATCCAGCATGCCTAAGGTTGGTCTTTTGTAATCTATGTGTTTCTTCGTCATTAACGCTCTATAAGCAGTCTTTTGGTCTACTTTTGACAGTTTTGCACCCTGGAGGTCGAAGTTCCGAGGGACGTATGTATCTATGATGTCGGTGGTTATTTTTGATGCGCCGTTTTGAGCAAGGTGATCTGCTTTCTCGTTTCCTGTCACTTGACTATGTCCCTTGACCCATTGGAAGCTAGTTGGCGCCGATCGTCGGCGTAGTTGATATGCTATAGCTTTGAATATTTGGGCGTTTGCCACGTTGATCCACCCGGCGTTCTCCCACTCGTCAAGGTGGGTGTTTAGTCCGTTTATTACATATTTAGAGTCTGTTATTATTTTGACAGGTGTTATTGGGTTTGCGTTTTGCAGGGCTACTAGTACTGCCACAAGTTCACCTATTTGATTTGAGTGGTGCGTTCCAGGCATGCTGATTTCTCGGTTCATTGGGTGATGTTCTTCAATCCAGATTCCTCCTCCGCACTTTGCGTTGTATTTGCCGTTGTTGATGCAGGAGCCATCCGTGAATATGGTGAGAGTGTCGTCGATTGTCTGTCTTCCGTTGAGAGGGACACGTAGTCTGTATGCAGGTATTTCAACCGGTCTTGATGGGTCTACAAAGATGCGGAAGCAGTCCGTCAGACTATTCCGTATTGTGATAGAAGGGTTGAATAGGATTTCTCCCCGCGGTTGTGTACGAGCTCGTACGTTTTTCTCGAGGCGTCTATGTGTTAGCGTTAAGTGATCTTTTCTAGGTGTCGTGTTAGGGTTATATTTTGGGAGGAGGCTATCTAGTATGTGTTGTGCGGTCTTTGCGCATTGGTGGGGGTTCTTACATCCTGCTAGTCTGTCGTTGATGCATTTGGAGCATGTACATGTGGCTTTCGATTGGTGAGATCTTTGGTCTTTTATTCGTTTGGCAGTGTCTTTTAGATGTTTCACTGATATTACTCGGTGTGTTTGCTTTAGGCAATTATTTTTGGTCCTATGGTATGTTCTTGGTGGGGCGCCTAGATGTAACCAGGCTGGGAGTTGGTTTTTGAGGCTGTCGGAGATCTTTAAAGGTGCGAAGCTCACATGGTGTTTTTTGGCTGTTTTCAACATGTTTGTGATTATATATGGCAGTTTGCTTGCTTGTTTGCCCTTTGTGGGGGGGTTCCAGGATGTCAGGAACATGCGCAGGTCAGTGTCATTAGTGATTCCTTCTGGTTTCAGTGTGTTGATTATGGCGTCAGCAACAAACGCCCATGTTGGTCTGTGATTTGTTATGTCCATGTAGGTTCTTAGCCATGTTATGTCTATTGCTTCATTCCTTACTTTGATGTTTAGGAGACCAAGGCCTCCTTCGGCGATGGGTCTTTCCAGTCGCCCTGTGCTTATTGGTGGGGTTGTTTTCCCGTCCCATATGAAGTTCCTGATTAACTTTGTGACGGCGTTCTCGATGTTTCTAGGCATCCCTTGTGCCTTTGCGAGGAATTGCGTCATTCCTCCAACTACCATTTGTACAATCAGTTTCTTTCCATCGAGGGAGGGGTGTCCCATGTTCCATCTGTTGAGGTTGTCTTCGATTTTTGTTAGAGTCGATTCCCAGGATGCTGTTTGTTCTGTCTCGTTGCCTATCCAGGCTCCGAGTGATCTTATAGGGCTGCCGTCTTCGGCTACTCTGACTTGTTCTTGCCAAGGTGCGTCCAGGTCATTTACTTTCCTGTTTCGTATTACTGATGCGCGATGTTCTTTCGTTCCGATAGGCAATATTTCGGTTTTTTCCATGTTAAATTTCGCGCCTGATGCCATGCACCAGGTTTGTAGTATGGTTTCTAAATCTGAGTATTTATCTTCTTTTGATAAGTATATCGTAGTATCGTCTGCGTACATGTTGACTTTTATTCGTTCCGGTATTCCAGGGATTTGGTATCCTTTCACTCTTGGGGAGTTGCGCAGTGCGCAGGCCAGTGGTTCTATTGCCAGGTCGAATAGAAGGCAGGATAATGGGTCGCCTTGTCTCACACCGCGTGTTACTTGGAATGGTGAGCTCAAAAAGCCATTTATTGCTACTCGTGTATATGCTGACTGATATAGTGTTTTAACAGTATTTATAAACATCGGTGGGAGGTTAAAGGCTTCTAATGTTTCGAACAGGTAAGAGTGTTGAATTTTGTCGTATGCTTTTTCTTGATCTAGGGCTATGATCGCACCATTTTCTTCCATTAGGTCCGCATATGCGGTCATTGTTTGGGCTAAACGAATCGGGTCAAAAATGGACCGTCCTTTCACGAATCCGCTCTGATTCGGGTGGATTAGTTGGTGTATGTTTTTCGTTAGTTGTATAGCGAGAGCTTTGGTGAGTATTTTATAGTCTGTGTTTAGGAGTGTTATGGGTCGGTAATTCTCTATTTTTGTGCGGTCCTTTTTTTTATATAACGGGCACATCCATCCTAGGGTGAAGTCCGAATCCTGGTTGACTCCGTAGAGTTGGATATCGTTCATGACGATGGTAAGCATCTTGATTATATTCAGACCTGGTTGCTCTTTCTTACTTGCTTCTGTGTATGTTTCGTGGATATGTTTCCATAGTTCGTATGGGATACCGTCTATCCCGGTGGCGCTTCCCGATTTCGATGACATCAGCGCGTTTAGAATGTGCTCTTCTTGTAAGAGTTCGTTCATTTGGCTTGTTTGTGCTTCGATTTTCTGATTTGCTGGTATCTCTTCTAGTGATACTTTTCTCGCATTTTGTCGAGCTTGGTCGTGGTGTTGGTGATTGTCGGCTGTTTGTAGTTTTTCATGGTATGTTTTTGCTATTTCTGCCATTTCTTCTGACTTTGTGGTGAAGTTGTTGGTTTCTGGTATGTGTAGTCGATATATAATGTCTCTTGGCTTTTTCTGACTGTTTATTTTTGACCAGTATTTGCTTATCTTTTCGCCTTGTGACGCCCATTGTGATTGTGCTTTTAGTTGGGCTTTTTTGTTTTTCTTCTTTTGTAAGTGTTCTATTTCTTTTTCGATGATAATGCGATTTATTCTAGTGTTTTCAGAGAAGTCTATGTCTTTTAGGTTCGTTGTCTTGCGTAGGTCTTTCGTTAATGCTCGTATTCGTTGGTTGACTCTTCCTAGGTGTATTTTCAACATTTCTTTTGCTAAGTCGGTTATTTCTTTTTTAAAAGTAATCCATAACTTTTGCGGGTTGGTGGTGCCGTCTCGTACGTTTATCTCTTCCATTTGTTGTTGCTTATTAATCCCTAGTTTTATAATTTGTTTAATTAGGCTTTCATCTTTCATTATTCCTATTGGCCATGACCATCTTCCTCTCCCTATGTGTGGTAGTCCGGGTGGTGCGAACCTTGTCAACACCATGTGGTGATCCGTCGGGATGTGGCTGATTTGTGAGTTCCAATCTGTCATGCTGTTTAAGTGGCGTGTTGAGGTGTAGATTCTGTCTAGGCGCGATAATGTATTGCGGTTACTACTGAATGTGAAGGTGCGTGTGTTTGGGTTTTCGAGGCGCCAGGTGTCTTGTAGGTTGAGCGTTGATCTTAGGTCTCTTAGAGCTTCGGTGGCTGATTCGTGATCGTGCCTTGCGGGGGCGCGGTCAATCGGTTCTTCGGTGATATTAAAATCACCCATCATGAAGTCAATGTCGCCCGCGTGTGCCGCTGTCCATTCTGAACTTATTTTCTCCCAGAAGCTTCGGTGTTCGTTCATGTTATTCGGTGCGTATATGTTTAGAATGTTGATTGTCTCATTTTTGTGCCATTTCACAGATAAGACTGCTGCTCGTCCTGGTACCAGGATTTTCATTTTGGCGTCTGCGGTATTTAATATTTCTTTATTTAGAACGAATGCAATTCCTGCAGAGTTTCCTGGTCTGGTTGGGTCGCTCGTGCTTAGGACTCGCAGGCGCCGGGAGAATAGATTGTCAATTTGATTTTTGTGGTCTGTAGTCAGGTGCGTCTCTTGAAGGCACAATATGCCAATCTTTTCGTCTCTCACAGTTTGATTTACATTTGTCCATTTAGATGTTTGGTTTTGCGCGAGATTTGTCGAGGTCCGTCCTTTCATATTGAGAGTGGCTATTTTGATGTTCGCTCTGGTTTTTTTGTGTTCGTTGGAGGTTGTGATGACTTGGCGCGTTGGTTGGTGTTGGTTGGGGTGTCTGATAGGTTCCTGTGTCTGGTTTCGGAGGGCGTGTGTGGCCATACTTTGTGTTGGTGGGTCCCTCATTTGAGGCTGGGGTTGATGTTGGGGTTGGGTGTGCCTTTGATTGGCATGTCCACTTCCGAAATCCCGAGAGCGGTCATCGGAGGGTCTCCCAGTGGTTCGAGGAGGTCCTCCTCCGCTACTTGGGATGCCTGCACCGTTACCGACAAAACGACCGTGATTTGGGGAGTTTATGTGAGTGTTTGGGGTGATCGTACTACTAAGACTACGTTACGATCATTATGTAGCCTTAGAATCGACATGTCTGGCCCATTAGCAGTGGACTATGTTAGCGTTTTCAATGATTATCAGTGCCCAGGACATTGGAATCATCTACTAGTGAAAACTTAAGCCTCTCGGCACGGCTCGTCCGAACCTAAATAGGTTTCCGTGGTCTGGTGTGCACCATGCTGTTTTGAGACGACTCCTGCTTTCCTGTCCCGCTTCCGCGACCAGTATATTTGGGCAAGGTGTCTTTAATTCGATGGTTTGTGTCTCATTCAAACCTGTCTTACGTTCGCAGCGGTTTTTTTGATCTTTCGGAGCCGGGCCTAAGACAGAACCGTTGTGGCGCTTATTATATGATGGGGGGGGGGGGGGGGGGGGGGTTTGTACGGTTTAGAAAGGACTGAAATTGATGTACGTAGGGTGAGGTGTGTTTCTAGGCTATGTATGTGAGATGGGGACACGTATGGGCTGAGAGGGGGTTAGGTTTTAGTACATCTAGCTGTAGGTAGGAAGGAATGGAATTCGGCATAGAGTGTGATTGTACGAGGTATCAGACAGTGCGATTGAATCTCCCATTTCCGCCTCTGGTTTTCCCAGGTTGACGTTGTCCGTTCCCCGTGTTCCTATTGCCCACTCGGGGGCCGTTCCAGAGTGTGACGAGTGGGAATGGACATAATCCTCTTGGATGGGCTAGCGAGTGGCATATTTGGCATGCGGAGAGGGCTGTCGATGTCCCACAGCCATCGAGGCTGGTTGGGTAGTTAAGGGCGCTTAGGAAGCTGCGCAGGTTAGTCCAGGTCTTGGCGTCATTTGTTGGACTGGTGGCGAGGACGTTAAAGCGCGGTACGGACAGTCCCCCCGTTATCTTGAAGTCGAGGAGTTCGACACGAGCGGACTCGATGAAGTCGTGAGTAACCATGTAGGTGGGCACTCCCGCTGGGAGGCCGCAATGGGAGAAGAACCCTTCGATGCGGGTGTGGTTTTCTTCACAAGACCAAGTGTCGCGGACGGTCTGAAGGATGGTCTGGGTGTCTAAGGTCGTGTAGCCGGATAGACAGAACAAGAGTTCTGGGGGGTGGTTGCAGTTGAATGGGAGAGCTTCGAACGTGAGGTCCGTGTTGGACCAGATGCGTTGGCTTAGGATCAGGTTTTTGGTCTCTTCTGTTACTTTGTGGACCAGGAAGCCCGTTGGGAGGAGTTTCACTTCTCTACCGCCCTGGGGTTGTGGGGGGGAGACGCGTACCTGCGGGGGGTCTTGTTGGACGAACTCTGCGATGGTGGCAATGCTAGCGCGGATGCGCTCTGCGAGGATGGCAGCGCGTTCTGCGACGTCTTTTCCTGTGTGGTCGAACACCCTTACTAGGAATTTCGGGTGTTCAACTTGGAACCAGGCGAGGAGGACTCTGTTATCGAGGTGGTCAAATATCTGAGCTGAGTGGGACATATGTACTACTGGGAATCCCCCATTTGGAGTCGGCGTGAATTGGGGTAGGGTAGTGCGAGTATTCAGGCCGTTCTGGCTGAGAACAGACCTGTTCGCGTCAGCCAGAGCTAGATGATCTAGGATGGCTTGTTCCTCAGCGGTGGGTTCATGTCTGGCTTTGGGGCTTGGCGGGGCGCTCATTTGGTGATCACCTTTGGAGTTGTTCGGCGCATGAATTGAGTTAGCGAGGTCACTGCTCGGCGGTTTGTCATCGTCGACATGGGACGTTGTTACTTTAAAATCCTGGTATACGAGGAGGTCGGGTTGGAGTGGGTGCACATGGTTCCCCTGAGGTGTGGGGGTGGGTGTGTCAGGGGGGGAGTGTGGGCTTGGGGGGGAGGGTGGTGAGGGTGGGTCAGGTTTATACGGTATCATGTCCATAGCTTGTTCTAAGTCGACGTCTTCCTGTAGAGCTTCAGGAGGAAAGTATTTTGGTCCCGAGCGAGGGGGTTGTGGATTAGGACGAGGAGTGGTGGGGTAGGGGCGGGAGGCTTGAGATACTGCCTTAATAGAAGAGGGTTCCTTGTCTTTCATGTCTGCTGGGACGAGGATTGTGAGTGGGGTCTGCAGGTTTTTATACTTCTGTTTCTAGCGCAGCTGGCTGAGATTGAGGAGGTTGACTAGTTCGGCGAGGGCATCGTGGCCGGGATGAGTTCAATTTCAATTGAGGCAGTGGTCTAATAAGACTTATTGTCGCTGTGATTTCTCAAGGGGGGCAATTTAGGCGGTGTTGTGTGTTAGCACTGGGCATGGTGCGGGGGTGTATCTTTACGTCTGGTTGTGGTTGGCGTTATCTTTGTATTCTTGGCGGGTGTTGGTAGTCAGTTATCCTAAGATGATTCGGTTGAAAGTTCGTCGATAGGTGTTGCGTGTGGGGTGTGTTTCGGGTGTGTCAGTTGTTCTGTTGTTGTTGGGTTGTTTTATTTGGGTGATGAGGAGGAGGGTGTTCGTACATATACATATTATTTTGTTGATGTTATGGGTTTTTTAAAAGGCCAGTTTTTTCTGTGAGCTGCGACGGCTCGTCCTTGCCCGCGTTTTTCAGCGTGGGAGTTCTGACCATGGTGGTGGTACAGAGTCAAGGGCCCCCCGAAGTGTCCATTTGTATAGTACTCATATCTGCATCATTAATAATATTTGTTCGCTTCAGCTCGCATGTTCCGAACAAGTGACCGTATGTCTATAGCGACATTGGTGCTGAATATCGTTTCATTGATGATTCCTAGATTCCAGACCTGGAAACATCATGTTCCAGGTTTCCAAATACCGACCAGTCTGTCATCCACAATGACCAGAGTATCCACGCCATCATTTCTGAACGCCAACAACAGCTAGATGCAGTTTTGCACGAGATTTCAGGCCTGCAATCTGTGATGGATGGTATCAAGAACATTCACCGGAAACTGCTCAAAAAAAAGGACAGGATTAGACGTTCAATGATTTTGCACAAGGGACTCACATCGCGTCTCTGGTGCTTACCAACTGAAGTCCTGTCACAGATTTTCCACCACTGTCTCCCGGACCACTGTTTCCCAGAATCAAACCGCCCGTCAGCGTTAGAAGCTCCCGTCCTATTAACTGGAGTATGCCGACGATGGAGGGAGGTTGCTGTAAACACACCCAGTTTATGGTGTAATGTATCTGTGGGGTTTGACAACTTGCGATACTACTACCTTGAGGAATTACAAGCCTCCCGCTATGACGTATGGCTCAAGCGGTCGCGGGGACATCCGCTCTCGTTATCGCTCGTCTGCGAGGCAGATGATGCGGCCAGGCTCCAAAGCCTTCTTCAGCCCTACATCAATCAAATTTCGTCTCTGTCTATCATATTTCACGAAGATGTGGTCGAACCCGAACTTTTGTTGGACGACCTCCCAGTACTTCAGGAGCTGACCATACGAACCCTGAAAGAAAACAGGAATAGACACAGTCCATCCATCGGAAAGTCTCTCTCACGACTACCGGCCACTTTGCGCAGTCTCAAGGTCGTTGAATGGTATTTCAACACCACACAAACTTCTTTCGGCCTCGCAGGGTCACACCTGACAAATCTCGATGTCGCCACACTGCTGCACCAGAGTACAGTTATTCATCTACTCCAGCTATGTCCCAATCTCTCCTCGTTCAAATTTTGTGGACAGTTCGACACAAACGAAACCCTAGATTCATTTACGCACACCAAAATCCAAACCTTCCGCGTCTTAGCTCGCTGTGACGCCTCATCCTATTTATCCGGGCTATTCAATGCTCTATCGCTCCCGAATTTGCGGGTGCTTGAAAATTACTGCTCTGGCAGTGTCCGATACCCTGATGAGGAGCTGAAGGCATTTTTGGCGCGGTCAAAGTGTCCCCTGGAGAGATTGATTTTTAGCAGTCGCGGGAAGCCGACGATGACAGATGAGGTGCGAGCGAAATACATTGATATTTTTCCTTCCGTCGAGATATCACTAGTAGAGGATCTGTTTGCATTCTTGTATTTGTGATCGGTGGTAACACACCAGAAACCAAACTGGTCGTGGAACAGCCCCCAGCTTGTCGCCACGAACTAAGCGCTGTACTACCACAAGCGCCAGTCCCTGCATTCCGCAGTATGACTGCCAATCCAGGCTCTCAGCTACCTAGCACTCACGTCTCTCCAATACGACACGTGTATGCAGCGGGAGCACAAGCACAAGTCCCGATTTTCAGAGGGGTTTTCCCGCCAGCAAGACCTGCTACATCTTAGTCTCTGCGTGCAGTTGCTCGTCACCCAGCACAGCAACCAGGTGGTCTTTCCTTCCTTGCGAAGTAAGCGGTTGTTCCGTTGCATGCATGCACGCACGCACCTTCTCTCACAAAGTTGCTCGAGCATGTCAAGGACTTCGTTGATGACACGATATCGCATGGATAGCGGTACAAGGATCACCTTCACTCGATCCTGGAAGAGCTTGTCTCAGAGTGCGCTAGGTTCAAGAGAGGCAATGACTGGGGAGAACGGAGCAAGATGATTAGCTGGTGCATCGAAGTCCATTGCTAGATTCCTCTCGGACTCACGTTGAAGGTACCACGCTTATGTATTTGTCACCGTAATCGGCCCTCGAATAGATAATTCATGTCTCCATCTTTCTTCTCCGCTTTGACACCTCCCAAAGGCATCTCGTATAGTCTAAGTGAGTTTCTATTTATCCTCTCAAAGACAGTACGCATGAAGGTATCCCCTGCCCGAACGAAGGGCTGGTGGGAAGAATGAATGTAGGTCAGGATCGAGAACCAGGAAGTCAGAGATGGTCGAGAAATCCCATAAGTCGAATTTACAAGAATCCGCTTCTTCTTGCGTTTTGCGAACGTTCCTTTTGCGGGGCCGGTAGTAATCATATTTTTGAAGCGTTCTGGAGTGTGGTCCTCGTCGCGTCTGATATCGATGGAGGAGTAGTAATTGTAAAGACTCGGAGCCGATTAAGACTTACTTTCGGAGTCCGCAGACTCGTGGGCATGTGCGACGTATCCAGCTTATCCGAGTCTTGACTATATCCTACGATCCTCGCGGGAATCCATCCTCTTCCATAGAATGTAGAGTCCCCAGCTTCCACGTAGGAAAACGAGCCTTCGATGTAATACCGCATGGATACACGCCAGGATGGGTTAGAAAAAGAACCACACCGACAGCGCATCAACGTGGCCACGTCTGAGTACTTCGAGAACGTGTTACTACCACGGCTCAGTCCGAGTCCCCGTCGGCACTATGACTCTTCCGCATTATCGTCGGTATGAATTAGTTTCTGGAACACCTCGGACGTCTTCCACATTAATGCCATCAATTTGCTAGGCTATGCTAGCAGGTCCCGAGTTACAAGATGCACTCAACCTACTTGTTGACGGCTAGTGACACTCTGGTTTGAATCATCTCAACCAACGAATTAGTCTAGTCATGACAGATATCGTAGCTTCAGACAGCGATCGCCTCCTCCAAGCTGCAGGTAAAGGTACGAGTCTATCGCCCTAAAAGTGGAACGAGCACTATGAATTCATGAGTATTTTGATAGCCTCATTTCAAATTCCATGTGCGAGCTGATCTTTTCACCTGAGGATGGCTAAATAATTAAAGATGCTAATATCGGGAATGCCTCGTACGGTGAATTTCAAGCCTTTACTTGGCTCTCAGTGTTATTCATCCATCTCGCTACCATACATAAATGGTACGATTTGTACAGAGCGCAAAAAAGGCGGTGGTGCGTCCACCTTATCTCAGTCTGGTGGTGTTCGTTGAGCTTGATCCGCAACTGATATATCAAAATGAAGGGCAAGCTCAAGTTTGCAGCGCTCGCTGTCACAACGTATGTCGTTATTGTCCTTGCTCCAAACCTCACACTAATTAACTTCTAACAACGTTGCCTCGCCAATTGTGCCTTGTGGGATCTGTCGTCAAGTAATTCACGAATTTTGTCTCTTGGACATACCTATCCTACTGGTTGCGTCTTCCTACACTGAGAAGGAGACTATACTCTTAGGGAATTACTTCCATTTCGTTTCGGACCCGAAGACTCAGAAAGAGACGCGGTTAAGCTCCCTTTTGATACCTATTTGAATTCATCTGAAGAGAATATCATATCCGATAGGAATGATTTTACAGTCTTACTGGCAGGAACGAAGTGTCATGTTCTAAAATGAGGTCTAGACCAACCTGTCGCCCGAAATGGTACAACTGGTCGTGTGGCTGTGAATGACAACTGTCACGAGCAAGCGATCTACTGGAGCTGTACACACAACATACAACGTGCACTCCGGCTGGTGATACATATTTTTGACCCACAACATCCTGCATGACTCCCTGGTACAGGATAGCCCATTTCATATGATTAACGTTTGCTTATCTTCTTTATTTTAGTTACACGTCTGCTGCAGATCCGGAACATACCATGAACTACGTCAACGTCGTCACGATGAGTGGAGCTTCTTCTTCGCCGATTACTGTTATCTCTATCTCATTTCAACAGCGCTCCGTGCTGCTGATATCATTGGGATATTCGGCTGAGGCTTGGTCTTCATATGGAACAATTTATTGGGTAATTTTTCAAAGTCCATCTACGAGATTGCAGTCGGCGTAGAAGCTATAGAAAACCGCATGGGCCATAGTCGTGATGGACAGGTCTTCTCGAGAGGCTGATCCGATGAGATCGATTAGGCTGAGGTGGGCACTTGTATTACTAGTGACGTGGGCTTGGCATGGACTGACAAGTGCTTGGCCAGATAGTGAAGAGTAAGCCTCTCGCGAAAAGGGCGTTTTGACTATGCGATCTTTAAAGGACAATAAATATGGATAAATGAAGTACGTGGCCCTCTCTACGGTAAGCGCCAGCGGTCTTGCTTTCAAGTCCGCGTTTGACTTGTCAAAACGCTGACCGACGGCTCGGAGGCGCTGGTGTAGTCCAAGCTTGACTATCAAGGAGTACCTCCTACCTGGTATATTATATTAACAACAACACATACGCAGCCGAACGTCAGGTACCCTCGATCCTTTCGCCTGTTAATTCAGTGTTCGTTAATATTGTATATCATCGATATAATTAGTTTGATTAGGATCGCACGAGCTTTCGACCCCATGACCCCACAAAGCTGCACCCGACATCTAATAACAAGGCTTATTAATAGTATGATAGGCGTTCGTGCATGTGGTCTGCCAACTAAAGACATATTTGTTGTCCTCGTCATTCTATCAGAGCACCATCACATTAATCACATCGGAGTTCACGAGGGACAGGGGTTGGTGCTAAGCCTGAATTACGCTTATTGCGTTTAATGGAACGTTGCTGCAAGTGAGCATCAGATTAATCAAGGTCTGACACGGTAATAAGGCATCAAGGGGTCGTAGGCTCTGGTGCCTGTTACCCTTCTTACCCTCGGCCTACTGCCCACCATGCCGAACCTGCAGTCTCCCTCCGCCCTCTCGCACTAGGCTTAATTGCAAGTACAACCTTATGAAGCCTGGCGCTGCCTCTACCCCTGAAAAAAGCTCACGCTGATTCGCGCCTGAGTGTGACCTCTCGCCACCTCCTGCTTGCACCCGGCCATTACGAAAATGTTGGAGTGCCTATTTTAGCTGTATTCAATTTAGTAAACAACAGATGGGCCATTCAAGGAAGACTACACACAAGATAAGGAGACATCAGAAAATGATATATCCAAGTAAAATCATGAAGAAGGCATGTCTCTATGTCGTTTGAAGCTCATCCAACTTCAACGAAAGGTTCCAAAACGGACAACACGTCCAAGGGACTTTGGCGGAGAAGGATTATACGAGAGCGTGAGCACCAAAAGGCGCCGGAGAAGGACGAGGGCAGCGAAAGTGACGAACGAGTAGAGTTTGGTGCGGCGTATGCACTGATGAAACTTGTCTTAGTAGGAGTTCGATGAGTGGGGATGGCAGGTATTCTGGATAGACCTGAGCAAAGAGATGGGTAATAACAACCCGAGTTGCCGCAGGTCGAGTCAATTGAGGTTTAAGCTTTAGGCGGCTTTCGTACAGATTTGAATCGTCGATGCCGTTCACATCGGCGTCGGTAAGGGCCAGAATGTTGTTCCTGTTCATGGCCAAAGGTTCTTGCTGCCACTGTTCCTACTAGGATAGGTCAGAGGCACATTTGCAGTTGAAGAGGTGTTCGAGGCGTTGTCATCACCGTTACACTGGACGTACGTACGAAGTTGTTCTTGTCAAGATTTTGGAGCCGAAGTATTTCCAAAGGGTAATCATAGGCAACTGTCACAGGGCACTGCATCAGTAAGTTTTAATTAGAAAGAGCTGTGTATGCCCTGTTACCGTTCCGAAGTAAGTCGGCTTCTAACAAGGTGGTTCCTGAATATCATTACATCACTGGCGAAGACCTCAACCACCGCGAGTGTGTAGTGCGCTATTAGCTTTCCGGCTCCCATCAGGGTGGAAAACACGAGTCCGCGAGCGCATCAATTACATCAGTGGTGAAGACTCCAAAGTGGAACATAGAGAGCCGAAATGCTAACCGGTCACACACCACTGCGACCCTTGTGATGCAGAAAACCAATGTGGCACCAATGCCAGACGCAATGCCACCGATTAGTTCCGTATGATCGTATGATGGCATCATAATATACAAGCGAAGACAGGCAAGGCACGAGCTGACAGTATCAGTACGGAATCCGGATGCAAAGAGAGATAGCGCGGTTGAGAAATTACAGTGGGACGGGGGCAAGCACAATGCATTCGGAAATGAACAGCGCCATCGCGCGGCACGTCTCCCTAATGTGGCCAGTTATGATATGCTAATCTATTCAACATTTTCAAGCCTGTGCGGAAAAGTCATCCGATACTACGAATATGTTGAATCATGGTGCAGGTTATTACCCAAAGAGAAATGATCTAGGCAAGACTGTTTTTGATAAATACCCGGTGAGCAATATTGCCTGTCAGTCTTTCATCCCATCATGCCGTTCTCCCCTTCTTACGATGTACTCATCGTTGGTGCTGGTGTAGCAGGCCCGGCCCTTGCCCATGCCCTCGCCACAAAGACATATGACAAGCGTGCTACTCCTTTGCGGATAGCTCTACTCGAGCGGTCCTTGTCAAAGCCAGACCGTATTGTCGCTGAATTGCTCCAGCCCGGCGGCGTTACTGCGCTCAGACAGCTTGGTCTGGAGTCATGCCTTGCGGATGTTGGCTCTGTTTCTTTGTCAGGTTATTACGTTCTACGACAGGAGAATGGCGTTTGCGCCTCATTTCCTCAAGGCCATGATGCGCGAGCTTTCGACCATGGGGCATTCATCATGGCCTTGCGCGACCGCGCACGGCGCGCGCCCAATGTTGACGTGATTGAGACCACAGTAGCCGGTCTTATCGAGAGCGAGGACACACATCGCGTAATAGGTGTTCGCGCCTCCAAAGCGGGTGGCCAACTAGAGTCATATTATGCTGATCTCGTCGTTCTCGCGGATGGTTCCTCATCCAAGTTTAGAAATGCCGTCCTCGGGAACATGCCGTATGAGCCTTCGCAAAAGGGTTACTTGGCAGGTCTGATTGTGAAAGACCTGAAGTTGCCGGTGCCCAAGTATGCTACCATGATCGTCCTGAAAGGCGCCGGACCGGTCATCCTTTTTGAGCTCCCCAACAACGAGTATCGGATGCTGGTCGAAATGAAGGAGTCGCCGCCAGATCTCAAGGTTTGTAATTATGCCTTGTTGTGCGGTCGCGATCGCCCCCACTTACTATCAATATTGCAGGAGCATATATTGCGCGACGTTGTTCCTCAGCTTCCATTATCGGTACACGCGCCCATTCTCAATGCTCTGGAAACGTCGCGTTTGCGACGAGTCCCGCATCATTATCTTCCGGCGATGAAGCAGGGAGAATCTAGCAAGGCAGGCGCGTTTCTACTAGGAGATTCGTTAAACATGCGCCACCCGCTAACTGCGGGTGGAATGACGGTCGCCTTGAACGACGCAGTCATCCTTTCTGATCTCCTGGCCAACATCGAGGACTTTGGCAACTGGGATGAAATATCAGCCATCCTCCGGAAGTGGCACCACTTGAGAAAACCACTCGCATCCACTATCAATACCATGAGCATGAGTTGGGCTGGCCTATTTGCAGCCGACGGTACGCCAATAATAACTGTCGAATGCTTGAAGGCTTACGATTGATTGTAGGCGAGGCATTCGATATTATGCAGGAAGGAGCATTCAAGTTCTTTGGGAAAGGGCCCGAGTATTCCGAGATGCCCATGTCATTAGCAGCTGGGTCAGTGATATATCGATAATTTGTCACGATTGCGCTCATCTGGTTCCGGAATCCCTAGGATCACTCAATCTCCGTTACTGCTGGCACGAAGTTCTCTCGTTATAGCGCTTTACTCCATCTGGGTGTTATTCACCCATCCCAGAGCTGGAAGTAAATATGCTCCGCCAATTTACGAATACCCGATGCTTTTTGTTAAAGCATTGAACGTCGTAAGGTTATCTAATGCGCACTTTGGAACATGCTGACCGATTTCTATTGTATAGATATGGACTATGGGCATAGTGATGGGGCCGGTGTTATGGGCAGAAATGTGACATTCTTGCGACCTACATGAGATCAGTAGAGACTTCCGATATTATGCCTCACGTATTGCGTTACCCACGATTAATATATTCTTCCGACTCGCACACTGCTCCAGCACAGACTTTGCAGCTGGTATAAAGCCATCTATTAACAACCGATATAGTATCTTGATATAGGTGATGTTGGGGGGCCACAACGCTTGACACTGACAAATCATACCGCGTTCATGTTGACATCATCGTTGATAATGTTGTGTACTGTCGACGTGCCTCATTGGCTGACTTCGAGGTGACTTCAAGCATGTGGGGACACCAGATTCGGTCGAGTCGGAAGCGACACTTGGTTCACTTGGAGATTTCGCCGACAGCTGTTTCACCAGCATCAGACCGAAGCAAATCAAGAGGTCATGCACAAACACATTTTGCACTGTAGAGAACCCTCATCCCTCTGCACACCGCCTACTTCGTAAATTGATCCTGCGTCCGCCTAGCCCAGGCCATGCATATAGCACCGTCTTTCTCTCCTTCAGTGTGGGTTGCTCCTGCAAGATAAGCGAACCCTCCAACTATACTTGAAGATGAAAGAAGAATACCTGGTGGTGATGACGCGAGTCCTCCGGTCTTTGTGCATAGCAGATTAGTTGGTATCTGGGAATCTGGAACATAGCGCTTCAAGGTCTGAAACGTAGTGATCATACATGCATTATGCTGGGGTCGGTTGTTCAAGAGGAACAGGGATCACGCGAGGGGCAGGCGGCACGTGGTCGAGTTGGGTCGGGTAAGGTGGTCCAAAGTTCGCTGGGAGGGCGTCTTTTCGAAGTCCGGGTGGAGATAATTATCCGGCTGCAGCAGATCGTGTCTTGACTGGCCTGGATCAGAAAGGAGTATTGGAAAAGGGATTGCCGGGACAGTATGCAGTGCAGCAGAAGTAGACTCGGACACAATGCGACTGACCATGACCTTCCTGCTCAGATAGTTTCATTATTTCTGCTTGCGTTGCTCTGGTGTGGACACATGGAAGGTTGACGACGCATATTCGAGAGATAGTGCGACTGAGAAGACATACGAGCTCGATGAGAATGGTAGCAAGCTCAATGGCGCAGTGGCCATGATTGTGACCCTACAAGAGTTGCACAAAAATATCAATGTAACTCTGTTTAATTTCCTCCGCTCGTGCCTCGTTATTACGTAATAGAGTAAATTTCAACTCGCTCAATTGTACTGTGTTGTCATCATGCTCTCCTAACTTTGCTCGTGTTGGAGGTACATCTAAAAGTCGGATGCGCTCGATGAGTGCTCGATGAGCGGTGTTTGATTTTAGGCGACCGCTTAGCGTCTTTTAAGTTTCTGCGCGAGCGAGCAACCCAAATATTTCCAAAACAATATATATTGAGTGAATCTTATGAAAGTGCAAGATTATCACAAAGGAATCAAATCTTATCTACATATCTACAGATCATCAGACATACTAGCCGTACTGATAGTAGATATACCTCGTTCAACTAAATCTTTCTTTAAAGAAATGGAAGCGTGATATACTGCAGGAACGTTACGAATGGTGAGATTGTGTTGTTGAATGAAACGATACTCTGCTCCAGATGACGAAGATGCTGAAAACTCCACCGTCTGACGTCTCCCGTTGAGATGCTCCATGAGGACTGAATGTGTTGCAGCGCCGCCGAGTGAAATCAGATTGTCGAGAGCGTCCACGTCGTCTATGTCAAGCTCTGTGTGGAAGCCGGTTTCCCACACAGCTGCAACGATGACGGCGTGTACGCCAGGATGATTGACTGGGGCCAGCGAGTCCGGATCATTCGTTTCGTGCTAGAGAAAAAAAAGGATAAGTCATTAGAAGAAGAATACAAAAAGAAAACTCACCAAAAACAAGTACGCGTGATTCTCAACGAGTATCGGTACGCGTTGTTTCCTGTGCGCGATCTCCGCATTTGCATCCAACGGACGGTTAAGATCATAATGGACTGGGACTTCGCGGCACGCCCTCGTTTTGAAGGCCGTTCGTATGGTCGTTGTGAGGGTTCGGAGGCTCTTAAGACAGGTTTCGTAGTTGGGAACCTCCGCGTCAGGCATGAAGTCCTGGCGAGCTGCCGACAGCGCTGCCTCCGCCATCGCCGTGTTGACGCCCGTTTCGGGCATAGCATTCTCTAGTAACACCTTGCGGCGCATATTAGACTTCGCGGCTTCCATCAATTTCTTGAACTGCTCATTAGTCGGACGTTGGGGAGCATAGGGATGGGAGCGTGCAGGACTGTTGGCCACAGGCCCGGAGCCAGCCACAGGCAAATTAGTGATAGGCGAGGGAGGAGTAGACACCGGAGGCAGCTCTCTGCGAGACGGGAGTGGTGCAGTAACAGTGATGTCTCCTGTAGCCTGTAGAAGAGAGTCAGTCACGATCATGATACAAGTGAGCGACGCACTCTGATAACTCCGGTTGGGAACAGTTGTCCCCGGTGGCCTTCGGGTGGGCGGCGAGGATCGTATACGAATACCTTCCGAATTCCGGGCAGGTCGATGGGTAAGCGTCCCAGATAACGTGTCTGTTCTTCCTCCCTCTGCGGCTCTTGCATGTGTCCGATATTCCTGAAGGTTGTCGGTGTGGGCACATCAAATTGATGTGCCTCACGAGACACGAGTTCCGGTGGTGCGAATGGCATCTGTGGGAGCCCGTAAGTGTGAGCATGAGGGGCTGGTTGCTGTTGGAGCTGCCGGGAGTCTGGCGGTGGAGCTGGCTGCATGAACGGTGGGCGGTAGTCGTGCGACGGGCCTGGTTGCCCAAGATGTTGTCGAGGGATCTGCCGGGGGTCCGGCGGTGGAGCTGGCTGCATGAATGGTGGGCGGTAGTCGTGCGACGGGCCTGGTTGCCCAAGATGTTGCTGAGGGAGCTGCCGGGAGTCCAGCGGTGGAGCTGGCTGCATGAACGGTGGGTGGTAGTCGTGCGACGGGCCTGGTTGCCCAAGATGTTGTCGAGGGAGCTGCTGGGAGTCCGGCGGTGGAGCTGGCTGCATGGACGATGAGTAGTAGTCGTGTGACGGACCTGGTTGTGCGAGATGTTCATCGGCTTCCTCCATATTGACTTCCTCCATATCATCTTCCTCCTCCATCTCATCATCCTCGTCCTCGTTGTCCTCATCCTCGTCCATGCCTTCGGATTCGATTAACGAAATTAGTTGCTGGTATGATGCCGGACCTTGAGGTTGTTCGACACGGACACCGATCTGGCTTGCATCTGAATTCAAAGACGGGTTTAAACCCGAATTTTTCCCTGGTTTTTTTATTGCCTAATAATATTATATTAGTAGCATGCATAGGTAGTAGTACCGTAAGACTTACCTTCGCATTCTTGCGCGAGGGACACTTTTTCGTGATCTTCGTGTGCTTGCGAGTTGCACTGGCCTTTGGGGGCATGATGATGGGTGGGTGGAAAATGTATGAGAAAAACGTACACTTGAGTCCAGGTGCTTAACAGCCGGGGTTATTTAATTGGCCCCAGGGTTCTATCGGCCTCATGGCGCAGCCAATTCAATAGAAAGATCAATCAGTAATCACGAATGCAGACATTTATGTATTAGACGCACCGAAATCTGCATGCTGCGAACCTTGTGGCATGATGATCAGTATGTTTGACGCAGTTTCACGCGGGGTAAGGACAGAATAGGCAAAAAGATGTGATAGTGCGGAATGATATCGATGGTGACAAGATAGTATCGATAGTGACAAGAAGAAGAGAAATCAGTCACGAGGCTACATCGAACATTACTACAAAACTCTTGAATACATAAAACTGGTACACCGTTGATCTAGAGCGATAATCGACGAATCAGTGACATTTTTGACCAAGATAAGAAATGAACTTAACTGATTGCCTAGTCCCGACCGCTTTCGGAGTCTTCGCCACCGTCGTTAGCCATGATCAAGTCTGTGTCGGTGACCCCGTGTGCGATAAGTAGTCCTTCCATATCATTGTATTTACCTTGCACAAACTTGAGGGACTCCTTTGCTTTGAGGAGGTTTGTAGTAACGCTGGAGGATGGTTCAGAAACCTCTGTGCACTCTTTCTGCGTGTTTTCAATCCAGAGTCGAAGCCCATCTTCTGCAGCTTCATGTTCTTTCTTCAACTTGTTGATGGATTGGTTCAAGAAACTAGTCCACCTGCTCGCCTCTTCTACCTGCCAGATCCTGGTCATGATAAGGTGGCGAAGCTTCTCACAAGTGGCATACTGAGCAGCAACAGCCACTTTGAGATCCTCAGGCGGCATGTTTGTGTCGCCCAGAATCTCTGGGGCCTGTTTAATCGAGTTCAATACAATCAGTACCAGCAAAAATGTGGAAAAGACTTACAAGGGACACAAAACTTGCAATAGGGATATCATGTCCCTCTGACTCAGAGTCAAACAAAGCAGAGTTAAATGAGGAGCAGCTCCCCTTGGGAGACCATAAGGTGTAGTTCCCCCGGGGAGAGTGTAAGGAGTAGTTCCCCAGGGGAGACCGAGACCTGCGTAGAGACCGAGACTTACGCTTAGCCTTGGGACTTGCTCTATAAGCAGGAGAGGAATGTTCGACGAAAGTTGCAGAGCTGGTTGGGCTAGTAGGGCGCATAGTATCAATACAAGTGTCCAGCATGATATGAACAATGGACTTGGAGGATTTGACCTGAATGTTTTCTCACTCAGCCTCTCGCTGCGGTGCTGTCAACAGACTTGTCAGCGAGTTTCGGAGTTTGAAGGACTTAACAGAATTCCAAATACACGGCGGTGGATGGTCAGTCAAGGTGATTCTTAAGGCTGCAATATCAATAAGTTCTTCAAGTTGAACGCTCCGATGGCATCCAATGTAGAAGAGGGCTTTACCTCTGACGAGATGTTTTTTAGGGCCGGAGAGTACATTTTTGATATCAAACTTACACGATGGTCCTGATCAAGCTGGCTATCATATAGTGGTACTAGCCAGTATCCTTGTCCCACCTGTTCCACGCCATTTGTGAAGGTGGAAGAACTTTGCACTCACCTTACAGATGATCCGCAATGCAATGCTGTACCCATCCCTCATGCACTTCGCCAACCTGCTGGTCCAGGTGAAGAACGCATGGGTCGCTATCACACGAAATCCGGCTCTATTTACAGGTTTCAACGGCCAAATATGTTCGAGCGCATGAAGGCTCATGACTATGAGTCCGCTCGCGAACATAATGTGTACTACCCATTTTCTGGGAGGGAGGAATGGGAACTCGCCAAATTTCTCATCGAGAATCTGAATCAGGGGCAAATAAGTCGCTTTTTGAAGTTATTATGGGTCAGTGAACTTTACATTAACTTTTAAATTTTAACAGCTCACTATTAGGTGAAGTCAGAAACACGGCAACAGCCCACATTCAAAACTGCGCCCCAACTGCTAACCTTTATGGACGCCCTGCCAAAGGGACCGCAGTGGCGCTGCACAACAATCGAGACAGATGGTTATGTTACAACGCATCCTGTGCATCTTATCTGGCGTGATGCTTTGGAGGTAACGAAGCACATATTTGGCAATCCGATTTTTGCCAATGACATGGAATTCGATCCATATGAGATATTTGTTGACGGAGAACGGGAATATGGTGAATGGATGTCGAGTTCGTGTGCGCATGATATCCAGGCTTGTATTATTTTTTATGTTCGAATATGAATTCTGACGATAGTTTTTATGCATAGGACGAGCTTCCACGAGGTGCTACCATTGTGCCCATCGTTCTTGCATCGGACAAAACTCCTGTCACTCGACACACAGGAGGTCTCGAGATGCATCCCACGTTCCTTACTATCGCTAACATCCGATCTGACATTCGCATGAAGGCTACGGCTCACGCATGGTCGTGCATCGCGTATATGCCCATTCCTCAGTTCATTTGCAACCCCAAGTTCTCTTCACTCTTGCAAGCCCGTGTGTGGCATCGGTGCATGGATATAGTCTGTGTGAATCTCAAGGAGGCAGCCACTGTAGGCGCAAGTATGGTGGACCCATTGGGTCTCTTACGCTATGGATTTACCCCCCTTGTCGCATATACCGCCGACCTCCCCGAACAACAGATGGTTTCATGTGTAAGTAAGAATACATCACCAGTCACTCTAGCCATCCAGTCACAGTTCGGGGACGGAAAGTTGTATGAACCTCGCGACGGCCAGGGCACACTCAGGACACTTGAAGAACTTGGTCAGTGTATCGATCCCTGGAAGGTCCAGGAATTTCAAGAAGCAGCCAAAGCATCACATCTCAGCGGGGTGCAGCTTCCCTTCTGGCGTGACTGGCGCTTCGCTGATCCAGCTATTTTCCTTGCACCTGAACTTCTCCACACATGCCATAAATTTTTCTTTGATCACATCCTCAAGTGGTGTAAGGAAGTTGTTGGGGCTGATGAACTCGATACTCGCTTTCGTTCGCAACATAAACACATCGGAACCCGTCACTTTGGGCAAGGTGTCTCCCATGTCTCGCAGATGACCGGTCGGGAACATCGGGACATCCAACGCACAATCGTACCTACAATTGCAGGTGTCGTCGATCCTGATTTCGTCCGCGCTGTTCGCGCGATGGTCGATTTCATCTACAAAGCACAGGCTCCAACTTTCACTCCAACATCGATCGCTGACATGACCTCCTCCCTCCAAGAGTTTCACGAATTCAAACACGCAATTCTCCGTGCCGAGGCTCGCCGAGGAACATCGGGTCCTATTGAGCATTTTGAAATTCCAAAACTTGAGCTCTTAGCATCATTCGCTCGAGCCATCCCCCAGCTTGGCTCCATTATACAATTTACTGCTGATGTCAGTGAGCGCATGCTCATCACACAGTGCAAGAATCCATTTGAGGGCACCAGCCACCAACGTGCAACGTTCACTCAGCAAGTCGTCCGTCTCCTGGACCGGGAAGAGACTGCATGCCAGTTCGACCTCTATGCCCTCCTCCGCTCAAACGACATGTCCCTCAACAACCTCATCGTCAACGAATTCGACGAAGTCGTTGACATGGACCCGATGTTGGGTTGGATCATGCGCGTCGCTCCTGAAGAACTGTCTCGGTTTCAAGGCCCACGTCCCGTTCGCAACCATTTCCTCAAAGGCCTGCTGTCTGAAGACAGCAGGGTCGCCTTTCATATCACTGTATCCAGTGACCACACCAACAAGACAGCACCTTTTTTGGCGCGATTATACCAGCTTCCTGACTTTCCTCTGACGCTTCGCTCCTTCATTGAAAGTGTCAACCCTACGCTCGCAACTCGTTTCCAGAACCGACTGCTCAATGTCTGGAACAAGTTTCATATTCAGCTGCATTCGACGTTGCGTCCACGTCTCGTCATGCCGAGCCAGCAGGTACAAGCATATCCGCCATCTACCAATTATCCTCGTGGAAATTGTGATTCTGTCCTGCTGCAGATGCACAGTGAAGGTGAAGAAGGTGAAAATCTTGGTGAGTTTTGAAGTTACGGTCAGTATCTTTGTATTCACGCATTTCTTCACTAGACGCCATTGTAGCTCAAGTTCGCATGGTGTTTGGCTTGTCAAAGAAAGGCCCACCGTTGCCTGCTGAACTTGACCAAATATTCCTCTATGTACAGCTCTTCGAAGTCGTCGCACGTCCTCAAGATGATGTTGGAGTCATGATGTTCCGCGTTAAGCGCCGTTTTGTGACCGGTCCTGATGGCACACAAGTGCGGGTTGGCATGATCATTCCTCTGCTCGATGTTACCCATGCAATCGAGCTCATTCCTGTTTACGGGGACAGAGCTAATCGTGCTGTTGACTCCTCGACGTGTTTGGAAAGCTATGATACCTTCTACCTTAACAATTTTTCAGACAAAGAATGGTACCACACGCTACACACAGATTTCATGTAGTTTCCCTCGAGTCTAGACGTCCTGTGGTGTGCATCGCAATGTTAGATTGATTGATTGGACTATCTTGCAAAGATAAGATTCACTAAATAATTTAAGACTAAATCTAAGACTCGATTTCGTGATTTTGACATGACTAAGTGAGTTGTCAGATCTCCACCAATCGCATGGCTTCACTACTGAAGTCGTAAGCGTTCGTAAGTGTTCGTAACGCGCGTAAGTTAAGCGTTCATTTCAGTTGTTTTGCAGATGTACCACTCAATCGAGTCTACCGTCCCCTGTTACTCGTCCGAAAATTTTCGGCTCCCTGGGATTGCGTCAGTTCAAGGTACGAGCAATTGCTCCTTCAAGCCTATGCAAGACCCCGAGGAGCCCATCTTCGTTACTAATGCCTGTTGACTTTACAATAGCGCTGACATGGCTGTTCATTATTATCTTGCCTCCACGGCCAAACCTGCGCACGCTGCTCGATGCTCCAAATATCGATGTACGTCGTTGGTGTCCTCGTCGGTTAATGAGGCTGCCTTTAGCCTTTTGAAATGTACATACTAACTAATCCAACTCTGAAGACTCTCACCAACTGACATATGTTTAACTACATCTTCCTAGACAGTTATGATCCTCCACCGGCTTTTCACTGCTCCCACTCGCTCGCTCGTTGTCCTCACTCTCTCACACCCACTGCACCATGTCCTCATTCATCGGCTGTCTTGCCGTCTCTGTCACGTTCGACCTGGAATTGCGGCCTTCTCTCATCTCATCTCTCTCGCTTGCTCGGCCGCTCAGTTCCAGGCTCGCGGTTCTCTGACATTCTCACCTCATCTTATGAAGGCCGCGACCGACGTCGAGTTTAAGGTCGCGCGCGCTCTTGATTCTGATTCCTGCCCCCCAAATACTTATCTCATCGCATCATACATGTAATCTTTGCACCATTAATAAAAATTGCACCGCCGGGCATCGTATCATCTACTCTACAGCACCTTGCAATGTACTGAAAGTGCTCAGTTGATCTCGAGTGGGATAGATATGGTGATGTACTGCGCATACAGTGGGAGGTGCAGCACTAAACGATGGGGAACGAGCTCGATGATCCATAACGTGTGCACCTGCAGTTAGTGCATAAGTGAGAGTGCTGAATGTCAATACTGGGATGGTGCCGCCGGTGGAACCGGTCATCAGAGACGAGTTGGGAATGAGTTCAGGTTGGGGCTCAACAGGTGGAGGAGTGAGATGAACACATGCGAAGCTTGTGTTGCCCTCCGAGGGCGAAGACCTTGTATATCTGACTGAAAACCATTTAAGTGTTCTAGATAATAACATGAATATACTAGTATTGCTTACCTTGTCGAGCAAGAGCACGTTTTGCACGGTAAGCATGGGTAGATAAACGGTCGCTGGAGTTGATGCCAAATGCATCGAAAAGGTCCAAACTAGCGCTGATGTTTGTGTCATAGTGAAATCCTCGCATGATTCCTCCCAATAGCGTAAGACCCACACCATCACGATTGATATTCCTGTGTGCTTGCTCGTTTCCATTGGTAGTAGTTGGTGAGGCCTTCCAAATTTCGAGCGGGATGAGACTGTTTGGCTGATAGAGTGCCGGTAGCACAAACTTCGTGCCCTCAATTTTATCTTTAAGCCATGCTGCCGGTAGTAATCTTGCCTTAGAAATACTTCAAAACATGAATTAGAAAATATCACAAACCTGCAGCCTTTTTTCCACCTTTCTTTATCTTCTTCAATGTTCCCTGTAGATCAGGATGAGGCTCCACTGATGCGATCGTCAACATGGCAATTTCCACATCTTTGGGAATTTGACCACGGAGACTACGGATATTCCGTTTATAGTGCGCAAGACATAGACGGTAGAAGCGGCGCAGATGGTCATATGGATCCAGGTCACAAAGTAGAGCAGTGGTGTCATAGCGGCAAGCCTGTATTGAGTCTTTACACAGGTATACGCAATACATACCTAGGCCTGTGGAATTATTGAATATATTCAAATTGCAATTCACGTTGACTCGGATTCCAAGAAAATATACTTACCAAGACCTTGACCTTTATGTCCATCAGCAATGATGGTTTGAATCCCTTCTCCGTGCATGTATTGAAACTGAACAGCACAACCTGTGTCCACACTGGCAATCTCGAATATTTGTTGGAAGAGGATGAAGTGTGCTTGTGCTGATTGAGATGTCGTGAATGCTCGAGCACCAATAACAGCTACAATACATGGTCATGGCCATCAGCTGAGTTGAGCAATTTGGTATTGAACTTACATTTCATGTGGGCAACGTCCCAAGACTCAAATTCAAATTCCTGCCAGCCATGTACACGTTTGAATGAAGTGTCGATCGAGAGCCGTTTTGCTTGCATCAGACGCCATGACATCCGCTTTGTCATACAAATGACCAGCCGCAGACTACTAATCGAAGTTGATGTGGTGGCCGCAGGTGGATTTGATGCTGATTTGGTGGATAGCTGATGTGACTCCGCACAACGAATATAGCGCTCGTCAATGGGCAAAAGATCGTGTTTTGTTGCCAAGTGAATAGCACCTGCGAATCCTGTTCCACTTGGAAATTCATTAAACCGCAAAGTGTTGATGAGGCGCCGAGCATGGTCAGAGTTCCCAAGAGACGGGTGAAGGTCTGACAGTGTGGGATTGCGGGTTTCCTTCCAACTGAGGTGAGCTTGTAAAGCTTGTATGAATGCAGAATCAAGTAAAATCCGACGTGGTGTTGCATAAGCAAGTTTCCAGCTGAGTGTGAGCAGCAACTCGTAGAAAATGGCTTTAATAGCTTCTGGAGTTTTGACAGGTGCAGGCGGAGGGTGGCTGTGATTGTTGGTGCAGATAACGAGGACTTGTGGGCAGGCAGTGAGATTGTATGGTGTATATATGTCGAACTTTGCCTTGCATGGAACTGGCCAGCTACGAAGTGTTCCACGAGCCAATTTTCCTTCATGATTTCGATGCCAATATGCTGCCCAACAGATTAGGATATATGCTACTTCAAATGACAGAAAGTAACTCACGACAACATTGCTTCTGCTCGGCAGGGGAGGCAACAAATGTGCACGGCATGAGAGGACCATATCCATCATTTTTTGCTCGTGTTTCATGAAAGGAAATTGCCTTCAGCTCGTTCTCTATAAGTGCCCACAAGTAATCAGTATTGAATTCGTCCAAATTCCGGAGGACAAGATGGGTGCGAGCTCAAGAAACAGAAGCATTGAAATTTTTGCAGCTGCAATGGATCATTAGTCTATGTAGTACACACTCTAGCCGTTTAAGTTGAACTGACTGAATATATGGACGGCCAAGATTATTCACAGATAACATGAGGGGAGCCCCACACCCCCTGGACTCTGACTCGGAGTGAAGATCAAAGCTGTCTAGTACTATCTCAGGACTTAAATCCAAGTTTGCATCGAAGCCACATCCCCGTTCAGAGACAGCACAAAAAAATGCTAGAGTCTTGTTGAAAACCTCTGCCTCTGCAGAATCATCACTGTATCCAGCCTGAGACAGACTCCAAGTTGGAGATGCAGCATAATTACTGCTGAAACTGGCCTCGTTGAATGTACATACCTTGAGGCCATTGCCTGTATGTTCTCGTTCTTATTAGTATGATAAAATCAATAGTCTCAGACATCATTAATGTACATACACGATGACTTAAGCTGGCGACAACGAACACCTTTGCCTGCATCATCTCGGAGAAGCAGGCACACTGCATTTTCACGCCCACCATGACCTCCACCAAGAGAATATTGGAATGCTGATTGAGGCTGCACGAAGGATATGGGATCAACAACAAAACGGTGTGCAATGCTGCCAGGTGCTGTTATGGGATACTCGAGGATAGCATGAACAGGGTGATCAACAATTGCGCTGACTTTGGTGGCTCAATTCACATAGTTGGCTCTCCGTGAAATTTCCTCGGTGGTAAAATAATATGGAGCGGGAGACTGATATCTTGGATATGGGGGAGTGGAGATGGTGTCGAGGGTTGAATCCACGTCTGGTGTATTTTGGTGTGATGACGGCGATGACACAACTGAGCTTGTGACTGAGATAGGGGACAATCCTGCACTGTCCAATATCTGTTGCACTTTTTCAAGTGCTTCAAGTTGCGAACAGGTAAGACTCATTGAGAATTAGACAGAAGGAAAAATGGGGGGCAGATACTAGCATTGAATTCAAATAATTGCCTGTATATGTGACAGTTGGACGTTCATCAATGACTTGCAAATGGGCACCGATGCACCCGCACACTTAGGAACCCACTAATTTCGGGCTCTTGCAGTTCATTGAACGGACACTTGCATTCAAAATTTACCTCGCATAACATGGCCGAGGGATTCAGCAAGGCTCTCTGTATAAAGGTCAGCATCTCGCTCATGATATAGTACAGTAGGCCAGGCTAGCCATCATGGATTCAATTTTTCGCCCGTGTATCGAGTACCAGCGTGGAAGCACAGAACTCGTCATCTTTTCACGTGAGGTGAAGCAACTTGTCACTGTTGCATAGTGTGTAGCTCACTTTGACTTACTGCCAACCACTGACTTAAAGTTATGTTTGCAGCCCAAAGTCGGGTCGTTTCCGCATTTGTCCTTATGGCTTGGCAGATTACTTGCAGCGTCGAGGGCTTTTCATAGAATGTTTCTGCGGCATGCTCTCAGACACACCTTGTTCCACCAGGATTGTGGACTCTGCCGTGAATGGGCATGTCTTGATGCAGTGTGCTAATGAGCAGTGCGGATTTAGAGGTTAGCATGTTGCACTGGTGATCACGTCCTTTGTACTGACACGATTTTCACGATTTCACGACAGCCAACATCACAGATATTTATCACACATCTTTTTTTACCTCTAGTTACGAAGAACTGCCAACACTCGGTATGTATTTACTGTTACCTAGATGCAGGTGTCAGTATTAATGGTCTGCTCATAGTTGCAAACCCCCAACCTAACATGAATCCAGTTCATGATGCCTTCCGCCAGCTTGCTCCTAATGAGCATGACATTGCGCCCTACTTCCACGGCTATCTCGGATCCCATGTCTCAGTTTGGCCCGACTTTCGACAACTCCGTGGTTTAGTTGGTGCACCCTCAGCAAATCCACGTCCATTTATCCGACTAGTTCATCGTCGTGCTGGTGAGTTGTAGCACAATTTATAGAGTATCATTCAAAAACTAATTAATACAAAGGATCTATTCAAGGTGCTGCTGCTAGTCAGTTGTCAATGGCGGCTCGTCGTGGACAACGTGTATCCACACGTCTCCCGCTCGGACAAGACAGTGGCATGGTTGTGATGAACAGGCTCTCGGCCTATGAAACAGGTCTTCTTGCTGACCTCTCCGGTGAGACAGGTGTAAGTGTCTGGGACTGGGACGGGCTTTTCGAAAGATGTGACCACTGTGGAAGGTATTTTGTTGCGACGGTACTTCGAATGCATATCCCGCACTGTAGAGCGTGAATAGCGGCCATGATATATATCCTATGTGTCAATAAAATTTTGATGCATCATTCGAGGTGACGGGGGTCATTGAATGGCTGTACACGCAGTTTGAACGGTGATTGCTCGTACCTTGAAGTGACGCGGCTTCTGAGAGCCGAAATTTTTCGGACGAGTAACAGGGGACTGGTCACTCCACTCAATCTTATAGCATTTGTTTCATTTGCTGTGTTCCCTCGTATTCTAGCCTACTATCACATCTTTGCTTCTCGCCTTAGCGAACAACATGCAGACACCCCACTCGGCACTCAATATCTCTGGCTCTGTTTCAGATATCATCGGTGCACTACAAAACATCGTAAGTGCTAAGTTTCTTGAATTAGAATTCGTGTCAGCTGAGAATAACAATAATCCATTCCAGCTCGCACGCTCGCAAGTGATTGTACGTCTACTCATTGGTCTATTTCGACACATCACATGTCATGTTACTGACGATGACTAGATTCCAGTCCTTGAAACTCCATACTCCAGATTCCACAATACAGAGCACTCTACCATAGAGCTCGAACGCCAGAGCGTCATTAACATTATCGCTCACCGACAGCAGCAATTGGGTACAGTCCTGTACGAGCTCTCGGGCCTGGAGGCCGTGATAGATGGCGTTGTCAGCATCATCGGTGAGCGCCGGCAGCAATCGGATGCGGTTCTGGACGAGATCTCGGATCTGGAGGCCGTGATGGACAGCATCAAAAATATTCATCAGCAAGTCGTCGAAAAGAAGGAGAAGATTATGCAGTCGATGAATTTGCACAAGGGACTCCTATCGGCTCTCTGGCGCCTGCCAACGGAGGTCTTATCCCAAATATTCAACCACTGTCTCCCTGAAACCATATTTTCGCTATCCCCATTGAACCTCCGAGTTAAGGCCCCCGTACTGTTAACAAGAATATGCCAACGATGGAGGGAGGTTGCTGTATGTACGCCCGATTTATGGTGCAGGTTGTATGTGGAAGCCAACGACGGAGGCTGGGAGCAGGCAGCTTTCTGCTATGACTTGTGGCTCAAGCGTTCACGAGGACGTCTGCTCTCGTTAGAACTCGGGTACCACTACTCGCCCAAACTACGAAGTCTTCTTCAGCCTCATATGAGGCGTATAAGATTTCTCCGAGTCTCTGTCGATTACTTCCGGGGTGGACGCCCTCCGCTGTCTGCTATTGACCTCCCAGCACTTCAGGAGCTGACCATATATGTAATGGTAAATCATGATATTCCAATTATTGCACAATTTATCTCGCGACTGCCGTCCACTATGCGCAGTCTCAAGTTCATTGACATGATGCCGGTTTTCAGCATCGAGCACTTGTCTTCTTTAGGCCCTGTATGGGTTTACTTGACGGATGTCCGGATCGCCGTATGGTACCCGAACGCATTCCTCCATTTGCTTCAGTTATGTCCCGACCTCTCTTCCTCAAATGTCCGCGTAGATTTTGACCAAATGGGACCCTTTAAATCATTCACGCACACAAAATTACAATCCTTATGCATCATCCTTCATGATAGGCCTTCGCTCACGCGCCCTTTATCTGACTTGTTCAACGCTGTATCACTCCCCAAATTGCGCGCGCTAGAAGTTCGCCGCAATAGCCACATTAATGCATCTTTTCGGCCTCATGAGGATATACAGGCATTTTTGGCACGGTCAATGTGTCCCCTGGAGACCCTGACTATCGGTGGTCGATCGATGATAACAGATGCGCAGCGAGCGGAATACATTTCCCTCATTCCTTCCCTTGAAGTAGTGAATTACGGTTATGGATACTTTTGATAATCCTGGGTATCTACATATCGAGAAATGATTAATGATGTTTCCTGGTTGACAAGTTTTTTCGAAATGAAGAAATGGGTTTGACCTACAAGAATTGCGCAAAAATACTGACACTTTATTCCTGCGTCTCGTTACATAATAGTGTAAACATCTTGCGCACTTGTTTGATATTGCATCTGTTTCACTCGCTGAGTTCCCTCCACGGTGCTCTAGCCCATTACATATCTACTTCTCGACTTAGCCAACAACATGCAGACACCCCACTCGGAATTCAATATCTTTGACTCTGTTTCAGATATCATCGGTGCACTACAAAACATAGTAAGTGCCAAGTTTCTTGAATTAGAATCCGTGTCAGCTGAGAATAACAATAATACATTCCAGATCGCACGTTCGCAAGTGATTGTACGTCTACTCCTTGGCCTATTCTGACATACGATCACATGTCATGTTACTGATGATGACTACTAGATTCCAGTCCTTGAAACTCCGTACTCCAGGTTCCCCAATACCGACCGCTCTACCATCGAGCTCGAACGTCAGAGCGTTGTCAACATTATCGCTCAGCGCCAGCAGCAATTGGATACAATTATGTATGAGATCTCGGGCCTGGAGGCCGTGATGGATAGTGTCGAAAATCTTCATCAGGCAGTCCTTGAGAAGAAGGAGAAGATCACGCAGTCGATGAATCTGCACGAGGGACTGCTATCGGCTCACTGGCGCTTCCCAACGGAAATTTTATCCCAAATATTTAACCACTGTCTCCCTGATTACATATATTTTTTATCCCCATCGAGCCTCCCAGTTCAAGCCCCTATACTGTTAACAAGAATATGCCGACGATGGAGGGAGGTTGCTGTGAATACTCCCGGATTATGGTGCCGGTTGTATGTGCAAGCCGATGACAAAAAATTGCTGAAGGCACCCTTCTGCTATGACTTGTGGCTCAAGCGTTCACGAGGACATCCGCTCTCGTTAGAACTCGGGTACCACTACTCGACCAAACTACCAAGCCTACTTCGGCCTTACATGAGTCACATCACATCTCTTCTAGTCTATGGTGATTACTTCGGTGGCAGACACCCTCGACTGCTTGCTACAGACCTCCTAGCACTTCAGGAGCTAGCCATACGAGGGACGTCAAATGATGATATTCCAACTATTGCACAATCCATCTCGCAACTGCCGTCCACTATGCGCAGTCTCAAGTTCATTGACATGACACCGTTTTTCGACATCGAGCCTTTGTCTTCTTTCAGTCCTGTATGGGCCCACTTGACAGACGTCCAGATCGCCGTATCTCACCCGAACGCATTGCTCCATTTGCTTCAACTATGTCCCAATCTCTCCTCCTTAAACACCCAGATAGAAATGGACCAAGGAGGACCCTTGAAATCATTCACGCACACCAAATTACAATCCTTATGCATCATTTACTACGCTTCGCTCACGCGCACTCTATCTGAGCTGCTCAATGCTCTATCTCTCCCCAATTTGCATGCGCTTGAAGCTCGCTACAATACATCTTGGCCTCATGAAGATATGAAGGCCTTTTTGGCACGGTCAAAGTGTCCCCTGGAGACCTTGACTATCGGTAGTGGAATGACGATAACAGATGCGCAGCAAGCGGAATATGTTTCCCTCACTTCCTTCCTTTAAAGTAGTGAATTACAGTAACAGTTCATACTCTTGGTAATCCTGGGTAGCTACATATCTCGAGAGATGACGTTTCTGGGTTGACAGTAGAACAATACAATGCGACTAGCAGGAGAATAGCATCATTTGCAAAGCCACAATTGATCAGCGCGGAAGCATCAGAAATTAAAATGTCCATTGAACACTCCCCAGTTTCTTGCCGCGAACCACTGTACCCAAACAAGTGCCTTGCAGTCAGCCTTGTGACCGTTCACCCAGGCTTGCTTCTGGCAAGCCTAAGAACAAGCTTGAGTCAGACACACGACTTGCATTGGAATGTATCACCACCAATGCTTACCTCCCCACAGTATGACATTTGTTTGCAGCGGGAGCACAAGAGCAAGTGCGTATTATGAGAAGTATTCCCCTCTTTACCACAAGACCCACAGCATCTTGCTTGGGTGTTCGAGTTGCGCGCAGCCACATCATCGCTGGCCTTCAGCAGCTGCTCGAGCGAGCATGGTATGATTTTGATAATGGAGGGTTCTTCGACGCGTATGCCGACGGTCATGTCTAAGAAGCCATGCTGTTCGCCATACAGTACAGCAACTGTGTGGCCTTGCTTGATTTGCGGAGTGAGCGCGTGTCCGCGGTCGTCAGTGTATAGGCCGATGGTGACGACTTGACCACCTTTATCCTTTACGCGTAATAGGACTCGGAAGAGACCGTAGGAGCCGACGATCTCGCCAAGGAAGCACCAGTGTTGTCTGGGTACAATTCTGTATGGGCCCTTGACGTAGTAGGTGGGGTCAACATAATACTCATGCGGAAGGTCGCTGAATGTTGGGAAATTGACGTTATTGCGCAGGAGGCTGTTAGAAGTCTTGGTTTCTGGCATTGTCGCAGTAAACTGATTCAAGTTGAGCTTGTCCGAATAGAGATCAAGGAAGAACATCCAAACGTACGAGATTCTGTATGTTTGAAGCTGCCTCAACTTCAATCTGAGTTGGACGAAGTCACGATTCGGAGGAGACGAGGATGTTGGGACAATGGGCACTCTGGAGAGAAGACTGTCGCAGAGTCTGTCACAGGGGTTGGTGGCGTATCTGGTATGAGTTCTGATAGAAGAGAGCAACGAGTAAGTCTGCCCTAAGTCAGTACGAGTCTAGGCACGATGTACAAGAGCGAACATACCTCGAGGAGTAGGAACAAACGCTGGTGAAAAGAGATACATGTGCGAGACACTATCAATAAGATTGTGAATGGTTACATAACAGTGGCTGACGATGGCGAATCACTACACAGTTCCAAGAACCAACGTAAGGAAGCGAACCCTCTTCAACATCAGGGGACGAGGATACGTGGGAGGGTTACCTGACAGGTACACATCTTCAAGAGAAATGACGGGGAGGCGCGCGAGCATCGGGAGGATTCAGGAAGATGCCTCTCGAGTAATTTGATGAGGACCTCACCGGGGAACTTGCAGGTGTCTTAGAATGATTTCATGATACATAAAACCGGGTCGGAAAGTGCTGCCAAGGGTGCGTGTACGTGATAATACCTGTATATGCTGGTGAGAAAGGAGTGGAATGGCTCAATGACGAAAATGCACCGTTCCAATGATGAGTCTTTGTTGGCCTATTTAGGGATTGCTCCAATATCACGACGGTATTGGGTGATGCCTCAAGGCCTCGTCGATAGCTCCACAATCCTATATATGTATGGTGAACAGTCTTCTCGAAATTATTCCTACGATAGTCCCAAGTACTATCACGCCGCGTTTGTTTCTCACACACTAGGTTGGGTGTTCGTCTTTTAACCAAAGTAGATTTCACGAGACATCGTAGCTACCCGGAATTTTCATATGTCTAACCCAATATAAATACGAATTCTGGTTTGCATCAAGTACTAGTACAAGTTGGGACTGACGATGTTCTAACACCCCTTGCGAATCATTGCCTATTTCACAGCTGAAAAACAATGAGAAATGATAGTAGAAACAAAGAGCAGCAATACCAATACCTCTCTTAGATACATGTTAGTCGTCACACCTCTTGGTGTTGGACTGGTAGCCAGAAGCTTCTGTTGCGATAAGTGTTACACATGGGTGATCGATTAATCCACCAGGCATATAATGACTTACCTCTCTGGTGGACATAGTTAGGTTCAGCATCCTCACGCCTAGAAGGCGAGTCGGGCGAGTCGGGAGAATCGGGAGAGTCGGGCGAGTCAGGGAAGTCGGGGCAGTCGGGTGAATCAGGAGAGTCAGGAGAGTCAAGCGAACCAGGCGAACCAGGAGAACCAGGGTCCCTAGTGTCAAAAACAACGATGTTACAGGGAAGGCCGTGCTGAGCCAAAGCTGTATAACATATCAGTATCACTTCCACTGACTAGAGTGGCGCGCAAGTGCTCACAAGTACAATCCGCCCCCATTTCTGGTGTGGGATATGCCACAACAATAGTGGCAAAGGTGACGAGCATCGTGAAAATAAGTGAGGGCTGCATGGTTGGAAGCAAGAGTGAGGGCTATTCGAAAGCTTTCTTGGCTTACTGCTTTTATACTTTATCTCGCAACGTTCTTTCGAACTACCTGAGGAAAACAGGAGGTCAACTTCGATCAACACATGAACGCTCAACTGCACGCGGACATATCATAAGACCGAGAGGATACCCAGGGTTATGATAATCAGGACTCTTCGTTTACAAGGCGTCATAATATGATCCGAGCCTGTTCTTGCTGGTACGAACTTCAAATCCCTTCTCTTCAAGTTGCTGTATCGATTGCTTATGCGAGGCCGTCATGAGATAACTCAACCCAGTGAGATCGCATGCAGGCGGAATGGCAAGTAGACTGTAGCAAGCCTATCTGGTACTTACAAAGAAGTACAATTATGCCTTATCATGGCTGGCCCAAAATGCTATTCGTTCTAAGGAGTGGCGTTATAAGGGAAGTCATGGCATAATTTGGGCTCTCTTACTGAACAATTCGCTTCTAGGTCTGAAACTAAACGAGGTCCTATCGTATCTCGTTAGCAAAGAGCCAATGGCGGTGCATAGTAGCAGCCGCATATGGCTAGAGCAGATGTAAGTCGCGAATGTTTGGTGCAGAAGTAGGGAACTTACCGTCCCGACTCACACCTCACGCAAACGTCATCTCTGGAAGGTGGAGCCTTGCCAGTGGGTAAGAAATTCGGAGTGTGATCGTCAGTGCTCATCTTAATCGATTCAACAATGTATAATTACCTGTAAACGGATAGTTAGACTGCAAGATAAAAGAGCTCAAGTTGGAACGTACGTAGTCAAGCCCCTGCTAGTATTTACGCCATCCAGTGCTCACCCGCATTATTCTGCAAGATCACATAATGATAGCTGAAACACAGTCGGACATTGATGGGAGAAAGCCAGAGAAGTGATTGAATTCGAGGAACCCCGGACAGAGCCTCAGTGTTATTAAGCGTAAACTTCGTTGGAAGCGTCAATGCGGCATTTGTGCGGGCCCGCCTTTCTTTCGAAAACCAAGAAATGTGCAGCCGTGGCATGCTGCGGATATAGTAGGGTCGAAACACGGGATTCAGAACATCCGTACTGCCGATATGAAGACAGACTAGTACCAGTGTTGATCATGATATATCAGAAGCTCAAGTCTTGCTCGTCGCCATCATCAAGAGTCTAGGGGGGCGGGGGGCTCGTTATATCATATGGTAAAATTTAAACTTACACGTGTTCGCATCGCTGTGGCGGCAAAGCTTTGGAATTCAACAGAACCAAACAATGTCACATTATCGCTACTAGTTATTCATCAACGTCTCGCAAACGACATGCAGACAGTCAACTCGAACCCAAATCTAGCCGCGGTTTCGGACATCATTTCTGCAATACAGAACCTGGTAAGTACTTGCAAAAGTTCTAATACGTCACTTTGTGAATAATAACCAACCGCTTCAGCTACATTCACAAACAACTGTAATACGCCAAATGATCTATTTGTATATGATATCTGAAAAATAGCAGATGTTGGACCTCGACACCCCGTACTCCCGAGCCGCACTATTGAATCCTAATCAATGTGCTATCGAGCTCGAAGACCAGAGCATCAACGCCATCATCACTGAACGCAACACTGAACGCAACCATCAATTAGATACAGTTCTGCACGAGATCTCAGACCTGGAAGCGATTATGAATGGTATCCAAAACCTTTACCAACAACGCGTCGAAAAGAAGAACAAGATGATTCAGTCCATGAATCCGCACATGAGACTTAAATTGGCTCTGTGGCGCTTGCCAACTGAAATCTTATCCTACATTTTCGTTTACTGTCTCCCGGAAGACAGATACTTGTCGCCTGCATCAAGACAGGCACCCATACTGTTGACCAGAATATGCCGACGATGGAGAGAAGTTGCTGTGGGCACGCCCAGCTTATGGTGCAGGCTGTGGGTGGCAGTGGAGCATAATGACTGGCAAAAACGAGCCTTTTGCTATGACGTGTGGCTCAAGCGAACCCTAGGCCATCCAATCTCGCTGGCACTCCACTGCTACAATGATTGGAACCCACTAGTACGAAGCCTTCTCCATCCTTACATCCATCAAATCTCTTCTCTCAATATCCTTTTTGGACAAGTCGAGCAACCTGAATGCGTATTCAAAGATTTCTCAGCACTTCAGGAGCTCATCATTCCAAATCATACCACATTCAAGCAACTATGTTCCTTCACTCCCTTATGGGCCCACTTAACAAAAGTCGAGATCTCGGTATATAAACCATATGCATTCCTCCGTCTGCTCAGTCTATGTCCCAACCTCTCTTCATTGACGAATTACGCGAAATCCCCCCAAAAGACGTCCTTGAGTCCATTCACGCACCCCAAGCTTCAATCTCTGCGTCTTTATGGCGATTCTTGGAGTTCCAGAGAACCATTACAGAATATGTTCGATGCTCTCTCACTCCCCAATTTACGCGTACTTCATGTTTGGAATATAAAAACCTGGCCTCATGAAGAGTTCAAGACGTTTCTGATCAGGTCGGCGTGTCCCCTGGAGAGCCTGGTTTTCGGCGGTACAGTGATTATGACTGCGGAGCAACAAGCGGAATACGTCGCCCTTGTTCCTTTTCTCAAAGTAGTAGCTTGGAATTCTAGTTGTGCTCTTATACGTCACAAGTGATTCATGGCTCTTTATGACGAGGAGTACCGTGAAGTGATACATACATCGTCGGACACATGCAATGACAGAAATCACGCAATACACGCTCGGAATAGCATCAGTTTCAGCGAGCGCAGAATTTGGATATAGGATTGGTACTTCAACGTTGGTCGGTTTCTGAGATGCTCCCTGATAATGAAAGATCAAAATTTCATATTTTTGAATGGACTGACCTCCCGATACCGCTAGTTTCATGTGAACTCCTCGCACTGTTTTTAGTGCAGTTTGCTCGAAAACAAAACACTTTCATGACTCGGGCCACTGTAGAAGAACGACCATCGGGACTGTTGATATCTCAAGCGCTTTAGGGGGAGTAATAACGATGAATTTGACATAAGTGTAGGGAGGACAACGCGTATGTACAACGAGCAACGATTACAGTAACGAGATACGCGATCGAATTCACTTAGAAGCAGAAACAAAACCGACCATGCTGTCCGGGATTGGGGGAAGGAGGAGGAGAAACATAATCTTCGTCACGTATCAGGCTATCATCATCTCTTGGAGCATCCGCTGCGGCGTACCGCTATATATGGACGTATGAGATTTAGAACACGACGAGAAAGGATGAGACATGCATACCAGTCTACCCGGCGCGAGAGGGACATCGACGATGGTCGGCGACACAGGACCTGTGTGAAGGGGCCACCAAGTCGATAGTCGATGTAAGCGAGATTTGAGGATTGGGGAAGTGCTGATGGCAGAGGATTGGATAGTGGGTGGTGCTGGTATGGATCGAGACTAAAAGAACATAAGTCGAATACACAATGATGGAAGTCCCCACTCACATTTTTATCTGGTGTCATCCTAAGTGGATGAGGTAAAGGGGATGTAGCAGGGAACTGCAAGGGAAGCGTCGAGTCAAGTGAGAAGCAAGCAGGTAAAAGAAACATACGTCTAGGGGGTTACGAGGCTGATCGGCGCGAACCGCGTCTGTGCGAGAAGAGGAGGAAAAAAGTTTGCGTGGAAAGCGGAGGCGAACATGTGAGTCCCTGGTAGGTAAAGCTTGGGGGATGGGGGACATGACAGATATTGTCACTGGTTTACGGCGCACGGGGCGACGTGTTGCATCAGACTGTAATGAAGGACAGTGTGATGAAGATGAAGGAAAGAGAAGAACCACGTACGTCGAGTAAAACAGAATGGGATAGACGTCCAGATTTACTGGACTGTAAGAATATTAGCTATAAATGATATATATAGAGGGAACACATACACTAGGTTGCGGTTCTTCTGCAAGTTCAATGGTAGTAAGAATATCGGCTGGAATGTTACATATATAGATCTTGGTGTCACGGAAGGTCGTGTAAGCCAGTTGGCAGGAATCGGGCGAGATGACGAGAGTTCTGGAGGATTCGACGTCAAATGAAGCGAGGAGCTGACGGGACTCGAAGGTCCATAGCTTGATGGTGTTGTCGTAGGAAGAACTGGCGAGGAGAACACAATCAGATGAGAGTGCTAGACTAATGATGCGATAAGTGTGTTGGAAAGGAGCCCCGACGGCTTTGAGCGTTGATGCGTCAAACTCATGTATTGTAGTGAGGTCGTCCTGGAATATGGTTATAATGGTTTCGTGTTTTGTTGTCCATAAGATCGGGAAAGTCGACTCCGAAACGCTAGGGATAGATTTTTGTACAACCAACTTCTGTGCTTGGACGTCCCACACCTGGAGGCAGTGGAAGTGTGCTCGATCTGATATCTGAACCATCGCCAGCTTCCGAGAGTCTTTTGAGAGTCCAAGTTCTCTTAAGCCAGGAATATCATCGCTAAACTTGAATGGACCAGACACGAGTTTGCCCGTGTGCAAGCTCCATATTCGTGCTATCCAATTGTATGACCCACTCGCTAGCAATGTGCTGTCCGCCGAGATGTCGATGCAGGTAATTCTCCCAGTGTGAAATGTTCTCACGATCCCCGTCTGAACCTCACTGACTTTGAGTTCCTCATCGCTGGCAGTGACAACCCATCGACCATCCCTTGATATCATCACTGATACTATACCATGCTCACAAACCTCCCGAGCCTCCTCAATCTCCTTACCGGCTCGCAGGTCCCATTGCCGAATGGTCTTATCGCCTGATCCGCTGATCATTTGCTTGCCGTCGGAGAAATAGGAAATGCACGAAATATGTTTGTACTCCTCAGGATCCTGCAAGGAATATTTCCATAGTCCATGTCCCTCCAAGGTCATGATTGGTGTCAAAATTGATTTGTTTTCTGCTGCACCGAGCTGCATCGAGCTGGAAGCCATCACAGTTGTATTCGTCAAACAGGCTGGCAAGTATGTCGGTTAATGGATATGTTCGCAGGTTGGTTCTCTTTGTGCTCTGTAATGCTAGGTTGACGGTGCGTAGTTTTCAACCCTCACTCGCTCGAGAGCTGCTGCACTTTGCCTGTTCAAATCAATCGTCAGTTCATCCGTGCATGATGCTCATACGGGTTTTGGTCTTACCAGAATCCTGGCAAGGTCAAAGAACGATAACACAAGGATTTTTTTGAAAGAAAGAAGAGCGATGATGGGCATATGGGCGTGTTTCAGCTCTTTAAATCTTTCAGACGACTGTGCATTGTATGACATGTCCTCTTTAAACTTCACTGCTAGACGAGGACAAACCTGATCGAAGTCCGTGCGCTCGCGCGCGATATCGGAAGCAGTCAATACCTGTTTTTGTACTACTTGTCTCTCACTCATTCGAAAGTTGCCGCACATTGCCTACCCAAATCAATTGTCAGTTCAAAGTGCATGATACTCATATGGGTTTTGGTCTTACCAGGATCCTAGCAAGGTCGAAGAGCGATTATGAGCATATAGACGCGTTCCATCTATTTAAAATTTCCAGATGGTTGTGCATCGTATGACATGTCTTCGCTGCTAGGCAAGGACGAACCTGAACAAAGTTAGTGCACTCGCGCGACATCGGAGGTTAGCTAATACCTGTTTTTGTGCTACTTATCTCTTCACTCATCTGAGAGCTGCTGCACTTTGCCTACTCACATTAATCATTAGTTCATCCGTGCGTGATGCAGCCACTGATGCTCACATGGGTTTCGGTCTTTCCAAGATGCTAGCAGGGTCGAACAACCTTGATGAGCATGAAGGCATGTTCCGTCTCTTTAAATCGTATAGACGACTGCTGCGCACCGTACGGCATGTCCTTTTTAAACTTCGCTGCTAGACTGAGGACGAACCTGATCAAAGTTAGTCACTCGCGCGCGACATCGGAGGTTAGTGGATGCCTGCTTTTGTATCACTTGTCTTTCTCATTCATTCGAAAGCTACCGTACGTTGCCTGATCAAATAAATCGTCAGTTCGTCCGTGCGTGATGCTCATATGGTTTTGGTTTTACCAGGATGCTAGCAAGGTCGAAGAGCATATGGGTGCGTTGTATGGCTATATCTTCCGGATGGCTGTGCATCGTCCCTTTTAACTCCGTACTATTTCTAGATTCAGTCAAATGAAACCTACCTATCCCTTCCTGCCTCTTCCAAGGGCCGTCCAGCCTCGCGACATTCCTAGTTGAAGCGCCAGACTTTTGTACACCAACCGAGTGCCCATTTGGACCCCACGTACAGTGCCTCCGAGTCTTCTACGACTCTGATTTGATCCACATCATAGGGTGAACCGCCCTGTCACATCTTTGCGAATAACTTCCTTCACTCTTTAGTTGCGATAGTGGTCTACTAGTACGTCCCTTTAGCAGCTGGGTTTCTCTTGGTCATTATTTTTAGGAAAGGGCAACGATCTATGAAAGAGAAATTCGAACATGCGATTTCTGTCCGGGATGAGCCTCTGCATAATCTGCATTTTGTTCGTTGAGCACTCCGCACATCTTGTTATCACATGCTAACTCGTATATTGTACACTGAAGCTCGCCCATGGGTAGTCTGCGTCAGTGATTGCGACCAGGGCCTACTTCAGTACGTAACGGCACTATCTTCGCATGCTGACGATTACCTATCGATAGACTCACTCGATGGGACCCAGAAGCTTTTTTGAAGTGGGATGCTACGGTTTATAGTTCGCCACCAGACGAGGACAAACCCTATCAAAGTTATGTTTCGATTGTCTTTGCGACGTGGTCGGTTGCACTTGTCACTGTTGCTGAGCAGAAGCACAGTCTGATGTAGTGCGCACGCGTGCGATATCGAAGGTTAGTTTAGTACCTGATCTCCACAATGTTTTGATAATCTATACTGATTCAAACTTATGCCTCGCAGGATCGTCTCGGGCCCTGGTTCTGTGGGTGTGAATGACACTCTGCGCCGTGACTCGGGTGAGCGCCATTTCCTGAATGCTATTTTCGCCACAGATTCCACAAACGCTCGCACCGACTCCCTTTGCAATAATGCAACGTCTCCACTGTCCAGATGTGGATGACTGGTGTTTTACATAAGACCTGCTGTGAGAAACTACAATAACAAGGCGTCTTCATTGTGGACGTGTGGTTTTCCGAGCGTTGTATTGAGGGATGCGACGGTCGACAGAACTTCCTACTTTCAGTCTGCATCTCCAACAACCAAACATCTCTCGCGTTAATATGCAACCATTCCACTCAAACGCCAATTCATCAGCAGGCTCACATATCCCCGTTAGTACTTGCTTTTGGAGGTGTTGTTGGCATCCGAATATAATAATAAACATTCACTTCAGCAGGTGGATGTAGTCAGGAAAAAGGTCTCAAACAGACGTGGTGTCAGCTATCGTCGCCGGCAACTCGTCGAAGACAAGGCCAAGATTGTGCAGTCCCACAATTCTCACAAGAAATTTTCATCGGCTCTTTGGCGCTTCCCCCCGGAAATCCTAGCCGAAATTTTTCTGTACTACATGTTAGAAAACGAAGACTGGACGCCCGCGCCAAATTTGGCTCCCATGGTCTTGACCGCAGTATGTAAACGATGGCGGGAGGTTGCTGTGGACACGTCGAGTCTATGGCGCAAGCTGCGATTGGAAGTCGGGCACGGTAACTGGCAGCAGAGAGCTTTTTGTTATGACTCTTACCTCAAGCGATCACGAGGACGTCAGCTGTCGTTGGCGCCCGAGTGTCACAACGATGACGACGGGATGGAGGTACGACGCCTGCTCCAGCCATACGTCAATCAGATATCGTCTGTCTTTTGGCTTATCCTCCGGTAACGGCTCCTGTGCAGTGGTGGCGGCGGACTTCCAGAGACTCGAGGAACTGGTTATGTACACGACGGTTTCTGTTCCTGTGCTAACTATCGCCCACTCTGTCGTCCTCTCTATCACGAAACTGCCGCCCAACATGCACACTCTCAAGTTAATGAACCTGTGGTTTGACCTCAAAATGTTGTCTGGCTTCAATCCTCTCGCATGGGTCAATCTCACGAATCTCGAGATCGTGGTAGACTCACTAGATTGCTTCCCCTGCTTGCTCCGCCTGTGTCCTAATCTCTCGTCACTGACGATAGTTGGAATTTTTAGGTCGGCGGTCGAGACGCCGGCAAAATCGTCGCACTCCCAACTTCGATCCTTGTGCATATCCGGGAATCTGGATGTGGACTGGATCGGAAGTCTCGGGCTATTCGCTATCATCACGCTCCCCAATCTACGCACGGTCGAGGTTCGCAATGTAGGTGAATGGCCTCATGATGCGTTCAAGGGATTTTTGGCACGGTCACGGTGTCCCCTGGAGAGTTTGATCTTTGGCGGTGGAGTAGTGACTACGGCTCAGCAGCTAGAAGAATACCGTACCCTTTTTCCTTCTCTCTCATTAAAGACAGATCTTATGCGTTGCTCATTTTACTTTTTAAGTTGAATAGACTCGGACGGTTGTTTCGTACTATGTAGTTAACTAGATGATGATAACGAGATTATGCTATAGCCCATGCTTACCCTTCGCCAACCCTTCAATATATTATGTTCATGAGTCATGATACATGAGCTGTGAAATGAGCAGGCGTCTAACTGAAACCAAGACTCATTCAGTCTGCGTTCCACCCTCGCGTATTGAATAGTAACATTACTACCTTGGCAGTGGCGGATATCGCCAATATACCTTCTGATTGTATGCATGAGGACCTAGGGGAATCCAAGGAGAATGGCCATGATATGCACCCGCAGGGCCTCCCTGATCACGTATTAGCTCTACTATTTCGTGTTATGATATTTGTGTATGTGACAAAAATGCATTATTATAAGTCAAGTGCGTTCCACCCCGACCGGTCATCTACTAGTCCAAATCTCGCTCCTCCCACGACGGATAAGCCACGCGATAAGACATTACACCGTACAGTCTGCAGGTGACATGTCGGACATAGAAATGTATATAAGGGCATCAGAGCTGTGCATATGTTGGTCGAGATGCCAGAGATGGAGGTGCATGCGCGTGGCAAGGATCGCAAGGATGGATACCTGAAAGCTGTAAGTGGTTTGGTGTTATTAGTAGTAGGAGTTAGCGACAGAATTTGGAGGTGCATACTTTTGGAGGGTGGTGTAGTATGGGGACTGTATGTGCGGAACATCAACGACTCGATCATATTGAAGGGTACCAGGGGGGTTACGCACGTTTGGAAGTAGCGCTGGCACGAGGATGTTGACGGCCGAGAGAACTTTCGGAACAGTAGTCATCACCGATGAGTACGGAAACATGAAACATGCAAAGTCCTGACTCACAGAGACCGCATACATAGTAGAATATGTTATGCTTCACCAAGATGGCTTGCAGAGGGCCCTTTGTCGATCGCCAGCTCTGTATGGCACGTGTGAGTGTGAGTGTGATCAATACTGGGGCGAGTGTCAGTGAGCACGTGTTTGCAATCTATCCTCCTAGTCCTAGCAACATACCCAGTTGAAACACAAATAAGAAAATAAACGACATGAAGTACAGAACACTGCTTGAACTCGAGGGGCAGCTAGGAGTGCCCGGGATCGCGCTAGTCGTAACTGTGAAAGTGGGCGAGTGAATATGTGCGAGTGGTAGCAGGAGAAGGTGAGGTCACAAACCATGTGAGGTGGCAATGGTGGCAAAACGAATGCTGACGGATGTCACGATCATAGCCTGGCTGATTCAGCAACCATGAGATTGGATGCGTTGAAGGAATGGGACTCACAAAAGCAGTGGACAGCAGGCCTACGAGTACGATCTTATTGTTGTTCCAGAGCGCATATGTCCTAATCATGAAAAAACCTCGATGAAACGGATGAGGAATGCACATATGTTATGTCAGAAGAAGCAAATACATTCAGAGCAAATGGCTGATATCTGACTGAGAGCTGTGAGAGGAAGAGCAGCACTCGACAGGGACCCTGGAGCATGTACTGTGTACGTACATGAGTAGACATTGATCAATATCCGGCATTTCTGGCGAACTCGTGCAGTAAGTATCAGTGTAAGTCCACTGTATATCCACATACATTGGGGTCTTCGATCGGGGCGAAGTTCACTGAAATACAATACGTCAATTGTTGTCAGGAAGATCGTGCCGGAGTTCATCGACGCACGACATAGGTACATGATGATCAGAAAAAAGGGGAGATGTCGTGTCATGATATAAAGGGCTTTTACTTTGGTCCAGCGCGACCGACGCAGAAATTCCCACTTTGAACGACGTATTGTTAGTATCCACACTGAGATTGTCACAGAACGAATGATTACTTCTTCGTGAAGTGCACATGCATAATCATAGGTCTGCATAAACAAGTTTAACGGCGGACGGAAAAAGATCAGGATCAGCTTACCCAGAACGTCGTCATCGACACTAAGCTTTCAAGTTAGAACGAGGAAGAAGCCGTTCAGACAATACGTACCGTATAGGTACTGGTGGAATATGTATGTTAACTTGCTCTCATGTTATTGAGAAAGCGACGCACCGCTAATCGTTGCAGACTCGTGGCCGCTGAGATATCGACTGCCGAGTACTCCATCTGAATTTGTTCGATAGTAAGCAGTGAAGAAACGGGATCCCCGCACACATGTCATGCACCTTCTTATATCTGAAGGAACCCGGCACAATCGGGGCGTAAATATTTGGGACAGCAGGCTAGGCTTGGCCGATATTTTTTGGACTCCGGCACATCAGTAAACCGGTGAGACCAGCATGAATTGGCGTGATTAGGCTGCTTTGTGCTGTTATATATTACGTTGTATCGTCGGAAAGAAGCATTGGGCTTACAAAATATCGACTGATATCTGAGTCTCTGAATCACCGGTGAACTGATTAGTGAGCGCTAGTGGGCACGACCAGTATATCAGGTACCTAGACAGCAGACAGCGAGAGTCGAACATCTGAGTCCAATAGACTGAGGTATACTTGCTGACAGACCTATTGGATTGATTTTTAGAGTCCCATAGATTGAAATATTGATTTCTAGAGAGGCGTTGCTCACAGCCTGCACCGGATGACTAACGGACGAATTGAATCGTCTTAGACTCGGAAGGATCTATGTTTGCACAAGAAACGCTTAATTAACCTCTTTTGATCAGCTTCGGCCGTGTTAAACGCACGCCTCTTTTGACTGTAATTATATTGTGCTGGAGGTGTGTATCAGCTCGAGCACTTGACTGGCAGAGGGATCTCACCAATCGGTTTTGATCGTTCTATAGCGTTGCTGTACTTGTGTTGGCATTGGAATCAGTACGACATTACTGCATGCATTAAACGATGACTCGGAATTGTTGACTCAGCCCCTGTATTTACCGACAATCTGAGGACAAGTCGACCTTGCATAGACTCATGACCAGTCTGCGACGTACGTATTTCAATTGAGAATGAGGCAAGTGACCAGTCAAACTAGTAGTCGATCTCGAAAAATTTAGGCGAAGCACGGAGTTTAAATTCTAGGGAGTGGGTCTTACCCTGTCTTACCGTCCGTTTTGCTGCATCTCTAATGTAACCCAAACAACGAGTTTCCTGTATTGTCCACCAACCTCGATTGAGCCTCGAGTTCAAGTCTTCATCAACTTTAGTCCCGCGCCAGTACTAACGACGTGCAGAAGTCAACTCGAAAGAGGACGTAACTTATCTCTCCCCGGCCTTGGATATCATCAGTGCACTGCAGATCATTGTTACAATTGAGCAATGGTTTGTCTATCTAGATTTATCTGATGTGATATTGACCAATTGTCAGATTCCAGGTGTCGAAACTCCATGCACCCCGGTTTCTCCCAACCACTGCGTAATCGAGCCCAATGACCAGGGCATTAGTGCCATTGTCACCGACCGCCAACAGCAGCTAGATGCAATTTTGCATGACATCTCAAGTCTGGAAACAGTCATCGACGAAATCAATAATCTTCACCGATAACTGACCGAACAGGAGCAAAACGTCATCCTGTCCATCACCTTGCACAGGCCAGTCATATCGTATCTCTGGCCCATTTGACCTGCAGCACAAACTAGGCGTGCCCATGACAACCTTCCTCCATCGTCAACATATCCTGGTCAAGTTTCAACAAGATAGAGGCCAGCTTCGAGGGGGCGATAAATCTTTTTCTTCCGGGAGACAGGGAACGAAAGTGTAGGATAAAACTCCAGTCAGGAAGCGGCCATTCGACCTCAGAAGACAGCGGGAACTTGCTTTCTGCTTTGACGTATGGCTCAAGAGAACACAAGGACGTCTGCTCTCGTTGGCACCCACCTGTTGCTTTTTTGTTCGAAACTCAACCCAGCTATGAAGTCTCCCTCAGTCTTGCATAAATTCAATCTCATTGTTCTCTATTCATTGTCTGACAAACCTGACTGCTTGTTAAAAGACCGGAAAATAAGAGTCATCGGACCCATTAACAGATTTTGTAGAAGATGTAGGTTTAGTGCCAGCGATATTAATTAGTGCCTTCGCTGCATGCATGCAGCCTCACCATTCGTCACGAACCCCGTCTGATCACGTTGGCTGCTGCCAGATAACTTCTCCGCGCGACTTATCTCCACCCGGGAAGCTAAAGCGCTAACATATGAAGGCACAGTGGACACTTGGTGGTCATGGATACCCTCTCAAACCAGACCATTGCCAGTGCCATCGAAGCCATCGACCAAATCCAGCCCCATCTGGCCCTTTTTTGTCATTGTTCGAACTTTGGTGTCAAATGCTACCACTGGGAGTTGCCGCACCTGTAAACTTTGTAATTTGAATTGGTATGATATGGTATGGTATTTTTAGTAGTTCCCATCCGATGATCATCGATGCAGATATCCATGATATATCACTGGTCCGGGAATTATGGCCTTAAAGCAGCTGAAAGCTCATCGATGGATCATCGCAAACTTCCTCTGACGCTTCAACTTTACTTCTCGCCTTAGCCAACAACATGCAGACAGCCTACTCAAAATTCAACATCTCCGAGTCTGTTTCAGATATCATCAGAGCACTACAAAGTATCGTAAGTCTCCAATTTCTTGAATCAGAATTCTTGTCAGCCGAGAATAACAATCGCTCATTCCAGATCGCACGATCGCAAGTGATCGTATGTCTATTTCCTGGTTTATTCCGACATGTATATCGAGTTACTGACGATGACTACTAGATTCCAGTCCTTGAAACTCCATACTCCAGAATCCTCAATACCGATCGCTCTACCGTCGGGCTCGAAGGCCAGACCATTATCAACATCATCGCCGAACACCAGCAGCAGTTGGATGCAATCCTATATGAGATCTCGGGCCTGGAGGCCGTGATGGATAGCGTCAAAAATCTTCATCACCAAGTCGTCGAAAAGAAGGACAAGATTACGGTGTCGATGAATCTGCACAAGGGACTCGTATCGGCTCTCTGGCGCTTGCCCACGGAAGTCCTATCCCATATATTTAAATTCTGTCTCCCCGAAACTAGATTGTTGTTATCCCCGTCAACCCTCAAAGCCTCCATGCTGTTAACAAGAATATGCCGGCGATGGAGGGAGGTTGCGGTGGGTACGCCCGAATTATGGTGCAGGCTGTATGTAGAAGCCGACGACAGAGACTGGGAGCAAGCAGCTTTCTGCTATGATACGTGGCTCAAGCGTTCGCGAGGACGTCCGCTCTCGTTAGCACTCGGGCGCTACCACTCGACCAAACTACGAAGCCTTCTTCAGCCTTACATCACTCATATCACATCTCTCCGCGTCTCTGTGCACTCCTTCCAGGGCGAATCCACTCAACTTTTTTTGACAGATCTCCCGGCACTTCAGGAGTTGGCCATACTAGGAATGACAAAATATGATATTCCAACTATTGCACAATCCATCTCGCGACTGCCGTCCACCATACGCAGTCTCAAGTTCATTGACATGAGGCCATTTTTCGACATCGAGCCCTTGTCTTCTTTCAGCCCTGTATGGGCCTACTTGACGGATGTTCAGATCGCCGTGTGTCACCCGAACGCTGTCCTCCATTTACTCCAGCTATGTCCGAACCTCTCCTCCTTAACTCTCCGCATAGCATTCGACCAAACAGAATCCTTGGAATCATTCACGCACACTAAATTACAATCCTTACGCATCCTTTACGACGCTTTGCTCACGCGCCCTCTATCTGACCTGCTCAACGCTCTATCGCTTCCCAATTTGCGCACGCTTGAAGCTCGCCGCAATGGCCGCAATGCATCTTGGCCTCATGAAGATATGAAGGCATTGTTGGCAAGGTCAAAGTGTTCCCTGGAGACCTTGACTATCGGCGGTCGAGTGACGATAACAGATGCGCAGCGAGCGGAATATGTTATCCTCACTCCTTCCCTCCAAGTAGTAGTGGATCACAGTAGTACATACTTCTGATAGTACTGGGTGGTTACATGATTTGAGAAATAAGCTGACCGGCGTAACTTTGACTGCTGTCAAAGAACTTCGACCTCGCAATGAACGGTACATGTTAGAAACATTGATCGAGGTTGTAAGTTATGTGCGCCAGTAAGAATTGAATGAGATACTTAGGTCGTGACGATTCATCTGTGAGGGGTAAGCATGAGAACGTCTGGGAAATGGACAGATTGGCAGTATATTCTTCCTGATTAAGACATGGAAACTGTACATCACTGGCGACATTCGGCGTGCTCAAGGCCTGACCTATACCTGTACATAGCTTCTATCGATATTTTCCCAACGTTGACAACGTATGCAACCAGCCCAAGCGCAGTGACGGCTCGGCATATTTCACTTTGAGACGAAAAGCCTGCGATCGACATCGCTAGGGTGAAATCCATGAGGGATCAGGAAAAGCACCAAATGACAGAGCAACACACCAAAAATGAAACAATTCAGGGACCAGAAAATGAAGAACATAGGCGCGACTATCGACAACAGGTAGGACCAGACGAGGTAGCCGCCTTGTTTGAGTTGCTGATTATATTCAGATCAGCCGGTGTAATCAGCATGACGAGAATACTAGTATAACCTACTTCTTGAGTCCAGTGCCGATCGGTGTGTAGCCAACGTATCATGCTCGAGCCAGATATCAACATGGCAAACATGGCAAACATGAGTGATGTAAAGAGTAGATAATAGGGAACGGATGGTGTATAGCCGAAGTATGACGCAGGAAAGACTATAATGACGAAAACACTACTTATAGCGAGGAGGCTTGCCTTTGTGAAAGCATGTCAGCGTTGGCTTCAGTTCGCGACGCGCGGGGAGTTGGAGAACTTACCGTGGTGATAGTGTTGCCCAGAATATGACACATTCTGGTCCTAACGGTTTCGAAGGCTCGATCTGATTCAAGCGATTTCCAATGATCATGAAGATTGGGGCATCCAAGTGCCAAAAAACAGAGTACCCTCATTACAAGGGACATGGAACGAAGGGCTTCGGGGAGAGGTTGTTCTTCGGCGGATACTTTGTTGTCAACAGCGACAAGTGACTAGAAAGGTTGGTGTGAGTGAGTCATACGACAAAGATTACTAAGTTGTGAAAGCGTACCGTATCGGTGAAATCCATAGAATCAGGAGGAATTGATGCTCATACTAAAGACCAGTAGCCTATATTAAGTCGTGACGCGGCGACACAGCATTTCGAGTTTCCCACCCTTTTTGCATCGCACTATCACTTTGAGCTGCTGAGACCCACCCGCCCTCACGCGCACGGCTCATCCTGGGTTTTCTCCGCAGGTTCGAAACAATGTTCCGGGTTTTGAGCCGAAATAACTACACAATCGTATGGCAACTATTGTACGAAATCAGATGTATTCGGCAGTCAAATAGAGATGATTTCGATTTCTTAATCATTACCTCGAAATCTGTCAGCAACGGGAATCGCCGCTGAGATGATGTCTCGCCGAGCCAAGACGGGAACTCTCTATAGCTGCCGACAGGCTTTTAACGAAAACACCCTGGACCCCAAAGTTAACGCAGGTGGGAGATTTTCGACATAGAGCTTTACTATCTTAAGCTTCAAGTTATTGCAGTGCACACCGCACCGCTTCTTGCCCCACATTAACACTGCCTTCCCGATGGCTACCTGTGCAGACAGTAAGTTGGCGGGCAACACGTCACTTGGGCTCAAAATAGACCATTTGAAGTGGGTGCTTGTATCCGCAAGATCTTCGCTCCCCCCAGCGTTCAAGTTGCGGCACAGGTGACACCACTGTCAAATCTTTCGTCCATTCACCCAAGGCCACTCTTGGCTAGGGCTGACATGACATCGGGATGCACAGAATGTGAGACCCAAGAATTCGGTACGGCGCGTCAATCAAAATCACGATCATGATATTTGACCATCGACTACCCAGCCACATTCATTATGGTATTCAGTTCATATATAACCATAATGAATGACTGTATGTAATTGATTGTGCTATATAGTCATCGATTCTCGCCAGTCAGTGTTATCTAGTACTCAATTTCCCCTCACCTCAAGTCTGTCGCGATTTTCAAGATATTACTTGACTACACCTGCGTATCTCCTTACCATCTTCCTCTTTCGAGTATGCACCTCCTTCGCTTCTTTGCATGCATCACTTCTTGTCTCTCTGTTGCTTGTGCTTTCAAGATGACAGTCGCGACTCCCACTCAATGTGGACCTCTCAGAACTTTTAACTCGATTTTAGATGTTAGGGCAGGGACGAACGTCCTGTATCCTGTCATCGGCTCCTCGACCAACGATGGTTATGCGTCGGTGATCCAGACCGGCCAAGGTGGCCCGGTCCCGGCGGACACAGGGGTCCCGGTCTCGCCAGTGGTCTCAGATTCCTCGTACCTAAGCGTCAACTCGCCGTTATCCGCACCAAGCACGCCGGCGGTCACAATCACAGCCACGGACACAGCCACGGCTTCACCATCATCTAGTTCAACTAGTTCATCGAGCAGTCCATCAAGCAGTCCATCAAGTAGTTCTTCAAGTAACCATGTTGCTATCATTGCAGGCGCAGCGGGTGGCGGTGGGGTCGTCCTTGTTGCGTTGGTCATCCTCAGCATATACTTGCGGCTTAAATGGAAGGCATCTCGTTTACCAGATGTTCGGTCTTCTACAAAAAGCCATCCACGTCAACTACAGCGGCATACAGATCCAAATTACAAATCCAGCCCTCACCCACCACAATCCCCTTCCCTATATAAGACAAACACTCCCAGCAACCGTACCCGACCCATTAATTCCACCCTAGGAACTCAGTCAGAGATGACCAATTCGTCCACCCGCACCTTCGCAGTTAGCGCCCTTCCCTCATCATTCAACCAGATACAACATTCGCCCCAGAGCTCCAACACAGACTCTTCCGCCCACGGGGGTACTCGAAGTTTGACTGTGTCATTCGCTAACAACCGCCAATCACCCCCGCCCACCAGAAACTTCACACCCAACGATCCTCGTACACCGCTCACTCAGACACAGCCTTCGCACATGAGCCCTAACACAGAACTTGCTGTCTATGGAGACGCTCAGATGTCAGGTACGACACCCGCCAAGTATATGGCTGCGGGGGCTCGACCAGCATCACCATTACCACGGAAGACAGACCCTGTCTACCTTGCTCCACCCGTTCAAGTCGGATCTCAATCCACCTCTACCTCTGCCGGCAACGTCGCAGTTAATAACCCTCCCGCACCCTTTAACCAGGCACAAAATTCCCGTCAGCGCCCCAGTACAGACATCTTAGATGTGCACGTGTCATCTGGAAGTCAGTCTATGTCATCAGCTAACGCGCAAACAACCTACCAACCTCCTACTCAAATCATCGTTCATACCGACGCTAATGATGTTATGCCAGACGAGAATGGTGTAGTTGAACTTCCGCCGCAGTATTCAGAGCATTGGGAAATGCATGCTCACTAATCTGAGCCTGGGTCATGATTACGTCCCAACATGCTTGGGTCTTCAGACATGGATATGCCTGTTGTGCGTTCGTTTGCACATGATTTTATTTGATTCGACTGTCTTGTCTTCAAGAATGACGTATAAGTCCTACTTTTTTTGGTGACATGTACTTCAGTGTAGTACTTCTTGCTGCGGCTCGTCTCAGCTTCTTTATCTTCCTTCATCATTGCTCATGTACTTGGTGGCGGGCAACTTCGCACCGTGCTGATAGTTGTTTGGCTTTTTTTTGCTTCAGAGTTGGTCCGTTGGGGTCATAGACTCGGACCCTATGTATGTAATAGGTCGTGTCTTTTCGTCTTTCTGCTTACTCGTACTGTTTGGCAAATTTTCCAACAGAACAATCACTTTAGCGTTCATCGATGCGCTCTTGCGCAACTTCCTGTTGTGCGCCTTGCCTTTGTACTCGTAGGTGTTCGTCGTGAAGAATACGAGGACCGGTGCACCGTTTTCGATTTCATTATTGATTTTTGGCATTTTCCAGACTGAGGTCAGATTGTGAGTGTCATTCTGTGCCATTCATCATGGTCATTTCTTCATTCACATACTGTGTTCGTCCCACTAAAATAGACTACCTGCCCTCTCAGATCACCTTGCTGCAGGTCGTCCCAGTTTCTTTCTCTTCCTTCATCAGCATGATCTCGGCAGACAACATTGACATGAGGCCGTTTTTTGACATCGAGCCCTGTATGGGCCCACTTGACTGATGTCCAGATCACCGTATGTCATCCGAACGCTGTCCTCCATTTACTCCAGCCATGTCCGAACCTCTCCTCCTTAACTCTCCGCATAGCATTCGACCAGAAAGAACCCTTGGAATCATTCACGGACACAAAATTACAATCCTTCACGACGCTTTGCTCACGCGCCCTCTATCTGACCTGCTCAACGCTCTATCGCTCCCCAATTTGCGTATGCTTGAAGCTCGCCGCAATGGTCGCAATGCATCTTGGCCTCATGAAGATATGAAGGCATTGTTGGTACGGTTGAAGTGTTCCCTGGAAACCCTGACTATCGACGGTCGGGTGACGATAATAGATTCCCTCCAAGTAATAGTGGATCACAGTAGTACATACTTTTGATAATACTGGGTGGTTGCATATTTTGAGAAATGGCGTCTCCAAACTGACAGTAGAATCACCAGCGTGACTTTGTCTGCTTTCAAGGAACTGCTTCATGAAAATCAGTCGCTCAACCTCTCAATGAACGTTACATGTTAGAAGCATTGATTGAGCTTGAGTTATATTAATTAGTGGATACTCTGGTCGTGACGGCCCTGCCGTGCGGGATAGTAATAACCTGGAAAGCATAAGAACATCTGGAAAATAGACAGTCTAAGGGTTTTTTCTTCCTGACTGAAATCATGGAAACTGTAGATTACTGGGGACATCCAGCGTGCTCGAGACTTGTCGCATAATTCCGCATAGCTTCAATCAATATTTTCCCAACGTTGACGACGTATGTCACCAGCCCGAGCGCAGTGAGGGCGCGACATATCACACTTTGAGATGAAAAGCCTGCTATCAATATCGCTGGAGGTGAAATCCATGAGGGACCAGGAAAAGCACCAGATGTCGGAGCAACACACCGAAAACGAAACAATTCAGGGACCAAACAACGAAGAACATAGGCGTGACTATTGACAACAGGTAGGACCAGACAAAGTAGCCGCCTTGTTTGAGTTGCTAATCGTATTCAGGTCAGCGATCAGCATGACGAAAATGCTAGTAAAACTTACTTCTTGAGTCCAGTGCCGATCGGTGTGTAGCCAACGTATCATGCTCGAGCCAGATGTCAACATGGCGAATATGGCAAACATAAGTGAGATAAAGATTGAATAATAGGGAATGGATGATGTATAGCCGAAGTATGACACAGGAGAGGCCGTACTGACGAAAACACCACTGATAGCGAGGATACTCGCCTTTGTGAGAGCATGTCAGCGTCGGCTTCAGTTCGCGACGCGCACGGAGTTGGCCAGCTTACCATGGTGATAGTGCTGCCCAGGATATCGCACAATCTGGTCCTAACGGTTTCGAAGGCTTGCTCTGACTGCAGCGACTTCCAATGATCATCAAAATTGGGGCATCCAAGTGCCAAAAAACAGAGTACCCTCATTACAAGGGACGTGGAACGAAGGGCTTCGGGGAGAGGTTGTTCTTTGGCAGATGCTTTTTTGCCAAGCTGGAAAGGTCGGTGTGAGTGAACCATACGACAAAGATTCCCAAGTTTTGAAAGCGTACCTCAGTGGAATGGAAATCAGCCATGAATTAACAGAGGTGCGAATATGCATATTAAGATGCGCTCGTGCCCTATTATAAAGGAGGTGTAGCAAATGCTCATGATGAAATCGCGGTGGCCACGTTTATTGCGATGCTGTTATTAGCGTCCCGCGCGCATGCAGCCAGGGACTGTCCGAACTGATGCTAGTAATACTATCCCACGAATTACTACCGTAGCCACAGCAAGCCAAGTACAGCCCTACCATGTAGTACACATTGATGTGATACGGACTTTTATCTCTGGCTGGCTGCATACGCGTGGCAGCCTCATGCCCACTGATTCATCCGCTGTTTGCTGTATACGGCTGGCTGCACTACAATCAGAAATCGTGGATAGTAGTACTGTTAACGTTAGTTTGGATTCTTTTTATATTTATCTCTGGCTGGCTGTATACGCGTGGCAGCGTGCCCATTGGCTCATCCGCCGTTTGCTGTACTACAATCATACATCGTGGATGGTACATGTTAGTTAGGACACTTTTTTTGTCCCTGGCTGGCTGCATACGCGTGGACACCGCTGTTAATTGTAGCCTCGCGATGAACGCGACACCACTGAATCAGAATCTCACCAGGAATGTTTACTAAATCTCACAGCATCATCCAATAGTATATCAATCGCCGTGAGCATTACTAGTCTGTCTCGACTCTCCCCATCATGGGTCCCCGGGCCCCTCAGGCTATCAAGGACGAAGGTCCTGTCAAAGTACTGCCCCCCCGGCGTGAACTTCCCCCTCCAGAGTTCACGTCTCTTGTAATGAACGTACTCATTTTTTTGGCGTTTGGATGCTCAGATCTTCATGATCATTGGAACTCCCTTCAATCAGATCGAGCCTTTGAAGCCCTTAGGAGGAAGTTGTGCTCTATCCTGGGTAGCACTATCACCACGGTGACTTATTCAATTTCGCGCGCGTCGCGCACTGAAGCCGACACTGACATACTCCCACAAAGGCAAGTGTCCTCCTCGCGATAAGCGTTGCCTTCGTCAGTACGGCGTCTCCTGTGCCGTACCTGAATTACTCAACACCTACTCCCTATTGTCTACTTTTTATGTCCCTCATGCTCGCTATAATCGCGATATTGACATCCGGCTCAAGTATGGTGCGCTGGTTACATACTGATCGACGGTGGATCCAAAAAGTAAGATTTATTCTCGCCACTCGGATTACACCGCTGACATAAATGTGGTCAGCAACTCAAGCAAGGCAGATTCTTGGTCGTGTTCCACCTATTGTCGATAATCGTGCCTATATTCTTCGTTGTCTGTTCCCTGAATTGTCTCGTATCTGGTGTGTTGCTCCGTCATTTAGTGCTGTTCCTGATCCCTCATGGATTTCGCCCACAGCGATGATGACAGCAGGCCTTTCGTCTCACAGCACGGCCTCCCGCGCCGTCACGGCGTTCTGTCTCATAATCTATGTCCTCAACATCGGGACAATATTGATGGAAGCTGTGTGGAAGTATCACGCTAGGCGTCAACCTATTTCTCCCACACTTCCTTGTTAGTGAAGATGAGCTGCGCTCCAACATCTGGACACCCGTTTCGGGTTAGTAAAGACGAGCTGCGCTCCAACATCTGGACACCCGTTTCAGGTTGGTAAAGACGAGCTGCGCTCCAGTTGGACGATCAATGTGTATGCGAGCACACCATGTTGATCTAGGGCTTTGTAAGCCGCATGTGATTTCTGTTTGACACTCCATAGCACCAGGCCAGGCCCGTGCGCAAACACATAGATAGCATCTTGAAATTCACATACTAGGCGCCGTCGCCGGCGATGACCTTGCTTTCGTTTTTAATTGGAAAGACGAGGGGAACGAGCGCACTTGAAACGGTATTTTGGAAGGACATATTGGCATATGACCTTGCAAGCAAGGTGATTTCTTAACTTCCCTTTTTGTCACTTGCCGCCGGATATTTCCAGAAAAGGAACCGAAAAGTCACTGATAAGAAGGCACTTGAATTATGGTGCGGTTCACTTAGCGCTCCTCAATTGCCAAATCGAGATCGACGATTACAGATATAACCCTAACCCCAATATGAGCTAGCTACAGAAAGGGTACTGTAGAGTTACGACACTAAGTTCGTCACGTGTCATTGACGTGTCACACACGAAGAGCGAGGCGGCCCGAGTTGCCCGCACGCCTCACAAAATAACGATTAACAGTACTTTGACTTGAATCTAGACTTCGACATTCGATCAATCACTCGCTGCCAAGAGTCCAAGGACCGTTCAGTTCAGGAGAAGATCTTCTCTTGAAGATGGCCACCCTTAAGTCGCTGGACGAAGAAGTTCAACTATTCACGAACCATTAATACTCAACGAGAGAAGTCTCCTTGGTACCTTGTACGGGATCATTGTCGCGCTTGACTACCTGAGCATGCCTATGTTCACTCATTACATCTCTCCGAGTCTCTGTTCACTCCTTTCAGGGCGAACTCACTCAGCTTTTTGTAACAAACATTGACATGAGGCTGTTTTTCGACATCGAGCCATTGTCTTCTTTCAGCCCTGTACGGGCCTACTTGAAGGATGTGCAGATCACCCTAACCCTGTCCTCCATTTACTCCAGCTATGTCCGAATCCTCCTTAACTCCCCGCGTAGCATTCGACTAAAAAGAACCCTTGGAATCATTCACGCATATCAAATTACAATCCATCATGACGCTTTGCTCACGCGCCCTCTATCTGACCTGCTCAATGCTCTATCGCTCCCCAATTTGCACGCGCTTGAAGCACGCCACAGTGACCGCAGTGTATCTTGGCCTCGTGAAGATATGAAGGCATTGTTGGCACGGTCAAAGTGTTCTCTGGAGACCCTGACTATCGGCGGTCGAGTGACGATAACAGATGAGTAGCGAGCGGAATACGTTATCCTCACTCCTTCCCTCCAAGTAGTAGTGGATCACAGTAGCACATACTTCTGATAGTACTGGGTGGTTACATATTTCGAGAAATAACATTTCCAAGCTGACATTAGAATGATACAATGAGACTGGTAGGCATAATTTGCGAAGCCAAAATTGATCAGCGCAAAAGTATCAGAAATTGAAATATCCATTGAACACTCCCCAGTTTCTTGCCGCGAACCACTGTACCCAAACGAATGCTTTGCAGTCAGTCTTGTGTCCGTCCACCCAAGCTTTCCTCTGGCAAACCTGAGAATAAGGTGAAGTCAGACACGACTTGAATTGGAACACATTACGGCCAAGGCTTACCTCTCCACAGTATGACGTTTGTTTGCAGCGGGAGCACCAGCGCAAGTGCGTGTTGTCAGAGGCATTCTCCTTTTTACCACAAGACCCACAGCACCTTGATTGGCCGTTCAACTTACGTGCGGCCACATCATCGCTAGCCTTCAGCAGCTGCTCAAGCGAGCATGGTATGATTTTGATAATGGAGGGTTCTTCGACGCGTATGCCGACGGACATGTCTAAGAAGCCATGTTGTTCGCCGTACAGTACAGCAACTGTGTGACCTTGCTTGATTTGCGGAGCGAGCGCGTGTCCGCGGTCGTCTGTATACAGCCCGATGGTGACGACCTGATCATCCTTATCCTTTACGCGTAATAAGATTCGACCGAGACCGTAGGAGTCGACGATCTCGCCGAGGAAGCACCAGTGTTGGCTGGGTTCAAATCCACGTGGGCCCTCGTCGTAGTAGGTGAGATCAACGTCATTCTCGTCCGGAAGGTCGCTGAATGATGGGAAGTTGACACTATTGCGCAGGAGGCTTTTAGAACTGTTGGATTCTGGCATCGTCACGGTCCGATGCAGTGAACTGAATCAAGTTGAGCTTGACCGAATAGACCTCGAGGAAGAACAAACAAACGTACGGTATTCTGTATGTTTGAAGCTGCTTCAACTTCAATCTGAGTTGGACAAGATGACAACTCGGAGAAGACAAGAGGCGACTTGAACGGACACTCTGGAGACAAGTTTGTCGGAAAATGATGGAGGGAGAGATCGTGCGGAAGGGAAGCATAACAATGCGAAGGGTCGAGGACAAATGGAGCAAGGAGAAAGTAGATCCGGTCTCTGTCGCAAGGCGTGTTGGCCGCGTGTTAATTGGCGGCGTATCTGGTTCCCAGTGTGGGTTTAGGCTCCTGGCCTCCTGGATGCACTGGCCACGAGTCTAGTATGTCAGTGTGATTATCCGCAGCACAATTAATTTTCTCAGGTGTGTTTAATGTGATCATGTAGAGGGGCAGGTTACCGTTGATGCCCAAGCTTTACAGTCAACGAGATATGATTGACTCGTGAAGCTTTCTTTGAGGCATCACTGACGTGCGATTGAGGAAGGATTATTTTAGAAATAAATATATTCAACTGAGATATTTGCGGAGCAAACACGGAGCAAGATGACTGGAAAGTTCAGTGAACATGCAAAGCGCTTCCTACCCAAATCGATGATCTGCCCAAGAAAGGGTGTGGTACGAGGGTACACAGCCAGTTTCGCATGTGTGTATCTGGGAGCTCCGGAGATTGTGCTGGTCGGGGTTCAGCGTTCAACGTTCAGCGTCCATGAGAGTAATTTTGCACAATGTGAGGTACACTATCGTATGCTGTCAGTGGATAGCTTGAAGCACGCGATAGCGCAAAGGGTGGTGAAAAAAGAAGAGCTTGGGGTGCGTTTACATCATAAATTGAGGAGCGTGTTAGGAGAGCGGAAACAAGAGACGCTACGGCATCTTCCGCTCGCCCAAAACACAATTGAGTCCGTGTCTCGTACTTAAGGAATATATTATATACGCCGCAAGAGATACTCTCCTGCGTCTTCCATAATAGCACTGTTGGTTGCGTATCGTTCATGTACGTTCATGCCTCGCAAAAAATTTAATGATTGATCAATCCTGGACTGGGGCAGTACGACACAATAAAATGAGACTGGGATATTTATAGGATAACTCGGAAAGCCAGTAATTTATCAGGGTGAGGCATCAGAAGCTAAAACATTCGCGACACTTTCCCCATGTCTTTGTCGTGAACCACTGTACCCCAACAAGTGCCTTGCAGTCAGCCTTGCCACAAGATCCACAGTGTGTTGGTTGGCCTTCGCGCAGTACAGCCACATCATCGCTGGCCTTCAGGAGTTGCTCGAGTGAGCATGGTATGATTTTGATGTTGGAGGCGTCTTCGACACGTATGCCGACGGTCATGTCCGTGAAGCAGTGTTGCTCGCCATACAGTACAGCAACTGTGTGTCCTTTTTCGATCTGCGGATCAAGCGCTTTTCCGCCGTCGTCTGTGTACAGCCTGATGGTGCCGATCAGACCGTCCTTATCCTTTACGCGTAACGTAACTCGTTCGAGTCCGACGGAATCGACAATCTCGCCGAGAAAGCACCAGTGCTTTTTGGGTTCGAATTTGTCCAGGCAACCATCGTAGTATTCGAGGTTAACTCCATTCGCAGGGTTTTCCGGAAGGTCGCTGAAAGTCGGGAAGTTGAAGCTATCGCGCAGGAGGCTTTGGGATTTCTTGTATTTCGGCATCGTTTGCTGCAATCTGACTCAAGTCGAGCGTGTCGTAGACCTCGAGGAAGAAAGACCAAACCTATGAAATTCCGTATGATGAAGATCTGTTTCAGTTCAAGTTGATTTGGACAATGTATGTCACGAAATGAGAAGATGAGGTAGGGGATGGCAACTGACCAGCATTGGTCGAACCTGCAGGATTTTATATGGTGCCCCAACAATGTAACCAAGAAACTAGGAATAATGGAAAAAGAGTTCAGCATGCTCCACACAGAGCTTCAATGTACCTTTGTGCAATTTAACTGGCTCATGAAATCGATCATCTCCTGGTGGCATTGTGGCAATCATTAAGTTAAGTTAAACCGATAATTTGGAAATTTGAACGCACCATCTTTGTGCGCTTCTATCTGAACAAACCCCTTGTATGATGTAAACCTGCGCTCCTACACTCAGGTCCAGAATTTCAAGCTCAAGCTGCAAGTCTCTAGGGATGATCATAGGGTTCTTGTTCGTATACCAAGTTGAGTGAGTGGCGGGGCGGGCCACTCACGCCTCACAAACAATGACAAACAATTGATCCAGTCGACGGCGGCGGACGCTGCCAAGATCACCGTTCAGTTCAGGAGAAGATGAAAATGGCCACCCTTTCGCTGGACGAAGAAGTTCGACTATTTACGAACAATGCTGAACGAGAGAAGTACAATCTCCTTGGTACCTTGTACGGGATCATTGTCGCACTCGACTACCTCGAGCGCGCCTATGTTCGTGATGCAATTACCGCAGCACAGTATGTTCCCATCTTAAATTCACTTCATGTCAGACTTAGGAATACATGCGCTGCAAGAGATACTCTCCTGCATGCACGCGACTTCTCTCGCAGTACATGACCATGCTCAAGCTTGTCAAGGATTCCGTTCCTTCCATCGAGCAGTTCATGACACGGTATCGGATGGATAACCCTGCGGCGTTACATCGCATACGAGTCGGCGTACCTGCGACTGTTGAACATTCTAGCGAGGCGGGACCTGAGACTGGAAAGTGGATCGCTGAGACGACGCAGGTTGGTGTTTTGTGTTGGAATATCTCTTTTTCTAACCAGTAACACAGAATTTTATCACATTCATGGATGCGTTGAAGCTTAGGCTACGCGCTAAGGATCAACTCCACCCGATCTTGCAAGAACTTGTCACAGGGTATGCTAGGTTTAAGGGAAGCAAGGATTGGGAGGGACGGAGCAAAATGGTCAGCTGGTGCGTGTTATTCTGTTTCCCGCCTGCTTTCGATGTCTCAGGCTCACATTATTAGGCTCATTACCTTGAACAGCATGAAGGCATCCGAAGAGATAACAGATGAACAGTCCCGGCAGGTAAGTTTACAAACATTTGCTGACGCGCTTCGCACTGATATTTTCATAGCTTTCATTTGATGTCGAACATGCATATGCCGAATTTTTCAGAAGTCTGAGCGGCGGTAAGGAGAGGTCGTAATGAAGACGGTTATACAGCCTCCATCATTTCATATCCAGGCGGCTCCGCTTTGGCTTACAAATATGGGCAATCAAAGATGTGCAGTCGCAGAGCCTTTGAGGACCACACTGCGCGTGTTGTCGTGGGCAGTCTCGCCTGATGCGAGCGGCTTCAGTGAGTGACGCAGCAAGTGCTGTCCACTAAGATGTATATAGCCAATCATCAATCGATTGCTGTGCCACTGTGCATGGATCTGTCTTGTGTGTTCCGCCATACATAGTTATCCGTGATCCTTTGAAACCCGATGATCTGATACCAATTCCAGACTTCCAGAGTGACATAAAACACTCGCCGATTGCTTTACACAGGTCTAACGATACAATCGAGTTTTCTGGTGTGGGCTACCAGGGTTGGCGCTCCGCACACTCTCGACATGACACGCATGCTGAGCAGGGCCCGTGCGTCCGAAAATTCCATATGCTAACACAGTTGAGATTCCTCTCTTCTATTGCACTCATCGACGCGTTGAGCATGTTGCTTTTTTTTTTTTTTTTTTTAATTCAGATTTAATGTCCTATGGAGAGAAGTACTCTAAGGAGGACAATACTAGCTGGTCGAGGGGACCCCCAGTGTCCCCTATCGCATCTCTGGGCGCGCGGATGCCCTGGTGTGAGGCGTACCCCCACCAGTCCGCCGTTCCCGCCGGCCGTTTTAGGCGCGCCGCCCTGTGATGATGAGATGATAATGTTGTACATATATGCTGTATGTAGGCTGGCAGATGTGCAATATAAAACACGTACTCGTCCGCTTGCGCGGATTGGTACAGGAGTCTGGTTGGATGTATGGAATAACTAAGTGTTTGGGCCCTGGTTTGAGCAGAGGGCCTCATGTCTTGAGTTCCGTGAGGTGCGATCCAAGAGTAGAGGGTGATACATAAGACTCCATGTGGGCGAGTGGTTGAGGAAGGTGTGGTGATGAGGGGGGAGAGTGATGGCGGTGATGGTATGCTTGATGTGAAGATTACTATAGCTAAGGAGAACGAGTGATTAATCTGTCGGGACGTTGGGCAAAGGTACTACACCTAGTACTGCTTTCATTCGACCAGTAGCATTGATATACGTAACTAGGTGAGGGGTGGCTTCGGGCGTGGATAGGAGGAACTGGATGGACGAGGCGTCACGGCCTAGGGCTGCGGTGAGAAGGTGACGTTCTTTGCGGTAGTGTGGGCATGCGAGGAGATAATGGTGGACCGTTTCATCGGTGTTGGGGCAGTGAGGGCAGGATGGGCTGGCTGATTTCTGAATGCGATGCAGGTGTTTGTTGAGCGGTGCATGTCCTGTGCGTAGGAAGAGGTAGAGGCTGGTGAGGCGTTTCGAGAAGGTGGCAGACAGTTTGACGAATGATTTACGAAGGATATGGGGGTCTATGCGGTTTATATGGCGAAAGCGAGGGGAGGTGCTCCAGAGATGTTTCCATCTCTCTGCGGTGGATTTCACTTGAGATTTGATCAAGGCGGAGATGCTTAGGGGGAGGGTGCGATGGCGGAGGTAACGGGGTAGGAGATGCGTAGGGCTGTCGTTGTGGTGTCCTTCTGATGCTGCTTTAGCATGCTTGTCTGCCTCTTCGTTGCCGTGCATGTTGGAGTGCCCTGGTACCCAACGAAGGGTCACGTTGAATCCATCGTGTTCTCGCGCTGTGCGCTGCATTATTCTGCGAAAGTGATCCGCCAGATAGGAGCCGGGGCGTGAATAGAAACTCTCACCTGCAAGGATTGTCGCTTGGTTATCGACGAGGATGGAGGTAGGGAAGATAAGGTTCGGTTCGGTGGCTATGAGGTGCGCCGCCAGTGTTAGTCCCACTTCTTCCGCCTCAAATACTGTGTGCTCCTCCTCTGACCCTAAGTGAAACCGCAATGTCCTTGGTTGTTGGCCCACTCTGAACAGTATTGCCGCCGCCCCAATTCTCCCTTTGAATCCAGAACCGTCGCTGTATATCTGGATGAGGTCAGTAAGTTGTTCACATTCCTTGATGGCGTCGTCTTTGGTTGCAGCGATGTGAGAGGTCCATGTGTTCCTCGTGGATGGTGGGCGACGAGCTGGGATTAATGTTTTGACGGTGTCAGGGTGTAGACCGAAACGGCGGGTGAGGCGGTGGAGGGATGTGCGATGTGATGCTACATAGCGGCCTGCAGCCTTGCGTATTGGGATGAAGAGAGGGTGAGAGCTTGGGTGAGCCGTGAGACGAACGATGGAGCGGAAGCATGCGTTTTGGAGGAGGAGGGTGGTGGGGAGGAGATGTGCGTGAGCTTCAAGTGTGTCTGTGGCAGTGGTCCTCAAAGCTCCGGTTATGGCTATGGCTGCCAGGCGCTGAATTGACGTTAGGCGCTTTGCAACACCAATGGAACCGCGTTGCAGGGTATTAGAACCTGTGTGGAATACTGGGGAAAACCAAAGGTCAGCAGCATATAACATCTTAGGGACCGCCACTGCTAGGTACAGTTGACGCATAAGGCGCATGGGTAAGCCTTTGGCCGATGCAGATAGGCGACGTAGTTGCATAACATAAGATAGGCCACGCGCTATTGCGTTGTCGACTTGTGCCTTCCAGCGAAGTTCCTGGTCGAGGATGACACCCAGGAATCTGTGAGTCTGAACTGGACGAATAACGGCCCCTTGGATGTGCATATTAGGGCGAGGTTTGAGTCTGTTCATAGAAAAATCCATTAGCGCGAATTTGTTAGTTTCAAAACGAGAATTATGAGCTCTGGACCAATCATAGCCTCCCCCTGGGCGTTCTAACATATCCGCTAGGATAGCGTGGGTCTCCGTGAATGTGTTACCTATTGCGATGAAGGCCGTATCATCAACGAAGGCCAGTGTGAGTTCCTTCAGTGCTCGACGATTGCCTCGAGGTGTCGCGACGTCCACAAGGCCGGAGCTGTATATGATGTAGAGGATCATAGACAATGGGTCACCCTGACCGATTCCATTAGTGACTGGGAACCAGTCCGAGGTGAATCCATCGAATTTGAGCTGAGTTTGTCGATGCGTTAGTAACCGTTCAGTGAATTGGACTATCTCACGAGGTATGCGTCTCATCCGCATGTTATGGATCAACCGGGTGGTCACCGCGTTCGGGAACGCGCCTTCTATGTTGAGGAAGAGTACAGAGGCTACTTTGTGCGAGCGCCACGCATTTTTGACAGTCTCCTCCAGGAGATGGAGCGAGTCTGTGGTGGACCGTCCCGGGCGTCCACCAAAGTGCGTGTTAGGGAGGAGATGGTGGTGTTCGAGCACGTAGGTCAGCTGGTCTGCTACTACCGCTGTCAAGAGTTTACCAGTGGTGTTGAGCAATGCAATGGGTCGATATGCTTTGGGAATGCCGTAGTTGGGTTTGCCTGGTTTCCGCAAGACGATAGTGGTGAATTCCCGCCAGGGTTGATAGAACGTTTGGTGAGAGAATGCGGCCGAGAACAGGTGGAGGAGATACGGGACTAGGATTTCAGAGCATTCTTTAAAGACGATATTACAGACCCTGTCAGGGCCAGGCGCCTTATACCCACTGAGTTTGACGATGGCGCGTTTGATTTGATCCATCGTGATGGTGGGCATGCGTGCTACAGGGTCTGGATAGATGGTGTCCTGGGGAAGAAGGTCGTTAGCAGGAGGGGGCGGGAAGAAGGACGTAGCTAGGATTGCGCTTTTCGCGCTATTGGTGGCCGCTTCGGCCACTGTGCCATCTGGTCTGGTGGTGCGTAGGGTAGGGACTCGTGTTTTTCCTCCGTCCGAGGGCGCGGAGGAGATGTATCTGTTGGCTGTCCATAAGTCGTTACCTTCAATGTCTTCCAGCCATTCTACCCAATGTTGCTTCTTGGTTGCCGTGATCTCGTCAGCATAGAGCTGCTTAGTCTGCTTCAAGTCAGTATGGACTGCGTGGGTTGGGACTGCGCGCATCTGGTAAGCTAGCTTGTCGAGGTCTCTGATGCGCTGCCGAAGGTCAGTGAGACGTTTAGTCCACCATCTCTTGGAATGGGGGCATGGCTTTGAGAACGGGACGCATGCGTCCATGGCAGATGTGATCGCATTGGTGAGGTGCCTGGCCGCTTGTTGGAACTCGTCGTCGGAGGCGAGAGGGATGGCTGGTTTGATGGTTATGGCGGTCTGGAGATGCGTTTTGAAGGCATCCCAGTCGACTTCTCGCCAATTACGGCGTAGTTCGGGTGTGGTCTGTGGGACAACGAGATCCAGGGTCAGTAAGATGGGAAGATGGTCAGTTTTGGGGCCACGTAGGTCGGGTGCCGTATCACATGAGACAACGGCATCCAGAAGGTGTTCGGTTCCGAAGACGTTATCTGGGCGGGTCCAGTTGCCCGTGCTAGAGGCTTGCAGGGTGGGGATGCTGCAGGGGAGTAGTTGCACCATGCTATGTTCAGCGATAAGGTCTATAAGGGGGTTAGCAGCAGCGTAGTTAAATAAGTGGCGGTTCCGTATATCCTCCCATAGGGGGTGGTGGCGATTGAAGTCGCCCATCCAGAGGATATGGTCTGTGGCTGAGGAGCGAATAGAGGTGTTATTAAGTTCTAGAAAGTTGTCGAGAGTGGTTAGCGTGTTAGCGTGATTACCGTCATTATATATATTAAATAGGGTACATCGGCCAAATGCACCAGACAGTTGGATGGCGACAACGTCTGAGGATGGGAGGGTCAACTGCGTCCAACTGTTCGTGTCTAGTTTGGTGCTGATCAGGATGACGGCTCTTGTTCGTTGTTGGGGGTGCATGAGATGTTGAGAGGGATAGAGAACGTGCCAGTGGTGGTTGGCACTGGTGTTGCGGAGGAAGTTAATATGAGGCTCCTGGATTACCAAAATATCCCAATCGACGATGGTAGGGGAGTTGAGTAAGGACAGTTGCGCAATGAGAGAGGTGTTGAGATTTTGTTGCCAGATTCTAAGTCGGACGGTGTTTCCAAGGGCGTCGTCAGACATAAGAGGACGATGAGGAGGGGGTGGAACTTTCAGATTGACGAGATGAGGATGGGGAGGGTTGAGGGGTGAAGAAGGTCGTGGCGTCTGAGGGAGAAGAGGTGGTGGGGGTGTCGAAGTCAGTTGGGGGGTAAAGATCCGCCATGACATTCTCAGCAGTGGGGAGCATTTTAGCGGGCGGGAATGAGATGGTAGCTTGGCGGAGGGTGCGGGTGTTCTGTGTTGATGGGGGTTGCGTTGGAGCAGGGGTTTGAGCGGGAGATTGAGTGGTAGTGGTGGTTTGAGGGCGCGAAGGTGAGATGGCATGAGTCCAGGCAGCTTCAGTGGGGAAATATGGCATCCGGTTCTCTGGGAATCTGTCGTTCAGGAGTTCACATCTGCGAATGAATTCCGGGCACTTCCTGCTCCAGCTGGTGTGACTGTCAATGCGACAGTTAGCGCAGCGGGTGGTGCGATAGGCGTTGCATTGGGAGGAGGGATGTCGGCCTGCGCAGGTACCGCATATATCAGCTGGAGCAGAGCAGTTACGGGCAATATGCCCATAGGTTTGGCACTTGGCACAGCGGATAGGTTCCTTCTTGTCTTTGCGGACAACAATATGTTCTTGTTCGATGCAAAGGCCATCTCGGAGGAGGCCGTTCGCCGTATACGCGTCCGCGACTTGAAGGAGGGCAAAGGCTTTCCGTTGTTCCGAGGATCAACGAGCTGGAGGTTTGATCCAACGGATGGAAGTTAGGGAGTCTGTGGGGAGTGAGTTCTCTGTTTCAACATGTCTGAGGAATTCGGCGTCGTCAAGCTGCAAACGAATCGGTAAGTACTCTAAGACGATGGCGAAGGTGCGTGAGCGGAACGATACTGTGGATTCAAATTGGCCTTCCAGGAGGGCGCGGCCTGTAGGGCTGCGAAGCCATGTTGCTAGTTCCTCAGTGTTCAGTTCAGCTGCGACTCCGCCGTTGCGGAGTACCAACACAGCTCTAACATATCCTGGGGGGGTGTTATCATCGCGTATGTTGCCAATGGCTTCTTTCAGACGGGCGGCGATGTCTTTGTTTGACGTCCCTGGAGGGAACAGCGAGGTGCCCAGCTTGGGGTCTAAGATGATTTGGCAGGCCCTGATGGCTGCACGTCCAATTGCGTGGTCGACCTTCGAAGGGAGGTGAGTAGCCGCTGCTGCGCTGTAGGATAGCGGGGGAGCAGAGTGGGTAGGGGGTGGGCTGGCCAACATTTGTTTGGAGAGGAGATTCAGTCGTTCTTGAGTGGATTCTAGGGAGGGAGCGAGGAGTTTGACTGCGTTCTGGCAGTCAGAGACAGTGGCGTATAATGCATCCGCTACTTCCTCAATGCGCTCAGCAGCTACAGATATCCCTCCTTCTTGTTCGGTACGTTCGTTGGCGGCGAGTCGATGGAGACATTCAGCTTTATCCAGTGTTGTGGTCAGGGCCGTATCGGCTTGTTGAGCCATCTTGGAGAGTGCCTCTGAGGCGACATGGATGCTGGCTATCTGAGGTGCCAAGGCTGCGATGGCATGATCTACTAGACGGGATGAAATGGTGTCAGTAAGGGAGGTGGCGAGGGTGTTTGCTGCAGCTTCGGCGATTTCACAGACGATCTGTTTCCGGAGTAGGAAAGCCACTGCCCTGATGGCAGCGATGACGGGAGTCGGAGTGGCAGAAGACATCTGCGTGATGTGAAATAAGATGGAGGACAGGTGGGCCGCAGTGAAAGGTTGATTTTCGAGACAGAGCAGTTTGGAGGTTAGAAACTTCTCCGCGTCGGTTGTATCCATTACATCGTTGGGCAGGGTTAAGATATCGTCAGTGGTAATAGGGTTACGAGTGGTACGACGGGTATTAGGGGCATTGGTGGGGGTCGGCGAGTGCGTTTTGGGTGGGCCAGTGCCGGCTGTCGTGTTGGTTTTACCTGGAGGCATATTAGTGTGAATGAGTTAAAGAAAAACTTAATGAATTGATGTTTTTGGAGGGTTTTATGAGTTTTCTGGATGAGTAGATGATCTGAGGGGGCGCCGTTGGGCGCATTGAGCTCGAGAGGTGTTCGGGGGTCTTTTTCGGGGTGCCACTTGGTAAGTGACTAAGCCGTTTTGAGCATGTTGCTTGTTACTGGTGTAGAGTAGTGTACGGTCAATTTGGAACTGTCCGAAATTCACAGGGTAAATTTACAGTGCGCCCAGAGGCCTTCAAATTCACCACTGTGAATTACCGTAAATTAACATGTCTGTAAATTAACGCTATTTTACAGGTGAATCAGGTCAAATGTACAGTGAATTACAGTGAATTAGGTGAGTTATTCAACTTTCCACTCGTCCCAAGCAGAAGGGTCAGGGACGGATGGAGACACAGTTTTTGCGGCCTTCTTTGTTGGTGCGGGACCCGATTGTAAAGGTTGTTTTCCGACTGAATCAAGCAGTTCACGTAGGTAGGGTGCACGCAAATCAATACCGCTGGATGCCACAAGCACGAATGAGTCTTTCTCCGCTGTCCTAAACCCTGGAAGAGCAGCTGGACCATCCAACCAATCTGCGCCATCGTCAAACTCTTCTGAGTCCGAGTCCGAGTCCGAGTCCACTGTCCTTGCTTCAGGTGGAGGAGGCATTCGACCAGCAGGAGGCAAATCTTCAGCGGACCGCTTGCCAAGGATAGTGGATTCCATATCACGCCACTTGACGAGAGGTTTGTATGGTGTTTTTAGTTTCTGTGTAGTCAGTATGAGACTGAGAACTTAACACGCGAAAAAATGTTACTCACATTAGAATCAAAACGATGCCATTGTCGGATTTTAATATGATCTTGAAGAGTACCGATTTCCTGCCTACTTCGGCGCGGAGAGTTGAGCCAATTAATCGTTGACATGGTGCGTTCATCCGGCATGGACGTTGGAGACACTGAAAAAGCCTTGATTGCGAGAGGCTGTCAAAATATTTAGTTTTGTCTTGGACGTGGGAACCTCACAGACTTACTGCAAGAACATTAGCTAACTCGTCTCTCTGCAATGCTTTCCACCAGCCAAGAGCACTTTCATTTGTTCTCATCTTCCGATTGAATGGGTCCTCGCCCTTGATGTAGGCTTTGAATTGGGTCCGAAAAGAAGCCAGCGCATCCATGGGGCTGAACTCAGCAAGCATAGGATTGCGCAGCTTCATCTCGCCTACTGGATCAGGATACTTTCCAACCTCGTAGGAATCTCCATACTCGCGTCGTAAAATCCTTTGTAGGGCAAGGGCAGCACGCGATACCATGTCCTGAGGAGGCTTTGTGGCACAGGTGATGACACCAGTAACAGATTTAGTGATTGTGAGAGTCGGGCCTGCCATGGGGTTGACCTGCTTGTAAATGGGTGCATTTCGGTATACTATCTCATGGTTAGATCTGATCAGGACGGTGTAACCACAGCAAACATACCTGGATTCAGCACAAAGGTCGTCACATACAAATCATGAGACTGTGGTGTCTCATTAATAAGCTCGTCGAAACGCCCATTCCCAATCTGGCGAGTAGATTCCATTGTACTATTGAGTAGCCTATGTTTGTTTTCACGAAATTCCTCTTCATGCTGTGACATTATGCCGAGGAACACGAAGTACACATGGTCAGCAGTGATTTGGGCACCCTCGAGGCACTTCAACCCTCTGGCCCAGGGACCGACAACGGACAGGAATTTGGAAAGGTCCATCTCAAAACGGTACCTTGGCCCTCCAGGGACAAAAAGTTCGTTAAGGTTCTATTACTGTCAGCATCAGTAATGATGTAGTAACACTCAATAGCATCAAACTCACGCCTCTAATTTCAATTCCAAGACTCTCATCCTCAATGATAGCCTGAAAAGCTGGTATTCCTCTCTGGACTGACAAAGCAGCCCAGTAGAGGGTACCAAATCGAGTATCGCCTATACCCTCAAGGCCTCGTCCGATATTCAGCAGAGCACGTTGGTGTTCAAAGTGCTCTGCAGCAAAAGTTGAGTGGCTCATGAATGAAAGAACTCCTCGCACTTGACGAATTACCTGGTAACACCGTTTCAGTAATAAACTTTCAGAAATATGTTGCCTCACTGCTTACCTCGGCAAATTCAGGGAGAAGACATATATCCTTTATGGCAAGGTTAAGAAGATGACAGGGATCCTGGAGATTGAGCATGTGAGGATAGCGCTCGCAAAGCAACCTGCGAGCTTTCTTCGTATTGCCTGCATTGTCCGAAGATGTGGCACTGAACTTGTATGGTCCTATTTTGCATATCACCTAAATTTAGGGATGAATGACAGGTGACGACGTTGCATCCAATTGAAGTACTTACTCGGTCGAGGGCAGTAAGTATGTATTCTGCTGTATGTTTCTTGCGCACAGCATCATTAAGCTCCATGCAGAATGTTCGACCACCAGGGACCGTAATGTGAATGGTGTAGAGGGATCTTGGACGACGTACTTTGCCACCATCAAAGGTGATTGTGAGGTGGCGAGCCATGTGGAGATAATCCTTGATACCTTCGCTGATTTTTGCTGCCTCTTTGAGAATCAGACTTTTTGTAAGTGCTGTAGAGCTCGTTGTATGGTAGTTTGGATTCAGGGCCAAAAGTAACTGCTTCCATTCTTCAGAATCCACAACCGTTGGAGGAACACCACAACAGACAATGAACTTCATTACAGCATGGTCGACTCGTTCCTTGAGATCCTGCTTCCCCTTGGAGATAAAAGGGCTGAATGATTTTACTGACTTGTCGGCAGTCTTCTTCTGGTCATCACTGCCATGGTGAGTCATCACCATGACTTCTCCGTCGTCCGAGTCCTTTGCATTTGACTGTTCCACTGTCACATCTGGAATGGACAATTTAGGGCCTTTGGCAACACCCGCCAAGAACTCAGTTGCACGATCGTGAAACTTCTCATCAATGTGACTACACTTTGCAAGGTGTCCCATGATTCGGTCACGAGAACGAGGGGCATTCCATGTTGTCCCACATTTTTTACTGCCAATGCACCGGACTCGAAGTTGCACCTTTGCAGGAGCAGTCAAGACACCCTCCTTCCAAACTTCGCCTTCTCGGACCTTATAACAGCGCCTTGTTCCCTCAAGAAGGAGAGGGTGTATCTTGGCACCACTTGTCCGAAGATCAGCAACTTCGGGTAAGTCAATGTACCGTTGGTCAATGGAGTTTGAGAGGGGCTGAATCGGCTGATGAACCACTGACTCCTTAGGTTTTGCTGCCATCGTGCGAGACTCGAATGGTAACTGAATTGTTGGCAAGTTATTTGTCACCCCTAAATACAGTAAAAACGAGCTTACTGGAATGCTGGCAGATTTGAATGCAGCAGCTGCTGCTATTGTAAGGTCATCCACCCATTTGACAAGAAGTACTGTCTCGGGAGACTCGTGATACTGATCCAAGTAGCCACCAAGCACATTGGTCACGGCATTGAGGCTAGGTCCGCGCTCCTTAAAAGAAATGGGACCTTTGTTACGCTGACCCATGCGCACTTCGAGTTCATGGTTCACTGCGCCGATGGGACCATAATCCTGGATCTTTTCATCATCCAAGGTGAAGAAATCGAAGCCATACTGTGGGATCGAAGGGTCTGCATAAGGAATGGTTTCGGGGAGATTTTGAAGATAAAGAGATAGTAACTGTAGCTTATTTCTCGTTTCACAATTCATGGTTGCGAATGTTTTCCATTTAATGGCCTAGCCAGTGTAGATATTTTGCAAGATTCACAGATTCACCACCACGGAGACGCCCGATTGGCAAACTCCAAATTCACCCAAATTTACACCCCCAAAATGCCCTTCGAGATTCACATGCTGATTAACGCTAATTGACAGGTGTAAATTTACGCCTGTAAATTTACACCCCTCTATTTGACCGTACACTAGTGTAGAGGCATGGTAGCATTGTATTTTCGCTACTGACTCTCTGTTCTTTTCCCAACTCCTGGCGCCCCGCCATTTTACTCAGGCTTTAGGTTCACACGTATCCACGCTCGGCTTAGCCCATCTCGTATCATTCCACTACTAGTACTAGGCACGGTTTAGGTCTCATTTCACCGGATTCTCCCGCGTTGGCGAATCCTCTCTTTGGCTAAACTCACACTACCCACGCCTTTGCATGGGACATTCGAAGTCTCGGGTACATCAAATTCAATGGGCATATGTGGCACCTTGGCTCTCCGATTTTCTAGTCAGTCATATGCCGCATACCATATACCTTTTCTTGTATGTCATAACTTCGTTCATAATCTCCCAGGTGACATGACTGAGGCTCGACAGTTTCTTCTGCGATAACGATCTTGTGCAAGTCCGGTAAACTCCTATTCATCCTGAAGTCCACAAAGTCTCACATGTCCTTCAGTACTGACTTCAGGAACAAAGGTGCAACAATCAGGCTATAATTCATTCTTTTGCGTTGCTGACAAGCAAGTAACCAGGTTGAATTTATCTGGGTGAGTATTTTAGGCCCTTCGGGTATACTGGACAATCCAATCTATTTCCTCAGCTTAAACCCGAGTCTATAATCATAATGACAGTGTCATATATTTGTGGGGCTTGCTCACATACTCGCAATTGTGCTACTTCTCACGCATGTAACTTCGCTAAAAGTTCCAGTGCGTTTCAATAGGTGCCCACATTGAACTACTGATAATTTGTTAGTCTGTAGGTAGTCGGTGTCAATTTTTGATCCCGTATTCTCAACTATTGTCCCAAGGAGCCTGCGGTCAGCGTATAAGACGGACAACGTACAGTCACTTCGTCTCCTCTCTTAAATCTCCCAGGTGCCTACATTCAGGGGTTCATCTGCGCAACACGCTATACTCTGTTGGATGCTGATGATCCTCACGCATAGATGTAAAGGAATGTGGTAGGTATTATGAAATACGATGCCCAAATACGGGCTGAAGTTCCATTGCTGTGGACGGTGAGTGTTTCCCGTTGGCTTGTGCTCCGAATCCAGACAAGTTGACGATCACTTGCATAGCAATTACGTTGTTGCGTTTACTACCTGCAATGTATCGACACTCAAATAGTGTGATCGTATCACTCGTTGCGCTTTTTTGATGGTGAATTTGTCTGATGGGATTTTGATGGACCTGGCCATCGGCGCGAATGGTGGTTCGAGTGGTGAGTGTCTTGCTTTTTATTTTAGGGAGAGATAGATATTGATATTACAGGTAAAGACGGGGAACCTATAATTGTTTATTTGAACAAGGACCTATGCGATTCTGTTAAGTTAAGTTTTTAGATCTTTGGATTCGGTCTCTTACACATGGCCCGGAATCGTAATGCAAGAGGCGCGAGTGTCTCACAACTCTATTTAAAGATCTTATACTATGGCTCTTATTGTGAGTACTTTACTTGTTGATACGGAACTTGTGCAGGGCTGGATAGTATCGATATCAGTATACGTCGAACTGTCTTCTAATCCTGCCTATTAAAGCAGTAAGGGTGCTCTATAATATCTTGTTCGCTAGTCCCTCAACCGCGTGACTCATCTACAACGGCACCAACTACGTACGCCCTAGGCCTCGACTCGTGATCATGAGCTGGTTATCAGTATCCGGAAAGGACGTCGGAGATACGCGAGAGTATACGTAGGATAGATGATGATCTTTACGAAAATTTCCTTGATAATGTTGGTGGTCAGTGTTCTTCTGGAAGTCCTGAACCGCGGTCGTGAGGCTTATCTTATCAACTTGGCCGTGAGTGGCTGTGTATTTGTACTATAGTTCTCGGAAACTAATTATGACAAGACCGTCCGCAGTTGGCTGTGCCTCCCATTCTTGCGCAAGATTTTGGGACGGCCATACGATTATATATAACTTCCTCCTTCTACGTTCACACTTTTGATTTTCAGAAACAATATTATGTCGCCAACAAACCAACACCCCCCAGCACATTCCAGTCAACTAGCAGTTGAGTCTTCGAGCGCTTTTCAGTATGGGTCTGCAGCACCACACACGACAGATCCATCAGGACTTGACGAGGAAATGCCTCCAGCGTACACTCCATCTGCAGGACACTTACCATGGAGAGTCCACAGTAGAAGTCGGTCCTCGCAGACCCTTCCAACAACAACCCCGACCTAGTCATAGTACACACAGACCCTCGCATTCGCATTCCTCCTCTCATTCTCACTCATCCCATACCACCTCCTCATCGTCAAATTCTCAGCCATTGTCCCCATCCCAACAGCGTCCGCAGCAGCTAGCGTGGAGAGTCCCAAGCTCCTTGTCGGCGCCTTCTGGTCAGTCGTACCAGTCTCGCAGAGGGGGCGGCCTGGTTGGAGCACTCGTTGGTACGATGCTTGATGCAATAGATTCTGTTTCGGGTACGCGCGAGGAACAGATGCGTACCATGCAGCAGTCTCAAACGGGTGCCTATGCAGCTCCACACCCAATGTCTTCCTCTGGTATGACCCAGAGCACTTATACGCCGTCATATCAGGGGGGTCAAGGCCCAGTTCTTGGGGTGCCTTCTGTGCATCAAACCCCTCCACGGGACGTTCCGGATGACGGTAGTCCCACTAGAACACCCACCCCTGGACACCCATTACTACACAATGGACACATCCTCGTGTACCCCCATGAGGACTACACGTGTGTCAAATGTAAGTGTATTCACATCCTCTCATATGGCTAACTTATGTTGCTCTCTTAAGGCAACAATACGGGGTACAAGAATTACGATCCCTCCCACCCCTGTAGAAAGTGCTGGGAGAAATATGGAAAACCATATGCCGGCGCATTGATGTACACATCCTGGAATGCCAATTCGTCATCTCACAAATCCAAGTTTCAGCGTGCTCTGCCGAGGTTCACCCCACCGCAGGCATCTCAGGCATCTTCTCAGTCCTCAAGCTCAAGTCACACTGGTCGGTCGTCGCACGTTCCCCCACCAGCGCATGTAATATACGTATACAATCCTATAATAGGCATGGGCCAGACCCCGCCCGTCCCGCATGCCGTTGCTGTGCGCCCAGGCGATCCGCGCCTTGGGGGTCAAATATGCCGCAAGTGTGGTGGTACAGGGACGCTGCCGCTCTTGATCATCGACGTGAGACCGTGCTCTGTGTGTGGCGGGATCGGACGTAACTTGTGGTAGGTGCGTGTATGAGATGCTAATACAAAAGGAAATTGGTCTGGTACGATACTGATACGATAGACTATTCACGATGATTGATAATGTTTTCTTGGGTTACACACTTTCATTTGTACCAGTATGCGCATTCATCATTGTGTACTTTGTCCTCAATCAAAATTCATGTTCTGGATGGTCATATTACCTGCATTCCCGCGCTCTGGAATGGGAAGGTTTGCCCCGTCATTAAAAAGTGTCCTCCACTATCAAGCTGAAGATCAATCATCGCATACCCTGCCACCACATAAACACCTCGTGATAGGTCATGGTATACGACTTCCTAGTCGTTCCTCAAGATATCATCCTGGTTTTGATTTGCATCAATTGGATATAATACCAGACTCCATCCACTCAGCTGGGATAACGCCTCGGACATGGTATCCACCTTAGTACGTGATGATCAGAATCTCTTGTCCTGATCAAGCTCCAACTTGGAACAAGAATGATCTACCAGTTTGATCATCGCCAAAAGGTCTATAGAGGAAAAGCAACAGAAGGTCATCAAACACATCTGGTACGGGTGCACCCACACAACGGTACGCGCGCAGCAGTCGACGTAGCACGGATAATTTAGAACGCATTAACATTACTTTGATCTTCTATCGTACAGCAGGGAGGCTCCTTTGAAATCCCTGACACAGCTCTAACAACAAGACCAGCACTATAAACGGTGATGATGAACAGTTGGCGACTATTCATCATCTGGGTGCAGCATCAGCTCCGGGCGTACTTTCTCATCAAACTCCTCGGGTGTCAGAAATTGGAGTGCAACCGTCGCCTCCTTCAGCGTTGTTCCTTCTCTGTGTGCTTTCTTTGCGGCCTTGGCTACATCTGCAAAGTATGATTGACTTCGAGCAGATCTGCACACTTATAATTAGCACGTACTATCATAGCCAAGGTGGCTGTTCAGGATCGTTGCCAGCATCAAACTCTCGTTCAGGAGATGGTTGATGCGCTTCTCGTTAGCTCGGATGCCAACCACGCAATTCTTTGTGAATGAACGGGAAGCTGACAAGTCCAGATAAGCGGGCCAATAAGCGTAGTCTGAGTTATGAACTCCTACCATCAGAAAGAAGACGAATGCTCTGCAACACGTTCATGATTATGACGGGTTTGAAGACATTGAGCTAGAACAAATCATTAAATGGTCAATGCGTTGTATGAAGTAAGGATACCTCGAAGTGTCCGTTGGAACTAGCGATGCTGACAGTGGTCTGGTTGCCCATCACTTGAGCAGCGACCATAGTCACGGCCTCGCACTGCGTGGGATTGACTTTACCGGGCATGATACTGCTGCCAGGTTCGTTCTCGGGGAGCATCAGTTCGCCGAAACCACAGCGAGGACCAGAGCCAAGGAATCGAATGTCATTAGCGATCTTCATCAGAGAGCAAGCGATGACATTCAGAGCACCATGAGCCTCGGCAAGGGCGTCGTGGCAAGCTAGAGCTTCAAACTGCGGGTTTTGATCAGAAGTCAGATGAAGCACAAACTGTGAGTGTCTTGCCTTGTTTGGTGCAGTCTGGAATTTCAAACCCGTAATGTTGGAGATCTCGGCTGCAACCTTCACGTCGAAATCCTTCTTCGTGTTAAGACCCTGCACGACACCTTAGCGCCTATATTCGTTGGATGTTAGATGACCTCACCGTGCCAACAGCAGTTCCACCCTGAGCCAGAAAACGTAAGCGAGGAAGGACGTCCTTAGCACGAGCGATGCCATTATCGATTTGCTGGACATATCCGCTGAACTCTTGACCAAGGGTCAGGGGAGTAGCGTCCTGATAACGATAAGACGGCGTTCAAATTTAAGGCTGACCCTTTGATAGAATCATACCTGCAAGTGCGTGCGTCCGATTTTGATAATGTGGCTGAATGACTGAACCTTTTCGTCAAGTGCATCCCTGAGTCCTGTCAATGCCGGAAGCAACGAGTGACTAATTTCAGTCACAGCGGCGACATGCATAGCTGTTGGGAAGCTACGGTTACCAGTAAATTCGTTAAATTAAGCAGTCCCCGCGCGGAAACTCACGTGTCGTTACTACTCTGGCTCATGTTAACATGGTCATTGGGATGAACCGGATTCTTGGAACCGAGTTCGCCGCCAAGAAGTTCTATCGCGCGATTCGAAATCACCTGTTGACCAATGAGGTAAAGCTACTGAGCACTCGAGAGTTTGATATGCTCACCTCGTTTACGTTCATGTTGGTTTGAGTTCCACTTCCGGTCTGAAAGACAACCAAGGGAAAGTGGTCCATGAGCTTACCGGAAATGACCTGAAGAAAAGTTCGATTCAAAACACACGTCCAAAGCCTAGGACGCAATTTCTCACATCATCAGCTGCTTTCTGGATGGCTTCGCCTATTTTAGGATCTAGGCCATAGCTGGCGTTAACGATGGATGCTGCCTTTTTCACCACGCCGAAGGCTTTGATTAGGGGAGGCGGTAGCCGTTGTGAGGGACCACCAATATCGAAGTTTTGTAGCGACCTGGGAGAAAGATTCAGTGATTAAGTATGTACATCAGATCAAATATGCACACCGTTGTGTCTGTGCTCCCCAATAGCGATCGGCTGGGACCTGGAGCTCACCGAAGGTGTCACGCTCAGTGCGGAAGGACTGGTTTGACTGATATAGATATAGTGATCAACTCTGCTGAGTGAGAGAAACTAACTTACCATGACAAGACGTAAGGCGTAGTTGGAGGAGTCCCTTGATGGAGCTGTTACATAAGTGATAGGCGGAAGGAACCGGCTACGACCGGGTACTGCATTACCCCTATCACATGCAAGCATCCTAATCAAAGTGTTTGTACCCCCTGGCCGAATCTGGGCACTCATTTTGATGTTTCTATGAATGACATTGAAATGTAAGTTTTTCCCGCACGTGCGACAAGGGATGCTGCGTTACACGTATGCATGGGTGGTGGATTCTGTTCCGAATCGCCTTTTTACCATCCAAAAGTACTCGTACCATGCGAACGCGACCACGCTATACCGAACCATACCAGCTAACGCGCCAGCACAAAGACGTTCGGGATGCCATTACATTCATCCGTGTCCCTTTTCCCTGTGAATGTTTGAAACTAGTCTATCCATGGTGCTTGTCCTGCAAGCCTGAGTGCCAAACGTTTGGACGGTTCGGTGAAAAGTGCCCATTACAATTTTGATAGCTGGAAAACTGTAGATGCTAGAATAGATGAGCGGATGCTAAAAATCATTGTTGTCATCCCTTACAGGTTCGTGTTATAGTCTCGCTGCTTCAGCAAGTTGAGGTCAAGTATTATGAATGCAGAGGTGGAGGTTCATCATGTTGTTGGACCGCATTGGAGCTATCTCCGCCTGCAAAGTACGTCATACCACCATCTCTGGTCTAAGTACTACATTTAACTCAGTGCTAATGAGAATATACTTCAAGTCCCTGTATCATGACCCCAGCCTGAAAGTAGCATTTCCGAACGCAAAGGTACCAAGAAAGATTTCTACTCACAAATATTAAGCATGTTTTCGGGCAGCAGGCATCTTGCACGAACTGTGAATATACGCCCACAATCCACAAGTCTACTAGTCAGTCATGCATTGGGACCATAGACGAATGAAGATAATGATCTGGTTTGAAGTGGAACTTCAAAAAAAGCTCGGTCCATATTCACGTGACCGTGACACACGCGTTAAAAACAGACCATTCAATTATGAGACCAACACGTTGAAGACACTAACTAAGTAGTCCTTATTCTCCTCTTCTCCCTCTCATATTCAACTTGATAAATGTCGTCGCTTACCCCGCTCAAGGCATCTATGCTCAGTCTCAAGCCACATAAAAATGAAGCTGCGCTCCGGATCCGCAACAGTTCTGCTGCCCTCGTTGCTGTACTCTTGTTTACGCATCTGACTCCGGCGCCATCGCTATGGACAGCTGTGGATGTCGTGTTCAATGATTCAGGAGAAGGAAAATCTGCGTTCTGGATGATGTGCGCTGCTGGTGAGTGTCCTTGTTCTACGTTCTTAATGAAGTTGCTGATGGCAGTTCTCAGAGTTGGCCATGCTAGGTCTCTTCACCCTGAACGCCCTTCAGGCAGCTATAGGGCTCATGTATCCACAAAAACCTCTCCCACCCACGCCGTCACCTTCGAAGAGCATTAAGACACCGCAATCACACTTACAAAAACGCCGTAATGTGTTGTCACCTCATGTAAAGTCCTGGTATCTCCGAGCGAGTGTCCTGAACTGATAATAAATAGACGAGTCCACAGCCGCAGCGCACTTTCTCCCCATACGTCTCCTCTCCAGTATCAACGCCTTCTCGCACCCTCCAATACTCCATACCCGGACCCACGCCTCCACCTTTTTCCTCACTGAACTCCTCGATTGGTATGCCACAGACACCCTCCCCTTTATCTGCGTACCGAGGGAAGCATTCAACAAGCATAGGGCGTAAGCCATTGCCATTCTCTCCATCCTTGCCTGGTTCTGATCGCTTTATCAGACTCATTCAATGGTTCGATCCTCAATAGACTCACAAGGGATGATGATGAAGATGAGGAGTTAATGTAGAATTGTAATACGGTATTTTTGTTTAAGATCATGTCTATTGCTATCAGCGTTTGTGCCTTCTTCCAGCGTGCAATCGGTCAAATCACTCGTAAATGTGGGAATATTTATAGTGTGCAATTTGCGTGCAGGCATCCTTCTAATCACCATGCGCTTCGCGCATGCTCGGCAATCCAGTACTGTCCCCAGTGAGTCATAGCGCGTCTTATTCCTTGTGATGCACATCATGCATGGTGCGTATCAGTAAGGCTATTATAACTCACTCACTAACAAATCGACTGATCTAGGACGGTGATTGCCGCCTGTGTCTCACTTCGAGCAGCCCTTCTGGGTATGTCGTGAGACTACTAACCCGCGGTGAATCAACACGTGTGATTTAAATGTTCCTCTTGAGATCATATAATGGCACACGAGACCACAGCATCCCCTGGCACGAGTACAGAGAGCGCCAATCTAAGAGAATGAATGACAGGCGTATTCTCAGGGAGGACACTGATTATCTATCTGCAGATGATTCTGATTCATGTTTGAAAAAAAAATTCAGATAAGGTCAGTTGCGCCTTGGGGTAGGGGCAAAAGGGAACGAAGAATCGGCACGAGCGTTCACATTTCATCCTACGGATCTTATCAACAAGTCAAATCCAGTGAGTACACACGAGATAAATTATATTTTTCTCTTTCAAAACAATCACTTCTGATTTTTTCCCTGTTTCTTTCAACAGACATGATGACTGCAACAGCTACCCGGACGTTTTCAATTCCAAGACCATCTGAAGCGGAGTTTCGCCGACTTCATAATTCAAGGCATGGCGAAATTGCCCAAGCTCTGGACATGGATGATGAGGATTTCACGGTGTTCAAGGTACGCCTGTTCTCTTGTGCCATTTTCCTACTGAACCCAGCATCTGGAGTACAGAGACAAGTGCGTGAGAAGATGTATGCATCGCTCGATCCCTCGAAGAAATTCGACGAACAAGATCCTTCAGCCTGGCGAAGATTTGTACAATGGGTAGGTCAATCTGTTTACTACTGCAGCGCTTTTGTAATTTTAGCATCTACTTTTAAGGCTTATGAAACCATGCCCTCCCTGATTTCGAAATATGAAGATGCATGGCCGGTTGAGCTATATGTGAAAATCAGCCTCAGCAAGCGTATTGCGCACGAGCGCTTCCGATTCAGAAAGGCGGTGGCAAAGTATAAACAGACGATGACCATGAGGTCTTCTTCCTCTGCAGTGCGTCGATTATTCGCCTTCCCTTCTGTCCACGCTCATTATGTACAGCAGGGTGAAGCGGAGATGTCACCGACCGACCTGCCGCCCCCCTACGATGAGATAGATCGAGTGACAGACAGCGAGACTCCCGGTGCACACATGCATCCGGATGCTGTTCCCGAAAACATTGAGAAGTTTTTGAGATCCTGTGATTTTGATCTCGGGCATCTCACTGGTACTTTCGTCACCCGACGAGCAGGTCTTTTCAATTTGGGAAGACTAGAGCTTCTCGCGTCATGGCCTGCCGCGTTAAGACGCGACCACTTGGAGAGACACTTTGGCACTATGCTCGATGATGTCGAGATAGAGGTTTTGAACAAGCGATTTGTCGAGATGAGCCATGTTCAAATCTAACTTTGGGTTGAAGATACTGTATTTGTATTCACAATCGAAATGCAAATTAGGCTATCTACTTTGGCTGATCATTTTGCATTCAAAGTGTTGTTCGTTGATTCAGCGAGTTTGCTGCCTCGTTTGCGACTCCCTCCCCTGGACGTAAGTACGACGACTGAATATGTACTCAGGAGTTAACGAGCGATGTCAACTGCGGCGAGGACATGGATCTCGACCGTTGGCGTAACCATCCTGCATTCAGAAAAAAGGCTGGAAACTGCTGGATCCGAAAGGTTATCCTCACGAAGCTTCCATCGAAACGGTGACTGATGGGCGTCGACCCTGGAGCTCGGAGTATAGACTTCGGGCCCTTGTCTAGCCTAAGTAGTAGCTTATGTCAGCGGATACTCGATGATCTTCACAACCTCTCCAAGTTCTAATCTTTGTTATTCGAACTTCTCACCCATCCTGGCCAGTCCGGCCTCCTGACCGAGTTGCCAGCTCATGTTGTGCTAACCGCGGAAGGAGTCCTTTAGTTCTCCAGAGGATTGGGATCACCGAAGGTTCTTGCAGCAGTCGTTTTTTGAAGAGAAGACTCGGCGAGATGTGCGGCGTTACTACTACTAGTGACTACCAAGTCGATACGGCGATGCTTTGCAAGACTCGATGACATTGCGCCTTCAAATTTCAAACTTCAAGAATCAAGATATATGCACAACTCGACACGCGGTAAAACAATGTTGGTGTTTAGTCATGCGTTGCGCTGAAATGTTTTTTGAGAAGCCTACCAATTTTGAAGTTCGTGACGTGGCGAATATTAGTATTCTCATGGCAAAACTCCGAACCCCGGATGCTTCCAGTTATGTTCCACCACTGTTGCTCACTAGGCTGTAGCCTGTTGTAGCCGGCAAATACTACTCCGGATGATATCAAGTTGCGACTGAAATAGCATCGTGAAAGCCTGCAAAATATTATATTTATAAGTTTTTCATTCGTCATGGCTTCGCCTGTTCTAACGTTTTCAATTGTATGGTAGCCTAAAAAGAATGAATACCGCCATTTTCCTCGGATATACTACGAGAATGGACAAATAGAGCCACTGAATAACTTATGCTACCGATGGATCTGTGTAGTGAGGCCGTTCCTTCTTTTTCAGGCCGATGGGCCGGACACCGTGCTGGCAGAGGATCAGTATGGAGAACGGGTATATAATATGCAAGACATATCAAGACTGAAAGACTTCGTCTTTTCTCGACAGCAAACTGCATCATGGCACATGCAGAGCTTGACCAGTCTGCAAGCATGTTTGAACCTCGCACTTGACACACTTCGCAAGGAGATAGACAGCTCTCAACTTCCCCCCCTGAGCCAGCAAAGCTCAGTAGCACACCCATTGGATGACCCAACAACATACCTACCTAGTACGGGGTTGTTTGACGCTCGCCGCCTCTCTTTAGGTACGTCATATTTATTCTAATATGGACCAATGCATAACTCAAATCATATATCAGCATGTCTGGTTGGTCGCTAACTGTGCTCTATGTTTTATTCATCTGAGTATCTCTTCTAGGGAGAGCTAAAGAACCTTATCCAGTCGCCTTTGGATAAGATCATGGATGAGAGGTTCACGGTATATGGTGTTGCCTGCACTGACACCCTTATCAAGACCGGCATTATCGACTACCTGTCTGATGTGCCAAACCCCTCCCAAGGTGTCCCGGCTGCCGAACTGGCCTCCAAATTTGAACTTGATTCTCGAAAAATTGTTCCCATTCTTCGTTGCTGTGCAGCCAGCGGTTGGGTCAGGGAGACCCGTGATTCGTCATTTGCTTTGAACAGATGCGCGCGCACTTTTATTGAAGGCAACGCTGGTCGAAGACTGAACTTTTCGTATGTTTTCACTGCATCAGCGCTTGCCAAGGACTAAATATCGAGCAGTATGCCTGGATTTATGTCGATAATAGAAACCATACCACATTGGGTGGCGGAATCGGATTGGAAGTTGTCACGTTCTCCAGACCAGACTGCTTTTCAAATCGCGTTCAAAACACCCTTGGTGGCATTCTCTTGGATTATGGAGAATCCAGATGTCCTCGTTCCAATCGCGGAACATCTTCAAGTCAGTTATCCTCCCAGTGTTAGAGAATTGTAGAGCACTCATCTAACTTTTGCTATTTTAGGTCTTTGGTGACATGTCTACGCCGAGTATCGTGGCGGACTACCCATGGGAACAGTTGCAAACCCCCGTCATTGTTGATTGTGGAGGAGGGGAGGGCGGTCTAGTTTCGTCCATCCTAGATGCGTAAGTTGGCGTACGTATTCCTTTTCCAGAGGTATCTCAATCATGACAGGCATCCTTCCTTCCGAGCCATCGTGCAGGACATGGAGAATGTAGTCGCACTGACAAGTTCGATCATGGAAGATCGCCGCCCTCGCGACGTCGCAAATGGTGTACTCAAGGTGGAATCCCATGATCTTTTCCAGCCTCAGCCTCGGATTGGAAACGAGTATAGCTTTATCTTGCGTCATATAATGTGAGTATTTGTATCACTTGCCCTGGATTTGCTCATAACAGTCTTGTGCCAAAGGCATGATTGGCCGGACAAAGAAGCGGTCGGTGTAGCACATCCTACTTCAATGACATAGCTGACTTTGAATTAGACAACGATACTGGGACATGTAGCTCAGTGCACTGGGTCCCAAGGTCAATAGCCAAATCTACAGATCAACGCGCTATGTCTGATGAATTTTACAGTCCAAGATACTCATCATCGACATGGTAGCTGTCCCGAATGTAGATTCGACTGCTACGAGCGTACAATCGTTGGTGCATGACAGCAGAGCTAAAGGTCCCGACTACAGGATTCCATCGCACTTTGGTTCAGCATCTAAAATCGTAAGCGGTTCTTCTGTGCACATGATGACCCTGATAAATGGTTGCGAGAGATCTTTGGTACGTGCAGAACAAAGTTTGATGATGTGCCACTGACGATTAAACAGCGCGAGTGGGAGAAATTGATAAAGGGGTGCGGGCTCCGTATCACGAACATTTACCCGCTGCGAGCTCACACTTCTATCATTGAATGTGCACTTGATACACGAGCATTGTTGTAAAAGAATCGCGGAGTAATGTCACATCGAGATTTCCCATGTTGTCGTTCCCAGGTACACGCATCATACGTTACTTCCTTTCCCCCAAGGCGGATTGCCGCACAAATTTAATCAGATTTTCCGAAAGTTTTCGTTGTGGCCCTTGAGATTTTTATCCTGGTTGCTCACCTGACGAACATGGGCTTCTCTTCCCAGGCCGGTCGCGTTGTTCAGGAAGGCAGGAAGGTACGGTCCAATGATCGATCATCAAGTAATTGCCCATTTTGCCTTCGCCTTTGGCGGCATACTCCAACTGTCCATTCCCGCCGGCGGCTTCATCGACTATACTTGATCCTGTCTGTCTCCACGCTCCGCATCTAGCGGACTAGAAGCGTGACGATTGGAGTTACGGGAAGCGCGATCTCGTATCTTTCTTCCTCATACCCACTCTCTGACACTGTATGCAAGTAATCGTGCATACCCTCGTGCGCAACGTCATTTCTGGACCCCCTTGACCAGGGAATAGCAGAGCGTATGTAAATAACGCCTCGACTGTAGGGAACATCCCATGTTCACAGGTAGGCAGGACATGGGTCCCGTCATAGAAGCGAACGTCAAGGAGTGTGAAATCCTCTAGGGTAGCGATCTGCGGTAACTTATACAGATAAGCGCGCTGCCCGTGCGGGAGGCACATGAATCTGGTCAGTCTGCTAAGGTCAGGCCAAAGTTAGAAGAAGACAGTACTATTCAATCACGACACGACACAAGTCATACAGGCGTCTATCATCGTACAGTGCATCAAACTGAAATCACCTACTTGGGATCGAAATACATAAGAGGGGACAAATCGCAAAATACCTGACATAAGTAGTTGAAGCTGCGAAGGGAAGTATATCAGGAGGCTGATCTATGGCATGTAGTACCAGTACTCGTAGGGTAGCCAATCTTATGCACAATCGCTATACAAGGTCAGGGATCTACTACTACTTTGAGGAAAGGCATAAGTGCAACATATTCCGCTCGTTGCTCCTCTGTGGTAATCGCTACAGCGCCGAAATTCAGGTTCTCCAGGGAACGCTCTGACTGTGCCAGAAATCCCTTGAACTCTTCATGGGGCCACATTGATGTATTCCAAACATCAAGTACGCGCAGATTGGGGAGTGAGAGAGTATTGAATACGCCGGATAGTGGGTTACCAAATATCCAAGCCCTGCCACAGACGTGCAAGGATTCGAGTGTGGGGTGCGTGAATGGCTCCAAGGGCTGTACCTGGGAGACTACTATGCCGGTCTTTAACGAGGAGAGGTTGGGACATAGCTGGAGCAGACGGATGAATGCATCTTGTTTATCTACGTAGATCTCGACTTCTGTCAGTTGGGCCCACACGGGAGCGAAAGAAGCCAGCAACTCGAGGTCAAACCACCACATCCCTGGAAACTTGAGACTGGTCAACATGGACGGCAGTTGCGAGATGGGTTGTGCGATAGCTGCGGTATGACCCACAATGCTTAATTCCTGAAGTGCTGGGAAAAATTTGAATGAAAATCCAGGTTCGTCCACTCCGTGAAAATCGATATAGAGAGAAGTAATTTGATGAATATGAGGCTGAAGAAGGGTTTGTGCTTGTCGTGTCCCGTTACCGTAGAAGTGGAGTGCCAGCGAGAGTGGTTGGCCTGAGGTTCGCTTGAGCCATGCCTCATAGCAGAAAGCTCTTTGTTGCCAGTCATCGTGCTGGACTTCCAACCGCAGCCTGCACCATAACCTGGACATGCTCACAACAACTTCCCTCCATCGTCGGCATATTCTTGTCAACAGGATGGGACCCAGCCTTGACGCAGGCGACAAATACTCGTCTTCTGGGAGACAGTAAACGAAAATGTGGGATAGGATTTCAGTCGGCAAGCGCCATAGAGCCGACGATTCGAGTCTTTCGTGCAAATTGATGGACTCGATGACTTTGTCCTTCTCTTCGACGAGTTGTGCGTGAATGTTTTGGATACTCTCCATAACTGTTTTCAGTGTATCCAACTGCTGCTGGCGTTCAGTGAGGATGGCGTTAAGGCTTCGGCCTTTAAGCGTGAATAGTGCATGGTTACGACTTGGGATGGTGGCTGTGGAGTTTCCGAGGTCTGCGATCTGTTCGTGGTCAATGACGCATCGGATACGAGTCACTACTACTTAGACATACAGTTGCTTGTGAGTGCAGCTGAAGAAATTGGTCACTATTCGGTATGTTTATTATTATGTAATACTTCGGCGCTCACCATGTTCTGTAATGCACCGATTACGTCTGTAACCGCCGTGGAGAAATTCACGTTTGAATTGACTGTCTGCATGTTACAGTCGTCGGTCATGATCAAGAAATTACGTTCGAGGAACTTGAGGATCATGAAATTCGGAACCTTACGGCATTTAAAGTACAGGAGCTCACAGTAGGCTGCCTGAAGCTCCCCCATATGTATGTCTGTCCTCTGGTATCTCGGACCCCAGCTGACCGCTGCTGTATATGTGCGCAGCCAAACTTTATCTCTAGGACTAAAAGTCAATAACAACCCGATAGATAAGAATTCCTCCATCTTACAGCCTCCCCGAGCTAATTATGGAGACGCTGACTCGTATACCATGCTTGGTGTCAATATATACATATTATTTAACACTCGTTTCCGGCGCAGGTATCTTTTATATAGCAACAAGTGGGTCAATATACTCTATGAAGAGGACTCTGACGTAGGCGCCGTTGCTGCCACTACTGGTAGATGTGTCGTCCAGCGTCGTACCATCCTTTTCTCGTTTCTCCCGCCGCTTTCAGCACGATATTTACAGTCATGCCTTCGCTATAACTCTCTATCACAACATTAGAAAACGTGTCCTCGTGGAATGAGCTCCCCTAACAATTGTCATTTGTTTCTGTTGAATTCTGAGACCACAAGCACACTACGTTCTCCACTACGTCGAGGGAAGGAATGAGGGCAACATACTTTGCTCGCTGCACATCCATCACCGTCAAACCACAGAACCTCAGGCGCTCCAAGGTACAATTTGACCGTACAAAAAGATCTATCAACTGCTCATGAGGCCATCTAATCTCGCCAGCGCCGCAAACATAGGCATCAAACGCGCGCAAACTGGGGAGTGATAAAGCATCGAACAAGCGAGCTAGGAACGCCTCCTCTTCAGCATAATTCAAGTACAAGGATTGGAGGTTGGCGTGTGTGAATGGTTCCAAGGTCTGTTCACGATTGAAATTTGCTTCAACCGTCAACGAGAAAAGGTTGGGGCATGAACGGAGCAAATGGAGAAATGCATCCTGACGACAAAAGCTGATCTTGACCTGTGTCAGGTGGGCCCATACGGGATCGAGAGAAGATAGAAGATTGATGTCAAACGGCGCGTACATGATATCGAGAACATGCATTGTAGACGGGGGTTGCGAGATACATTCCGCTATAGTCAGAATGTCACGTTCATCCATCCTCCGTATGACCAGCTCTCGAAGTGCTGGCATGTCTTTTATGAAAAGTTGTGGTTTGCCCACTTTGCAGGAAAAATGTATGGAGAGAAATGAGATTTGATCCATGTAAGGCTGAAGAAGGTCTCCTAAGAGCGCAGTTGAGTCGTAGCGCTCCAGTGCTATTGAGAGCGGACGTCCTCGTGATCGCTTGAGCCAGGAGTCATAGTGGAAAACTGCTTGCTGCCAGGCTCTGTGGTCGACTTCAACATTCAAGTGTGACCCCCTGGAAACTTTTTGTGGTAGTAGTAGTAGTCGTCGTCATGATCGTGGTCGTAAAATGCCTCCTTTTGCCCGACTCTGGTGACGTTGAATTTAACATGCAACCTGCACCATAAACTGGGCATATCAACAGCAACGTCTCTCCATGGCCGGCATATTCTGGTCAACAACGTGGGGGCCAGCTTCGATTCGGGTGACAAGTATTTGTCTTCTGGAAGATAGTAATGAAAAATTTGGCTTAAGACTTCAGCGGGCAAGCGCCACAGAGCCGATCTGAGTCCCTTGTGAAAAGTCATGGACTGAATAATGTTTTCCTTCCGTTCGACGAGTTGCTGGCGTAAATTTTTGATATCGTCCATGACTGTTTCCAGATTTGAGATCTCACACGACACTGCAACCAGCTGCTGCTGACGTTCAGTGATAATGGTGCTGATGCTCTCGCTGTTGGAATCGGTGGTAGGGAGGTAGGTATTCGGGACGCTGACTTGGGAGAATGGGGTGGCGAGGTCTGGCATCTATGAATGGTCAATGTCACATCAGATATCCACAATGTACATGGAGTCAAAGATATACTTACAACTACCTGTGAACGCAGCTGAAGCGAGAAGTTATTACCTGCAAAGAAGAATGGAAAGATCAGCACTTACGATGTTGTGCAGTGCATCGATGATGTCTGAGGCCGATGAGAGAGAGTTAGATGTCTGCATGTTTTTTGCTAGCGTGTGGTCAAGAAACAAAGTTCAGAAGAAAACTAACGAATAGGAGTCGGCTTGGAGTTGGCAATTGTATGATCACAGGTGGTGACGTTTATCGAAGCGTGATGTGACCAATTCAATGCAGGAATGACTCGCAGCGACGCAGTCAAGGCTAATAATTCAGATCAGTGTCGATTGCTTTCATCGTGATTATGCAAGAACTGGCACTCATTTGCACAGTAACCTTCGGAAGGGTAATGCTGTGGGCGACTCGATTTACAAGGTCGCGACAACCGAAGGTATGAAGTGAGTTTTCCTCGTCCCCTATTGTGGTCATGTTTTTGATGGTATGGCAGGTATGAACACAGTCAGTGGGACATTGAATATGTATTGAAAGTGCCAAGTTCCATATTAGAGGACCGGTCTCGCCCAGGCAGCATTGGACACCCCAAGATAGATTATCCTGAACAGTACGAAGCTTCCCGTGGCTTTGTGTCTTTTTATTTCCTCTAAATCCAAATTTTCAGCTCGACACACCTGAACACGGCCGCAAACGCAAGCGCACCATAGTATATGTCTTCAGTGCTGACCTGAGCACCAGCTGGTCCAGCACAGGGAGCATGGGAATAAGTTAGACGCTGATGGGCCTGCATTCTTCTCGCTTGACGCATACCCCCTCATGTCTGTATGCGAGCAGCTGTGCTCTTCTGGAGGTGCATCGCCCTGGCACAGTTTCCGGATATTCGATTATCAGCCGAGGTTCTCCACATAGCAGCGCGCCCGACTAGTGGGACTAGTCCAACTTTCCTTTCTAGTAATAAACAAAATACATGTCAACAGGACTTTTGTGTTCAAATAAAGAACTCGACGCCTTACTAACGGCTTCTCAACTCGGAATCAATCTCGAATATTATAGAACGTCGTCGATCGCCATTCAATCACATACCGGGTAACTTCTGGAAGACACCCGTATCATCGTGGACATTACAGACGTTCGTTTTATATTGTCATGGACATGTATATAAATGCTGGTCAGAGTCGCTCAGACTTCAGCAAACTCCTCCAACTTCAATCAATAACAACCATCAAAACACCTTCTCTCGACATCTACTATTTCTGCACTTAATCATGTCTCTAGTGCGCACATTCTACGATCCATTCACCGAGTTCGACAAGCTATTTGACGATGCTTTCAATGCTCGTTTCCACCCCTCCCCTACCATCGAGGGTAATACTACTTTGACTCATCGCCGTGATCGGGCATTCCCTAGGTAAGCATGATCTAAATCTCAATGTAAGTTATGTCGTTGACTTGCATCAACACAGAATGGATCTACATGAGAACGCTGAGACCAAGACGGTCACGGCGACATTTGAACTTCCTGGCATGAAGCAACAGGATGTCAATGTCGAAGTCCATGGAAATCGCCTGACAATATCCGGAGAGTCGAAATGCTCGGATAATTATAACAAGGGCAGCTATGTGGTGCAGGAGCGCTCTCATGGCAAATTCTCCAGGACCCTTCAAATTCCTCAGGGAATCAAGGTGAGCACACTAACAATGTGAATTCCTTGTAGCAATCTGGTGCTGACCGTATTGTACCCTCCAGGCTGAGGATGTCCACGCAAAGATGGAGAATGGATTGCTTACTGTGTCCTTTTCGAAGGCTGGACCGGACCAGCAACCCCAGCGAATTGCGATCGTGTAACGCAGTGGATCTGCTTAGCCCCCATTATCATTTCAAATCTGTATCATTAGCATAGTACAAAGGTGGAAAGGTAATAGTGTATACGTACAATGGTGGTTACCGGGCTCACCTGATCTTTTTTTGAGTCGTAGTATTTCAATCATGATGTGCAGCTAAGACTGGACGCCATAGAAACGTAGTAAAGCGTCATCGAGAATTCAATATCCAATCCCCGTTGTAGCGGCGCTGACATGGACACTTGAGCTGTGTTTCGTGTAAAAGTCGAGGATCTGTTCACTCTGAGGCTATTACGTTCTTCGTACCTTGCAAGTATAACTTACAAGTAGACGGAGTGTGGGTAATGACTCGGATAAGACTGTACTGCATTTTATTATTATTTTTAATCCTCGTCTATTGACCGGTGGGGCAAGGCCCTATGATAGTCACATGCGTTGGATACTACATTTTTATCCAAGTCCGTTTCTATGTACGAAATCCCCCCAACTAACAACTCGGCCAATGGCTGCGCACCCCGGAAAGGCCCGTAGAGAGAAAGTACCCAGAAACTCATCTTTTAACGCATTAATTTTAGCAGCAAATTTCTCCCGAGATGGTGTTAACGGGGTTTGACCCCCTTCCATTCCAGTGTTATCCTTCGGCGATACTGCACTACATATCCGACAAGGCGCGCGCTATCTTGGAATTATCGAGCGGCGTTTAAACTCCGCCCGAAGTCCCAGAGCAGGCGACGTTCTCCATTTTGTAGCGCTTCAAATTGTAAGCTGGCGAATTCCGGGAGTCGATAGCTATAGACTTCTGGTGAAACGACATATCGCTACATCACGTCGTACAAAGAGACACTCACCTATAATTTCATCATCAGTATTACTTCCAACCACTGTGTCAGCGCTGCTTATTCTTCAAGACTCTAGGACAGATACCGTTCTTTTGCGATTGTGTATTCATTGCTTACTAATACTCGGGCGCCCAAGACAGTGCGCTTTAAGGTGGGTTACAATACTCGAGTCGGCGTGGAAGACTGATGAAAGAGGGTGACAACTAGCCGCCGTGCTGTGCACTGCGCACATGGAATATAAATGTCTGGAATAGTTGCATCAACCGGTGACATACTGACAGGCTCTGACAACATGAGGACTAGGTCGTCCCACAGCGGCACAGCCTGGTCCGTCCGCGCCGTGTACTGGGCAGTACCCGGATAGCCCTCGAGGCCTCACCCATGTCATACTCTATTGTAGGCAACTATTATGCTCTCGGAAGGGATGTCTTTACCGATTCTCATCTTCTCACTGATCCCGATGCCATCGTTCATCTAGTACAATGTCATTCAATCAGAAACGATCTTGGGTGAGGTATCTCTTTTTAACGCTAAATAACTTCTGGTACATTCACCCTTTGAACCGCTACCTAAACGGCAGATTCGTTTAGCCATGCTTTCTAGCGGGGTAGTAACAACACTGCTCCCGACACTGCTTCTAGCGGCGCTGTTTCCCCCAGAATGCATGCAATATCGTTGAGGATAACACATTCTCTGATGCTACTCTGGAACCATACGATAAACGATTTCTGTCGACCAAGTTCGGTCGTTTCCTTCCGGCATCTAAAAATAGGTCTCCCTAAGGTGCTTATGTTGTTCCAAGCATAATTGTCTGCTAGTGCAACCTGTGAGCAATGCCCCATCACGATCATCGACTTTAGCCTGCCACTCGAATGCTGTCCCCAATATTTACGCTCCGATCGGGTTGGGTTCCCGCATGGATAAGAAGGTGCGTGACGTGTATGCGAGAACCCTGTTTCTTAACTTATCAAATGATGGATTCGGCAGTCGATCTTGCAGCGGTCATGAGGCTGCAGCAATTAACGGTGCGTTGCTGTCTTAACACGAAGACGAGATAACATACCATGTTCCACCAGTACCTATACAGTACGTGCTTTCTAGCATGCCTCTTCCTCGTTCTAACTTGACATCTCAGTGTCGATAACGGCGTTCTGGGTAGGCTTATCTCGACTCTTCCGAGGCCCGTCCTCTGTTAAGCTCGTTTATCCAGATCTATGAATATGCTTGTTCCTTTCACGAAGAGGTAATAACTCGTGTCGTTATACACCTCGGGTTGAATATTGAACACTGCTCAAAGTGGGAGTTTCTACGTCGGTCGCGCTGGACCAAAGTAAAAGTCCTTTACATCATTACACGATATCTCCCCTTTTTTCTCATCGCCATGTACCTATGTTGTGCGTTGATGAGCTCCAGCATGATCTTCCAATAATAAACTGACGTGTTGTGTTCAGTGAACCTCACCCCGAGCGAAAACACCAATGTATGTGGATGTACAGCGGACTTCGACTGATGCTCACTGCATGATTTCGTCAGAAATGTAGGATATTAATCAACATTTACTCATGTACGTGCACGGTACATACTCCATACACCTCCTCGTCGAGTGCTGCTCTTTCCTCTCATAGTTGTCAGCCAGATATCACTTACTTTCTCTGAAAGTATTTCTTCTTCTTACACGACATATGCGTATTCCTCACCCGATTCAAGGTTTCTTTGCGCTCAGAACATATGCGCTCTGGAACAACAATAGAATCGTACTCTTAGGCCTGCTGTCCACTGCTTTCGTGAGTCCCATGCCCTCAACACACTCATGTTCATGATTGATGGATTCAGGTTATGGTCGTAACATCCCTCGGCATTCGTTTTACCATTATTGCCACCTCAAATAGTCTGTGATCTCACATTCCCCCATTACTGTTCGCACATATTCACTCCACTTTCATAGTCACGGCTAGTACGATACCAGGCATCCAAGGCTGCTCCTGGAGCGCGAGCGGTGTCTTATACTTGATGTTGTTTATTTTCTTGTTTGTGTTTCAACTGGGTGTGTTTCCGGGAGCTGGGAGGATAGATTGCACACACACGCTGACTGATGCTTGCCCCAGGACTGGTATTCCTCACACTCATACATGTCATACAGAGCTGGCGGTCGTCCGAGGGCCATCTGTACGCCGTCCTTGTGAAACATAACATATTCTACTATGCATGCGGTCTCCGTGAGTCCGTTCTCATGCATATCCCTGCGCTCATTGGTGATGATTGTTGTCCCGAAAGTTTTTTCTGCCATAAATGTCATCATGCCAGTGCTATTTCCCAATGTGCGTACACTTCCTGCTACACATCAATGTGATCGAGTCATTGATGTTCCGCACACAGTCCGCATACTACATCGTCCTGGAAGAGTATGTACCTCCAACTTCTGTTACGAATTCCTACTACTGATAACATCCCAAACACTTTCAGCCTTCAGGTATGTATCCTTCGGATCCTCGCCACGCGCATGCACCTCCATCTCTGGCATCTCGACCAGCATATGCACAGCTCTGATGCCCTCATATGTATTTCTATGCCCGACATATCACCTGCAGACTGTCCGGTGTAATGTTTTATGGCGTGGCTTATCCGTCATGGGAGGAGCGAGATTTGGACTAGGGGATAACTGATCGGGGTGGAACGCACTTGACTTATAATAATAATGCATTCTTGTCACATACACAAATATTATAACAGAACTAATACGTAATCAGAGAGGCGAGTGCACATCATGGCCATTCCCCGTTCATTCCCCTAGATCTTGATGCATACAATTAGAAGGTATATTAGCGATATCCGCTACTGCCAAGGTAGTAGTGCTACTATTCAAAATGCGAGACTGGAACGCGGGCCGAATGAGTCATGTTTGGTTTCGACTAGACGCCCGCTCATTTCACAACTTGTGTATCGTGGCTCACGAACATATTCTATTGAAGGGTTGGCGGAGGGTAAGTATGGGCTATAGCATAATCTCGTTATCATCGTGTCATCAACTATGTAGTATGAAACGACTGTTCGAGCCAAGTTAAAAGTAAAATGAGCAACGCATAGGATCAGTCACTAATGAGAGGGAAGGAAAAGTGGTACGGTATTCTTCTAGCTGCTGACGCGTAGTCACTACTCCACCGCCGAAGATCAAACTCTCCAGAGGACACTGTGACCGTGTCAAAAATCCTTTGAATGCCTCATGAGGCCATGGTCCTACATCGCGAGCCTCAATCGCGCGTAGATTGGGGAGAGTGATGATATCGAACAACCCGAGACTTCCCGTCCAGTCGAGAAGCAAATCCCCGGATATGCGCAAGGATTGAAGTTTGGAGTGCGGCAGTTCTTCCGAGGTCTCGATCACCGAGGAAAACATTCCAATTATCGTCAATGACGAGAGGTTGGGACACAGGCGGAGCAAGCGGGGAAAGCAGTTTAGTGCGTCTACCACGATCTCGAGATTCGTGAGATTGACCCATGCGAGAGGATTGAAGCCAGACAACATTTTGAGGTCAAGCCACAGGTCCGTTAACTTAAGAGTGCGCATGCTGGGCGGCAGTTGCGCGATAGAGTAGGCGACAGAGTGGGCGATAGTTAGTGCAGAATTGGAACCGGTCGTGTACATAACCAGTTTCTCAAGTCCCCCGAAGTCCGCCGCCACCACTGGACAGGAGCTGGCACCGAAGGATAACCCAAAAGACAGAGACGATATTTGATTGACGTATGGTTGAAGCAGGCTTCGTAGCTCCTTCCCGTCATCGTTATGACACTCGAGTGTCAACGACAGCTGATGTCCTCGTGATCGCTTGAGGTAAGTGTCATAGCAGAAAGCTCTGTGCTGCCAGTTACCGTGCCCGACTTCCAATCGCAGCTTGCGCCATAGACTCGGCATGTCCACTGCAATCTCCCGCCATCGTCGACATACTGTGGTCAAGAGCATGGGATCCAGATGTTGCGCGGGCGTCCGGTCTCCGTCTTCTGGGATGCAGTACAGAAAAATTTGGGCGAGGATTTCCGTAGGCAACTGTATAATTGTGACCTTGTCTTCGACGAGCTGCCGGTGACGATAGCTGACATCGTGTTGGTTTGAGACCTGTACATTCCCCTGCTGAAGTGAATGTTTATCATTATATTCAGATGCCAATACCTCCAAAAGCAAGCACTTACGATGTTCTGTAGGATATGTGAGCCTGCCGATGAATCGCCGTTTGAGTGGGATGTTTGCATGTTAACGCGAGTAGAGGTTTGGTTGTTGGAGATGCAGATTGAAAGCAGGAGGTTCTGTCGACCGTCGCGTCCCTGTTTAAATTACGATGCCACACGTCCACAACGAAGACGCCTTGCTATTGTAGTTTACCATAGCAGGTCTTATGTCAAACACCAGCCATCCACTGCTGGAGACTTTGCATTGTTGCAAAGGGAGTCAATGCGAGCGCTTGTGGAATCTGTGGTGACCTTGCTGGTGGTTTCGACACGCTTAGTCGGCATCTTCCGATGTGGACCACAACTCATGGTTATCAAAGTTGTGGCCTTTATAAACTTCGCCCTATTGTAGTTTCGAGTTTCGAGTTTTTGGTTCGATGGGCGTGAAGGTACTCACGAAAATTAGGCTTCGACTCTCCACACTCCTGCCGTACGCATTGAATAGTTGATTCCCTTTTCGTCAATCACATCTCTTCCACTGTTGATCTGAGTAATGACACACCTGAACTTCGACAGTCATGTTCTGGTTTAAGTTGTGAACAATATGTCATCATCATTTTCCTGCTCCAATATTAATGGGAACTAGAACTCCGACCGACTGAACATCAGAACTGAAATTAATACAAAGCGACTTGACGAGTGGCTCTGGGCTCCGAGTTGACGTTGAACAGTTGATGGTGTGCTTCCTCAGAAGAGTAAGCATACTGGTCGTCGTTCTAGTAATGCCACTGTCTCAGCCATGGCTATGATTCGAGAAACAAATGTGATGGGTCGAAGAATTCAGGGCACAATGCACAGATTGATTGAAGGGGATGTTGAGGTACATATATGGATCAAACAGCTTGGATCATTGTCACGTGGACTCGTGCAACCTATACCCACTTTTACGCGCGACTAGTGATACGTAAGAATTGAAGTGTGTAAAATCTGTGTTTATTGTGACGTTTATCAGGCAGGTCCGCCCATATACAAGGTTGAAACGAGATAAGAGCTCGATGTCGAACCATAGCCCCAGGGTATGGAGACTGCGCAGAGTGGACAGTGTCCTGTTCCGCTTCTGAATCCTCCAGTCCAAGACTCCAGGTTAAGTTCTTCGTAGCCATCCCAGCCAAATTTTGCAAAATATTAACCACGATTCAATTTGATGCAGATTTACGACTGTGATCATCCACTACTTCGAGATGAATGAGGGCCATGAATTTTCGATTGTTGTGTTGTATGTGTCGCTAGTGCATAGTATCAGAGCCGATGTTCAGGGCGTAACACTAGATCACTTGTTGGCTGCACGGATATCTAGAAGGTCATGTCATAGATAGTCACAACTGCGAAGAGAGCTTCGATTGGAGTACTATGATGGCGTTGAGTACACAGAATTCCAGTCCAAGTATCGTCTGTTTGAGCAACTAAGTCAACGATGTGTAAGGATTGAATTGGATGTGCAAGAATGTTTCAAAGATTCTAGTTCCCTTGAATCATAGGCAAATTGCTAACAAGCATAGGTTGCGACATAGCTGCAGCAAGCGGAGGACTACGTCCGGGCAATGTGTGGGATCTCGAGATTTATCAGGTCAGCCAGAGCTCGAGGTAGAAATGACTTGTGAGCCTGAAACCGCGCGGAGTGGACGGGAGTCGCGAGAAACATTGCTCAGTAAGCGGCTTATTGACTATTAGCTCCTGGAGTGCCGTGAGGTTTTTAAGGAGCAGTCAGGTTTGTCAGACAATGGATAGAGAATGATAAGATTGAATTTATGAAAGACAGAAGGAGGTTTCATAGCTGAGTTGAGTTTCGAACAAAAGAGCAGCAGGTGGGTGCCAACGAGAGCAGACGTCCTTGAGCCATACGTCAAAGAAGAAAGCAGAAATGAGGTTCCTGCTGTCTTCTGAGGTCGAATGGCCGCTTCCTGACTGAAGTCTTATCCTACATTTCGTTCACTGTCTCCCGGAAGACAAGTATTTGTCGCCTCATCGAAGCTGGCCTCCATCTTGTTGAAACTTGACCCGAATATGTTGACGATGGAGGAAGGTTGTCATGGCCACACCTAGTTTGTGCTGTAGGCTAAATGGGCCAAAGAGATGATATGACTCGCCTACAGGATGATCTTTTGCTCCTGTTTGGTAAGTTATCGGTGAATGTTGTTGATGACTACTGTTTCCAGACTTGAGATGTCATGCAAAATTGCATCTAGCTGCTGCTGGCGGTCGGTGATAATGGCACTGATGCTCTGGTCTCTAAGCTCGATTGCGCAGTGGTTGGGATTGGAGAAACTGGGTGTATGGGGTTTCAACATATGGCCCGGGAATCTGACAATTGGTCAATATCACATCAAATAAATCTACATAGACAAACCATTACTCAAGTGTAACGATGATCTGCAGTGCACTAATGATATCCAGGCCAGCGAGGGATAAGTTGACGTTCTCTAGACTCTTTCGAGTTGACTTCTGCACGTCGTCAGTACTGGCGCGGGTGTGACTAGAGTCGATGAAGACTTGAACTCGTCGAGGTTACAGAATCGAAACTCATGGTTTGGGTTGGTCAAGACTCATAACTTGCAGCAAAACGGCTAGTGTCGGTGTGTAAGACACCCGGTGACCCGGCACAACTCAATTCAAACTCCATGCTTCGCCTGCCAATTTTCTTCGAGATCAACCAAGTAGTTCGACTGCTGTCTAGGTACCGCTAATACTTTGATGTACTGGTGCGTGCTCACTAATCAGTCCGTATCAAATATTACTAACCACACAGCCAGACTTACTCAGTCCATCATGATGGTGGAGTGACGGTCTGACTCGTATTAGAAAATATCGACCAAGCCTAGCCTGCCGCTCAAATGCCGTCCCAAATATCCGATCGTACCGGGTTCCTGCAGAGATAAGAAGGTGCATGCCGTGTGTGCGAGGATCCCGCTTCTTCACTTACTATCGAACAAATGCAGATGGAGTATCCGGCGGTCGATATCTCAGCAGCCACGAGTCAGCAGCGATTAGCGGTGCGTCGCTTTCTTAATAACACGAGAGCAAGTTAACATACCATATTCCATTAGTACCTGTACAGTATGTATTGTCTGAATGGCTTCTTCCTCGTTCTAACTTGAAAGCTCAGTGTCGATGACGACGTTCTGGGTAAGCTGATCCTGATATTTTTCCATCCGCGGTTAAACTTATTTATTCAGACATATGATTATGCCTGTGCACTTCATGAAGAGGTAGTGACTCGTTACGTGACAACTTCAGTGTGGATACTGACAATATGTTATTCAAAGTGGAAATTTCTGCGTCGGTCGCGCTGGACCAAAGTAAAAGCCCTTTACATCATGACACGATATCTCCCTTTTTTTCTGATCGTCATGCACCTATATCGTGCGTCGATGAACTCCAGCACAATCTTCCTGACAACAGACTGACATGTTGTATTTCAGTGAACTTCGCCCCGATCGAAGACCCCAATGTATGTGGATATACAGTGGACTTACACTAATACTTACTGCATGAGTTCACCAGAAATGTCAGATGCTGATCAATGTCTACTCATGTACGTACACAGTACATGCTCCATACGGGTCCCTGTCGAGTACTGCTCTTCCTCTCACAGCTTTCAGTCAGATATCAATCATTTGCTCTGAATGTATTTGCTTCTTCTTACATAACATATGTGCATTCTTCATCCGTTTCATCAAGGTTTTTTCATGATTAGAACATATGTGCTCTGGAACAGCAATAGGATCGTACTCGTAGGCCTGCTGTCCACTGCTTTCGTGAGTCTCTTTTCCTCAACGCATCCAATCTCATGGTTGCTGAATCAGCCAGGCTATGGTCGTGACATCCGTCAGCATTCGTTTTGCCACCACTGCCACCTCATATTGTGACCTCACCTTCGCCTACTACTACTCGCACATATTCACTCTACTACTTTCACAGTTACGACTAGCGCGATCCCGGGCACCCCTAGCTGCCCCTCGAGATCAAGCAGTGTTCTATACTTCATATCGTTTATTTTCTTATTTGTGTTTCAACTAGGTATGTTGCTGGGAGCTAGGAGGATAGATTACAAATGCATGCTCACTGACACTCGCCCAGTATTGATCATTCTCACACTCACACGTGCCATACAGAGCTGGCGGTCGACAAAGGGCCCTCTGCAAGCCATCTTGGTGAAGCATAACATATTCTACTATATATGCGGTCTCTGTGAGTCAGGACTTTGCATGTTTCATGTTTCCATACTCATCGGTGATGACTACTGCTCCGAAAGTTCTCTCGGCCGTCAATGTCCTCGTGCCAGCGCTATTTCCCAACGTACGTAAACTTACTGGCACCCTTCAGTATAACCGAGTCGTTGATGTTCCCCCCACACAGTCCCCATACTACACCGCCCTCGAACTGTATGCACCCCCAACTTCTGTCGCTAATTCCTACCAATTATAACACCAAAACACTTGCAGCTTTCAGGTGTGCATCCTTGCGATCCTTGCCACGCGCATGCACCTCCATCTTTGGCACCTCGACCAACATATGCATAGCTCTGATGCCCTCATATACATTTCTATGTCCGACATGTCACCTGCAGACTGTACGGTGTAATGTCTTGCCATGTGGCTTATCCGTCGTGGGAGGAGCGAGATTTGGACTAGTAGATGACTGGTCGGGGTGGAACGCACTTGACTTATAATAGTGATCACATACACAAATACTATAACACGAGATAATAGAGCTAATACGTGATCAGAGAGGCCCTGCGGGTGCATATCATGGTCATTCCCCTTTGATTCCCCTAGATCTTCATGCATACAATTAGAAGGTATATTAGTGACATTCCCTAGTACTGCCAAGGTAGTAATGTTACTATCCAAAACGCGAGGGTGGATTAGGTTCGGAACGTGAGGCCTCGAGACTGAACACACAGCTGCTATAGGAAATGGTGTTATCGTGATGAGAAACATAGTGTGATAATTCTATGAAACTACGAAGAAATAAATATCCGATGATATTGAAACAGTAGGTAAGAACAAAACCTTGTGTAAAGTATTTCGATCAAGACTCTTCAGATTGTGATACTACAACTTGAACTTCAAGAGAAGGAATAAGAGCAATGCACTTCGCTCGCTGCGTGTGTCTCATCATCGCTTCAGTGGCCAAAATCACCGTCTCCAGGGGACAATTTGATCGTGTCAGGAATGACTTGAACTCCTGATGAGGCCATGGCACACCGTGAATTTCAATTGTGCATAAACTCGGGAGTGAGAGAGCATCGAGAAGGCCAGGTAAAGGGTTTGGGGTAGAGTATTCAATCTCGCCGAGTAGATGATGTGGGTATTGAATGATGTCGACGATGATGTGCAGGGATTGAATTCGGATATGCACGAGTGGTTGAAATATTTCAGTCCTATCGAATCTTAGGCGGATCGCTAAGGAGCAGAGGTTGGGACATAGCTGCAGCAAGCGGAGGATCGTATCCGGGCGATGTATAGGGATCTCGACATTTGTCAGGTTAGCCCATACAGGCTCACACGAAGGAAAGAACTCAAGCTCAGAATATGGTGATGTGACCCTGAAAATGCGCAGGGTGGGTGGTAGTAGTGAGAAACATTGTTCAGTAAGCGGCTTATTGACTGTTAGCTCCTGGAGCGCGATGAGGCCTTCGAATAAGGGGTCGATTTTGCCATAAATCACGCGACAACAGATAGAGAATGATGAGATTTGATTTATGTAAGGTTGAAGGAGGGGTCGTAGCTTGATCATGGTCGAGCTAAAGCAACAGGTGAGTGCCAATGAGAGCAGACGTCCTCGTGATCGCTTGAGCCACACGTCAAGGCAGAAGGGAAGTTCCCGCTGTCTTTTGACGTCGTGTGGCACATCTAGCCTGTCCCACAGACTAGGCGTACCCACAGCAACCTCCCTCCATCGTCGGCATATTCTGGTCAACAGAACGGGGGCCAGCTTCGATGCAGGCGACAAGTACTTGTCTTCTGGGAGACAGTGAACGAAAATATGGGATAAGACTTCAGTCGGCAAGTGCCAAATAGGTGATATGAGTCGCTTGTGCAACATGGTGGACGATATGAGCTTCTCCTTCTGTTCGGTCAGTTGTCGGTGAAGATTGTTGATTTTGTCGATAACTGTTTCCAAACTTGAGATGTCGTGCAAAGTTGCATCTAGCTGCTGCTGGCGGTAGGTAATAATGGCACGAATGCTTTGGTCTTTAAACTCGACTGCACAGTGGTTGGAATTGGGGGAAGTGGTTTGGGAATAAGGTGTTCCAACGTCTGGCATCTGGTAAATAGTCAATAACACATCAGATACTGTACATCTACATAGACAAACCACTGCTTGCGAACGTAGCTGAAACGAATGGTTATTGTTTGCACTGTTTGAAACTTCAGCACTTACGACGATATGCAGTGCACTAATAATCTCCGAGGCCGGTGAGAGATTGACGTTTTCTTTTGAGTTGGTACGCATGTTGCTTGCTGGCGCGGGTGTAGATGTTCGGTGGAAATCTGGATTCGGGGCCTGGATAAGTTGTGCTGGTTTCGGTGCTCGCAGCTTACGAGTATCATAGTGTGCGTAGACGCGGTAGTGTACCGTGGATAACCTATTTTGAGGTTATCCACCCTGGAGAAATTGAGGGTCAGTTATCCACCGGTGAGTAGGGTGGATATCCACCGACGGCAAAACCGGCCCGGCGGATCCGGACGCTGCAAAAATTTTCAATCCATCCCGTTTTTCGCAAAATTTGCACTCGTTCACCAATACTAAGTTAATATATTATACAGTGCATCTACTCCATATCCCAGTCTGCCTCTGTCAAGACCCTCTCTTGCTCAAAGGTGCTTGCTGGTGGAAGAATGACAATGTCACTCGGGGCTGCAGGTGCCACTAAATCCTTATCAGCAAGCACATCAGCTAGTCTCCTGGAGTCGAGATTGATGATACTGGCAGCATCGAAACTCTCGCCATCAAAAGAATCCACTTGACTTGAATTATCTTCAGCTTTATCCCCAGGGTCCGAGTCTGAGCCATTATCCTCGTTAGCCTGAGGTGCTTCAAGCTCATCTGCGAAATCATCATCCACATCAGAAATTTCGTTGTCGGAGTCCTTCCCTCGCTTGCGCTTGCCACCAAAAATGGTTGACGACATATCTCGCCATTTGACAGTTGGTTTCTTTTTTGGAGGTGGTGCCTAGTGTTGAGGTCAGCGAGTTGCAGATAGTCAATGATAATATTGATGTACACGCACACTGGGATCGTGTTTGTACCAACTACGGATTTGGACAGTCCTGACAAGTGTTTTCACCTGCTGTCGACTGTTGGAGTTGTTGCTTCATGTCAGTTTGGTGGATCGTGGATCTTAAAGGCTGGGGGGATGAATATCTCAAAGATCACAATAATTCACTCATTTTTCGTGTTGATGTTAAATGGCGGGCTAGGCCGGCTGAGGCACGAGGCAGGCCTAGAATTAAGTCTAAGCGCAAAATAAGCGAGGTGGCGTAGCACCTCTTGGTTCTGCCCACCTCGCAGCTGAGACACTTTCGTCAAAAGCTCACTACTCTAGCTTCATCTTTTGCATACAAGACTCACGAAATACCGTACTATTAATGGAAGATCCTAACTTGGCAGTAAGGCCAGACTTCACATCACAAGAACACGAAGCTTCGCGGCGTCAATTAGTAGAAGAAGGCCTCTCGAATGAAAATGCAGCTCGGACCTTAGCAGCACTATGGACCTTAGCTAACAATGCCGAGAAAGACCGTTGGGCACTCAGACAACGGCGCATGATAGAAGCCAGGCAAAGAGAAGAGGACGAAGAGGAAGAACGTCAGCAACAACGCAAGGAGGAAGAAGAGGCTGCACGTCTAGAGGAACGGAAGAAGAATAAAACTAAGTACGCGCCCATAGTGCGCGGAAAAGTACCTTCCGACCCCACTGTTCTTCCAGCACAATACGCTACAAGGAAGATGAAATCCGGAGACTACTGCGAGCTCCATTATTTCACCAACCGTGGTCTCGAAGACGCGAAACTGTCCAACTTAATAGCGGAACCGGAAGCTATGGTAATGCTACCAGCAGCAGACGGTCTACACTCTTGGATCCCAGCAGCGGCAGTAAAGGACCCAAAAGCGGCTCCGGTTGTGAAAGACGAGAATCTGTCTTGGGAAGAATTCAACGAAGCCGCCCCTCGCATGATCACAATGATGAAATTGTACGACTGGCCTGATGACCGGACGGACATGCATATACAATTTTGGTCTGCTCTACAGACACATCGTTGGCGCCATTCACCAGATCAGCTCAAACAACGAGCGCTACTACTATATCAATCCCAGCAACGACGACGCTGGCATCAGACTATAGGAACGGCGCAAGGATGGAGCCTCGAAGACCTCAATCAAGATTTAATTTTCGAAGCAAGAGAAGAGCTGTTCAACGAGAAGAGAGAAAAAGAAACGGCTATTGCTATTCAGGTCAGTAATGACATCGCGGATCCGCAGCCATTCCTAACGAAAAGTTTCTTAAAAACATTCTCGCATATTAACACTTACAACTCGTTGTCGTCGTACAATGTGTCTTTCCTGTCGGCCAATCATGCGCCGACAAAATGGGCTTGTACGAAACTGTACTCTCCCTGGCCATCGCGCGCCGTTTCTCGTACACTTGGCCATCATGTGCCTTTACCCCTTGGCCATCGCGTGCCCCTGCCCCCTGGCCATCGCGTGCCTTTTACCCCCTGGCCATCGCGTGCTTTTACCCCCGGCCATCATGTGCTTTCACCCCGGCCATCGCGTGCCCCCCTTACAACCTGGCTATCATATGCCTTGTTCCCTCACGGCCATCACGCGCCCAACTCAATTAAATTAAAAACACTGGGAACTACACGGTCCCACTACGTGTCTCTACAGCAAGCGGCAGCAGCTTTCGTAACAGCTCAACCGCAGTACCTCGCAGCTTCGCAGAAGCGACCATATACTCCTGCAGAGGACTATTCGTCCAGCAACAAGAAGGTACGAACAGTCCGTCCCACTGTCAATGCAGGCCCATTACCTTGCTGCGCAGTCTGTCTGGGAAGACACCCGCACCGCACCATCGAGTGTACGGCCAAGCAGACATGGGACAAGAAGTTTGAGACCTGCGCAGAGCGCATCCGCAAAGGCCTTTGGGCTAAGGACGGGAAGCAACTCTGTACCGCTTGGCAGAGGGAGGAAGGATGCACAACGCCAAAACACGATGCGCGCCACGCCTGTTCAGGCTGCGGAGCCGCTACGCACGGCGCCCAAAGATGCCCTAGAGCGCAGAAGGCAGATACCGCTGACGCCATACAAGGCTGATGCATGGGAACAGGAGCTTCGAAGAGCAGGACTTCTTGGACGTTTCGCCAAGATACCAAATGGTCTCTGGTTAGGTTTTGAGATAGATTTTCCTCCTGTCAGCGTTATGCAGGTTCCACCAAATAAAAGTTCGATTACCGAGTACCAGAACGAGTTTGAAACTATCATCCAAAAAGAATTGGACAAAGGAAGGTACATTGGACCCTTTCGAGCTGAATCATTGGAAAGTCTCATAGGACCGTTTCAATCGTCGCCGCTGTCCATAATCCCTAAGCCGGGCAAGCCAGGCAAATTCAGGATAGTACAGAACTTTTCCTTTCCAGCATCCCCAAACGTTTCACACCCTAATCCCTCGATAAACTCCTACATTAATGCCAGCGACTTTCCGACGACATGGGGCAAATTTTCGAACATATATCTAATAATTGCAAGTCTTCCCCCAGATTCAGAGGCAGCCACAAGAGACGTGGCGGAAGCGTACCGGACAATCCCACTGCGCCCCTCGCAATGGCCGGCAGGAATAGTAAGAGTATCAGACTCCCACTTCTGCATCGACACATGCACTGCGTTCGGAGCCACCCCTTCGGCAGGAGTATACGGGCACATAGCAGATGCGGGCGCCGAAATCTTTAGGAACAACGGCATTGGCCCATTAGAAAAATGGGTAGACGATCATATCTTTTTCAGAATCAAAAAAGAGTACTTACAGCCGTACAACGATAAGAGAAAGAAGTGGAGTCAAGTCTTCGCGAAAGAAGGGATGAGACAATCTGGCGCAAGGCTGTGGTTCGGCGACACATGTCAGGAAACGGGAATACTGGAGGAATTGAGCGAAGACTGTTCAAAACCTCTACAGGACCTTTCATTTCGCTCACCGAGATCGAAACACGACGAGCTTTTTGCTTTTAGCTTGCAAGATATTGACGAGTTGTCAATTATCCTAGGCATTATATGGGAATTGTTGAAAGACCAACCGTTCTCGTCGACGACAATCTATATAGGATTCCTTTGGGATATCGGACGAAGGATAGTCTCACTAAGTCCTGCAAAAGTAAGCAAATATCTGGCAGCAATCGACGAATGGAAAAGGAGACCAGCGCACGTTTTACAAGACGTACGAGAGCTATATGGCAAGTTACTACACGCGTGCCAAGCAGTACCACGAGGCAGGGCATACCTAACAAGCCTCGAGGAGATGCTTTCCCACTGCGGCGCTAAGCCCTTCCTTCCGCATCGAGCAGGAAGCAGGGTGGCGAAGGATCTAGAATGGTGGGCTAGGCTACTTCAGTCCGGCGGTGTAAAACGAGCAATTTACCCATCTCTCAAACTCGAAAATCCTCTCGCATTCTCAGACGCGAGCTCAGGAATTGGAATAGGCATTGTAATAGGTAACTACTGGAGGGCCTGGAGGTTAATCCCAGGGTGGAAAACACACAATGGTCAACGAGACATCGGATGGGCGGAGGCAGTGGCTTTCGAACTCCTCGTATACACTCTCACCTCTCTGCCTAGCATTGGCAGGCACGTCGTCGTCCATGGAGACAACACGGGCGTCGTTGAAGGATGGTGGAAGAGGAGACACAGAAACCGAGAAGTCAACGAAGTCTTTCATAGAATCAACGAGTTTATTCACACTCTACCCTACCCTTACGACGTCGTCACTACATACGTCCCAAGCGCTTCCAACCCAGCGGATGAACCATCCAGAGGAGTATACGGACCAACAAGCCTTCTTCTTCCCCCAATCAGCCTTCCAACAGAGCTTGGTACCTTCCTCATCGACGCTACAGAACCGCTGTCTGCCACAGAGCTCCGCCTCCTGCGCGATGGCCATTACTCCACTCCAGCAGCTAAAGTTATCAACCGCAAGCTGCTCAGACAGCAAGCTGACGAACGAGCAAGAGAAAGCCGTTCCGAAGAAGAAAGCTTCATCAGTAGCGCGCTCAACGATAACGAAACATAAGAACTCACGATTCGGAGCACCGCTACCAAATGTAACAGATACTTCCCCCTCCCCCATTCCCCAGAACTATAGACTTAATTTGACACCCAAACCTTCTACCCTGCGCCCACATTGTCTTGCGCGAGACCGACTAAGGCTGTGGTTACCAGCGGGAGATAGTACAAGACAAGAAATAGCGGTAACCCCGCAGTCTCCTAGACACGAAATTTCGGAGGCGCAGTTGGAACGAATCCTTGACGTCATCGGGTCGTCATGGGCGCAATCGACGAAAGAAACGTATGGGGCGGGTTTGCTGGTGTTCCATGTGTTCTGTGACACAAACAGAATCGCGGAAGAGCACAGATGTCCAGTTGCTCGCAGTCTCCTCCTAGATTTTCTCTGCAGTTGCGCAGGGTCCTACTCCGGATCGTCGTTAGCTAACTACGCGGCAGGTCTAAAAGCCTGGCACTTACTTCATGGAAGGAGTTGGTTGATCCCACCCAATGAGTTAAAAGCGGTGCTAGATGGAGCTGCGGCGGCAGCGCCTGAGTCGTCCAAGCGTCCTAAACGGCTACCATTCACACCCGCTTACTTAGCCATCATTCGCGAGCACCTAGACCTCAATTCACCACTAGATGCGGCCATTTTCGCGTGCTTGACGACGACCTTTTATGCAATAGCAAGGTTAGGAGAGTTCACGGTAAATGCAATCAAGGAATTTCGATCCGAAGAAACATATAACGAGATCCGGCGTATCCAAAACAGCAGACCGCAACGGTCTGCCAGTTACGAAATTCCACCTACCATGCACTAAATGTTCTCCAAACGAAGGAGAGGACGCATATTGGGCAATGCAGGAAGGGCCGTCAGACCCTAGCGCTGCATTGGAAAATCACTTGAGAATCAATCCAGCAAACAGTGATGCGCACCTATTCGCGTGGAAACACGCCAAAGGACTGCGTCCTTTATCGAAGAAAGAACTATTGAAAAGAATAGCATCAGCAACAGCGGCAGCAAACCTACCGGAACTAAAAGGACACGGACTTAGGATTGGGGGAACGTTGGAGTATCTTCTGCGCGGAGTGCCTTTCGAAGTCGTGAAAACGATGGGAAGGTGGTCTAGCGAAGCGTTCACACTATATCTCAGAGAGCATGCTGTGATTCTCGCACCTTACATTCAGGCATCACCAGTACTGGAACCTTTCACGCGATACACCATCCCCCCAGTCCGGTGAAAAGAAGCACTTCTCCTAGTTGAAAGGGCCCCAAGCTTCGCTGAGTGCGTCGTAGTTCTCCTAATACATGGGAACACAGCTCACCTGACGCCTTAGGCACGGACCCATGTTTCGGGCCGGAAAGCCCCTGCAGGGCTTTCGCCCAAAACAAACAAACAAGCAAACTAACAAACGCATCCAACGAAGTCCCATCACGTTGTAGTTTCAGTAGAAAGAGGATACCGAGTCCGTAGATCGAAACCTAGAAAGTAGGATGAGTTTGTACAAATACAAACAAAGACACCAAGCTACGAAAAGCGCATAGATGGCGGGCTAGGCCGGCCGAGGCACGAGGCAGGCCTAGAATTAAGTCTAAGCGCAAAATAAGCGAGGTGGCGTAGCACCTCTTGGTTCTGCCCACCTCGCAGCTGAGACACTTTCGTCAAAAGCTCACTACTCTAGCTTCATCTTTTGCACCCGCCCGCCACTCCCCGATCAGTGTGCGGACAAACTCACCTAGAAAACGGCAAATAACATTGACCATAGTGACAAATTCAATCTGAAGAAAGTTTGTCCGACGCATGACGTACGCTGCCATAGAATATCGCGTCCAGAAATTCAGTGAACTGATCGGACCCAACCCACCCTCAGCTCACCTGACGCCTTAGGCACGGACCCATGTTTCGGGCCGGAAAGCCCCTGCGGGGCTTTCGCCCAAAACAAACAAACAAGCAAACTAACAAACGCATCCAACGAAGTCCCATCACGTTGTAGTTTCAGTAGAAAGAGGATACCGAGTCCGTAGATCGAAACCTAGAAAGTAGGATGAGTTTGTACAAATACAAACAAAGACACCAAGCTACGAAAAGCGCATAGACCAAATAAACATTGCTTGACATCGCATGAAGATCCGCCAAAACAAGCCTGTAGACTTGCAATGTTCAACAATTAAGCTTTTTAAGTGTATTTAATGTTATTTAATGTGACCCCGTGCACATACACTGTTTTTTGAGTTATTCACATAATCCACCCTATTGATTTTGGCTTTGAGTTATCCACCTAGTTACTCACGTGGATAACTAGGTGGATATCCACGCGGGTGGATAACTCAATAGTTATCCACGGTACACTAAGACGCGGTCCTGCCCAGTGCCCACCGCCTGCCGCGGTCGTGACGCGGCCGTAACGTGGCGTGACGCTCATGTAACGCGGTACCGACGAGTCTTGAGCTTGAATTTCTTTTCCTCCCTTTCTGGACCCTTCGAGCCTGTGGAGCACCGTGACATCGACGTTTAACGGGCAGACATTCTTCAGCCGGCAGAGAAGGAACCTTTGGATAGCTCGTCTGCAGACTTCAAACATGTAGCATCAGAGTTATCACTGAATAAGGGGCCGTGTTATCAATCACATAAGTTAGATATCTATTGAACGGAGCAGGTAATGTCTTCTTCACTTCAAGTTCACTCTCGCTATAATCTCTTCCAGAAACCCATTCAGCAGAAATTCCGAGATACACATTCCATCGCCTGTGATGTTGGCCAGCATTCAAACCCCACTGCTGGTTGCCTGCAGGTCCTGCTTCTTCGGAATCCTCGAATATCCTTGCTTAGACTAGTGCGGTCAGACACTCGAGGTCAATGTCAGCCACGAAGCTGTTGATAGGATAGTTTATCATGAGATCAGCCCAAGCCATCAATAACAAGTGTACTCAATTTGCGTCACAGGCGCGTCACGACTGCGGCAGGGCCGCGTCAATTTCACCTGGCCCTCATAGTGTGGCGAAGGATAAATATGGTATAAACGGGGTCTCGACATGGCACCATCCACTTGTGCACATGTGAAAGGCGAGCTTCAACAAATCCGGGTCAGTCACTTTGCACTTATGATTTGCTTATGATGAGGATCCTGCCAGATTGGCTGTTGAATTGTACATCTTGGACCTTCATTCCAGTATCTAGATAAGTTCTAACACAACTCAGAGGACGACGGCCAGCAAAGTGGTATCCTTTTGTGCGGCTTAGAGGAGTTCAATACCATGTGTTTGATTTTGAAATACACAACTATGCCGCAATTCACTAAACGATAGGTCAAGCAACACCCTGGGACCCCATGCCTATCGCGGCTTCCTTCATCCTAGATAATGTGGGTCTAGTGCTTTTTCGACCTGCAAGGAAAACGGCTCCAAGCTGTAATGCAGTATGCAAGGCAAGTACTCTTTCCACGGAGGGCTAGATCTCCCGAGATGTCTTCTGCATTGGCCGCCACCCGCGGCGGTTGACAATATTCGTATTTCAACTGTGATCAACACGTGGACTCACTATTCCATTGGCCTTGTGTACAACGCAGTCACTTCGTCACTTAGGATGCATTCAATATTGTGTGTTGTTAAATTCTGAATCGTTTATCCGATGAGCACTATGAGGTTATGAATAGACTCACATTGCGACGCCCTGTCATCCGCCAGGCATCACTATTTTGCCAATTTGGTATAAGGACTGCCAAGGTCACGTTCCTAGTATGCGTAGGATATAAAGGCCAGCCTGCATCTCACCATGTCTACTCACCTCAAAGTCATCATTCGAGATCAGATCGCGTATCAGAAATGCATTTCTCCACCCTCGCTGTCATTTTTGCTTTGACAGTATCTTTGCCCGCCAGTGTTAATTCATGCAGCAATCTATACCAGTCTTGCACATACACCACGGATTGCTGCGGTAGCTTTTTTACTTGTAGGCAGGTGAGTATGGATCGTTTGTTTCATTCGCCATCATGGCTCACCCTTTGTAATACTCATAGGGAATCTGTCAGTACACCTCTGAAGAGTAGTTTCAGCCAGAGTTACTGACACGTCGCAACAGTGAGTTCTATCCCTGTCTTATAATTCATGATGCCATGACTGACGGCACAATATATAGTTTGTTGTTGGGTCGGGGAAGGTTCTGTGCAGGGCTAAACAATGAACTTTTGTATAAGGGAAAATATTCACTGTTTTACCAAGGAATGACTCGCAACTGGGAAAGTGAAGCTGTGAGACATTTATCTTCCTTCATGTCAGACCAGACGCCTTTGTCAAGCTGCACCATCCTGATATTTTACTCCGGAGTTGAGCTATCCAGTAAGGTACGAGCAACGAATGCACGGTTCCACAAACTGGCCCTTCATGGAGACCAGGTTCTAGAAACTTGACAAGTTCACAACGGTGGAAATCCTACACGAGTAAGCTTGAAAGAGCGGTGCTATAACATCTTCGGGTGCTTTCTACTCATTGCCGGCTTCGCCGCCAGACTTGCCTTCATTGCATGCAGATGCATATAGTAAGTATCTGAGCCATCTGAGCTTATCGGAGTTTGTGGAAGAAAATAAGATCAGAAAGATGGCAGGCTGCCCACAGGGCGCCGGCGCTTGCTGGAGTGTCACAAGCAGCTAGTAGAAGGGAAAAGAAACCACGTGCTGAGTACTGGCAACTGTTGCACGAAGTCCTTATTGAATTATAGCCCTACACTCGTGGTATAATTCCAATCATTGCGAAGGCCCTACACCTGATATCCCTTGCTGCTTGGACATCATTTACAGAGGTTGGTGCTGTCGCACTCGAAAATGAGTTCCTTGATAACTAGTCTTTCCATATTCCCAACGTCATGCTCCGTAAGATCTTACTCGACTCGTCTATTCCATGTCAGATAACGCTGGGGAAGCCAATCTGGCTCCTTCCACTTTTTATCAGAAATCTCAGCCAGAATCATTTGCGCAAGGACTTCGGCGCTGGAAACCATGTCATTTATGTTGATTTAGCTGTACAATATAAGACTTACCATCCAAATGCGCGCGGCATTCCATGGCCGGTATATCCTGCGGCGATGTACTGTTTCTTATACAGCTCTCTGTTTGGATCGGCTACGAGTAGGTCTGCTACAGACCCAACCTGGCGAGGGACACATCAACCACAGTAGTTGCCAAAATCGCTTGGACGTACAAACGGGTCCCCCATCTTCGTGAAGCCCATAATACCAGTCTAAACCCTCGTCAGGGATATCTTCACCCAGGGAAAAAGAGTACCTACCCATTCCATCTCAGGCTCCGAAAGGGGGTCATATTTACCTTCGAATATAGATGGTAAGAACTCGCGAAGCACCTTCCCAACGAGAGGGTGCGTTTCAGAGTCATCGTCCACATATAGCTCGTATCGGGGTCCCACAGCTTCCCGGCCACCACCAATGATGATCAATGGTTTTTCGGTGTCGTGTTTTACGGGTCTGGGGAACCAGTATGCAAATCCCTAGAAGAGATATTAGTCACGACAAGACAGGCTAGAATGGAATGGCTTACTTCGTTTGCGCTCCAGCTCGGTATTTTGATTTGATCTGTACCGACAGAAGCACGGGTGGCCATGACTTGTCCCCGAGTTGGTATAATCCCATTTGGACCCGCTAGGAAGGGAAGGAGATAAGAGGCGTACGCATTCGTGGCATGGACAACGCGGGAGCACGATATGCTACCCCTGTTCGTCACGACTGTATAAGTGGATGAATTATCGGTCGTTTCATGTGTGACTGCAGTCACCGGTGTTCGAGTGTGCAAGCTTAGGGAGGCGTATTGTCCAGCGTGTGCTTGAGCATGCTGGTACAGCTTCGTGACGAGTTTTAGTGGCCAGACATTATTTCCTGGCTCGCGGAATCCTGAGTAAGGTGCACCATATTCCTGGTAATGAGCGGGCTGAATCAGACTGTCGAGATTATGACTAGCGAGAACAAGCACCTCCTCGAGTTCCTCCTTCGAGAGCCATTCCACACCATCTAGATTGAGCTGCGCTTGACTTGCCGTATCAAAGTCTTTGTGCGCGTTTTCTGCTTCCTTCTCTGTGAACAAGAGATTTATGTGTCCACCTTCTACTAGGTCAACATCGCTTGCCCAGCCATTCTCCTCTATTATTTTGACAAGCAGAGAAGCGGTGTGTTGTTCGAATTTGTATGACTTGATGGCCTCAACCGTGTCGAATAATGCCTGACGCTGAGCAAACTCGAGGAAAGCGGCCGGCGTAAGATGTCCACCATTCCTTCCTGCAAACAACATTCTCCGCACGAAGAACTAAAGAAACGCGTAGTACTCCACGTACCAGTCGCTCCTGAGCCTGAAACGAGTCAGTACAGTGCGATAAACTCACGATAAGCATGGGTCAGACTAACAGAAATCTCTTGCCTCGAGTATCGCGATGCTGAGCGGGTGTTTGACAGAAAGCGAGGCATTATTCAAGAGTTCGATAAGGTGGTACGCCACGCCAACGCCAGTGATACCAGCCCCGATAATGCAGACGTCTGCCTTGCTAGGCAGAGGATCTTGACTGCCATGGCGAGCGAGTGGATTTGCGTCCGGGGAGGAATCGATCCAGAAGGAGCGGGTTGGGTTGCGAGATGGGAGCTTAGCAGGAGTTGGATGTCCCGATGGCGGTGTCTCGAGTACTTTCTGAGAATGTTCTAACTTACCGAGTAACTGAGGGTTAATAGGCATTATCGACCAACCGAGAAGAACACAGAAAACGAGAAAGGTCCGCATCCAGTCTCTCATTTCCGTGAATCAAGTACGAAAGTCCAAAAGATAAGATAACATGACCAGGCTCTGGAGTCTGGGCCCTGGAATTCGGAGCTTCGAGGTGTCAAAACATCATGTGACGGCGACTTGAGTTGTTGGTCTTTGCACGTCACTCATGGGCGTCAAAGATGAGATAAGTCCAGCTGGACTTGTGGTGGGCGCTCCAGAGTCTCAGGCTAGGCGTCAAAAACTGTCCAGACGCGTTTAGTGTGTCTATTTCTACAGTCTTCAACGACAAACGTTAATCGTCGGATTCGAGCGCAGCTTCTCAAGAATTGTAAGGTGTTGCATAACAAAGTCAACTTCTTCCTCCCATCCACATGTACTCAACATCACCAAGTAGACATGAACCGAATCCACCGCATCTGCTCGTACTGATAAATCTAATACTTCTCAAAGTGCTGTAGAAGAAACAATCGGCTTCTCCCGTCGATCCGCCTCCGTCCCATGCTACCCTGAGAACTATGTGCACCTGATTCACCCGCACGAATCACTCCGCTATGGGGTGCTACATAAACCCGAGCTCGACCTACATTTCCAAACATTCTTTCGACCTAGGCTGCCCATTCATGTGGCAATATGACACTGCCTCAAAGAGTCAGCTCGCCTCACCGTCCACAGCGCTCATTCTATCCTACACTGGCAAGCTCGACCACCTTCGGTACAGTGCCTAACGGATATGCTATCGGGTGTGACGATAGTTGTGAAAAACGACAGCTATACCTCACCCGATGGACATACATTTAGACTGGCGAAGTCATACTTTGCGCACAGCCACATTTATTATCCTTTGGGGATGCTAGTCAAATGGCGGTGATGTGTAACTTGAGGGCAATCTCACAAGTATCGTTCGTAGCTGTTTTGGTGAGGGTATGGTGGCACACGATATCTGCCGCTATGAGGTGAAAAGAAATGGGATAAGTAAGATGGAGATGTTCGAAGTGTTACGCTACCTGATGCCAGAAGCTACGCATCTGCTTCGACTTCCCCTGGACCTCATACGAGTGAACTCAGAGATATGCACGTGCGTCACTTTCAGTTTCTATTCTGTCACTATTCGTTCTTCCAAATAGTGGATGGACGGACTCGCCCAGGTTTGAATTTGAGACGCTGACTGATGGGCCTGGAGGAGCACTCATTGTCTCGAGATGCTCGAGGCGATTGATTGCCACAAACTGGTCCAGGCGAAACACGTATGAAGAGAATTTTTGACGCAGACGAAATCTATTGATATACCCAACTTTCTGCAGACCAATGTTGATCCTCTCGTCGAGCCTATTCGACATCACATCCTGCATAGTTCTCCTCCTTTGATACTTTCGGACACCCCGAACCCCCATCTTGTAACATGCCGTCATCCTGATGACCATCCAACGAGTCAAATGAGAACGATGAGCTGCTCAGCATCCAAAAAACACGTACCGCATACTCGCAGGTCATCACGTCGTTCTTCTTATCCACGTAGCTGCCGGACCGTCAGTCACCCTTCTCGATGAAAATGTGAGTGGGACTTACATGCACTTCTTGAACCCGTTTTCAGAATCCTCGTAGATCCTGACTAGCTTGTAGGTCAATACACCGTCGACATACAACACTTCTTGGCACACTGCGCATTCCGCGTTGGCACCAGCGAGGAGGGTGAGCAGGGCAAGAATGGTGAAGCGGGAAGTGAATATCATGGAGCTTGTTGCAGTGAGCAATGCAAGCCCATAGCGTGCATGCAGGGATTTTAAAGGCAGATGGCCTCACGATTTTCGCTTCGCCTCGGGCTGTTACATGTTACTTGCTTCGTTCCTACGAAAAAAAGTTGAGTTGGTCGGCACAGTTCTGAACAACATGACTTAAAATACATTACATAATTATGGGCGGACCGACTAATTACTAGATCCACCTCCCAATCCAATTACTTATGGACCAATGGTGAACGACCGGTTCGCATTGTCAACCATTGGGAAACTCGGGGCCCATAGACACTCGTCAATTCGCTTCGCTTCAGGTTCACTTTCCACGAGGTTACATCAAAACTGAGGATGTCATATTAATGTCGCTTGAACAAGCCTGAGAGCATGACTCTGTTTAAATTCAGGTGCGTCATTAGCAAGATTCAATTCAAGAATGTAGTGGAGGAGACGTGATTGACGAAAAGTGAATCGGCCCTTAAGTGCGTACATACTAGTACGATCGGTAGGAATGTGGGGAGGAGACTCAGAGCCTGATATTGTGAGTACCTTCGCACCTATCAAACTAAAAACACAATACTAGTGAATAAAGGTCACAGCTCCACAACGGTCAAACAAAACAAAATTCCCGGATGACCTAGTAGTGCCGACTAAGTATGTTGAAGTCACCCTTCCACAAATTCTACAGGCGTGCGCACTGACCCTCTTTGCAACAATGCAAAGTCTCCAGGTGTGGATGGTCGGTGTTTCAAGCAAGACCCGCTACGAAAACTACAATAGCAAGGCATGTTTGTTGTAGACCTATGGTTTGCGAAACGTTGTAGTTTAAATAGGGACGCAATTGTTGGCCGAACGTCAGAATCATTTCCGACCTCCATCTTCACATCTCAACCTCCTTCGTGTCAATATGCAATCAAACACCGATTCATCAGCCATCTCGGGCACCATTAGTCGCCTTGTAAGTACTTTATTTTGAAGGTGTTAGCGTCTGAACAAACATCTACTTCAGCAGTCGCATGTAGACGACATGGAGCCTGAGGAGGCCACAATCCCAAACCATGTCAACTATCGTTACTGGCAACTCGTCCAAGAGATGGCCAAGATTGTGCAGTCCATCGGTCCTCCCAGGGGATCTTCATCGCCTATCGGGCGCCTGCCCACCGAAATCCTCGCTGAAATCTTCCTCTACTGCATCCCAGAAGATGCAAACTGGGCGCCCGCGCCAGATCTAGCCCCCATGCAGTTGACTGCAGTATGTCGACAATGGCGGGAGATTGCTGTGAACATGCCGAATTTATGGCGCAGGCTGCGATTGGAAATAGGGCACGGCGACTGGCAGCAGAGAGCTTTCTGTTATGAATCCTACCTTAAGCGATCACGGGGACGTCAACTGTCATTGACTCTCGAGTGTGATAACAATAACTGGACAGAGCTGCGAAGCCTGCTCCAGCCACACGTCAATCAAATTTCCTCACTGCATGTTGGATTATTCTCCGATGCCGGCTCCTTTCCACTGGTGCTGGCGGACTTCGGCGGACTCGAGGAGCTGGCTATATACCCGGACGGTGATGATCCTGCACCAGCTCTCGACAATATCGAGGACTCTATTACGCATTTGCCGCCTAACATGCGCAGTCTCAGGTTATTGGATGTGTTGCTTGAGTTTCGGACGTTAACTAGCCTCAATTCTCCCTCATGGGCCGGTCTCACAAATCTCGAGGTTTCGGTAGAGGGACTAGTTAGATTACCCCGCTTGCTTCGTCTTTGTCCCAATCTTTCGTCGTTGACGATGATTGGAGTATTCAAGGTGGCGAATGAGACCTCAGGACAATTGACGCACAACAAACTTCAATCCTTGCGCATTTCCGGCGATTTATATATGAGGTCGGTCTTGTTCGGACTTCTTGGGCTATTCGACAGCGTCACGCTCCCGAATTTACGCATCGTCGAAGTTAGCAATATAGGAGGATGGGCTCACAAAGAATTCAAGGCGTTCATTGAACGGTCACAGTGCCCCCTAGAAAGCTTGATCTTCGGCGGTGGAGCGAGGACGACGGCTCAGCAACGAGCAGAATATGTCACTCTTTTCCCATCTCTCGAACTAGTGGTAGATCCTATGCGTTCCGAACAGCGAATATTTGAGTTCACGATATTGTATGATGAATAGACTGGGACAGTTTATGTACATAGTTAACGAAATATATGTAGCCTATGCTTACTCAAGATGACATCCATCGTCAAATTATTCGTCATGTCCCCAGATACCCGTTCTGAGCGTCGCTTCGACCTCCACGTGACGATCGAGTAGCTCAAGGTTGCGTACGTTGTGTAGTCTACCATAACACATCTTGCAGATTCCAGAACACCAAAGACAACCACGCATGTCGTCCGAGTCGTGATTCGTGCACCACCCAATATCTAGGCGAAACTAGAGCTCATCACAGGCATCCCCATTCAGAATCAGAAAATATTGTTGCACAATGGCGATGACGATTCTCAGGTCGTCGCGCAGCTGGATCATGATGCTAAGCCGCTTGATGTTCGGGATTTCCAGACGATCAAGGTATTTTCTGTTCGAGTCTTCACAAAGCAGTCGTTTATGCATATGTTGGCGTCGTTTGTTGTAGGTTGTAGATGCGAACCTCTCCACATCGTTTACTACGGGCTGTAAACGACGTCGAAGGGTTTGTATCTACAACCTAACGGGTCAACTCTCCGATGTATCGCAAGTAGAGAAGTTAGAGCTCAGCGACGACGCGTACGCACAACGAACCGGTGATCAATCAGCCATTCCTTATTATTTACAACTGGTTCTGATTCTCTTTGTTTCAAAGACTCCGTGTTGGCTTACAAGCAAAGACATAAAGTAGGCGCTTTGCACCCTCTTCAACAGAACCTACTCCTGAACCTGCGGTAACATCCCCATCGGATCACGCTGCGAGGCAGAATCAACAGAACCGGGCTTTAATAAGCGTGGTGCAGTTCGGTTTTTTGGTCAGACTGAGTTTGCTGCTGGACTCTGGGTCGGTGTCGAGTATGATGAGCCGATGGGAAAGAATGATGGGCCGTAAGTTTGAACCCTCGTGTTATTTGCCGATGCTCATTTGGATATCTAGTCTCAAAGGAGTGCAGTATATTACGTGTCGTCCGAACTACGGAGTGTTCGTACGCCCTACAAAAGTCACAGTCGGTGACTTCCCTGTGGAAGAGATATATTTTGATGACGAAGAAATCTGATGGGATGTTGACGTACTCGTTGTAATATATCCGCTGAGGATTCACAGTTGTTAGAGATCCATGATTACTAGGGACCTTAAGGTGTATTGAAGCCTTCACCCTACCCCAATGCCTCGGACAGGCCAGCCTTGGCAGCAAAACGCACTGTCCCCTGGTTCTCGGAACTCTATATTTAATCTAACAATACAATCGTTTTTCGCCGTAGCCAGTCGGTCATTACATCGGTAGAACTCAATCTTGTCCGTCCACTTTAATCAACGATACTGAGCTCCCTCAAGCGTGTCTTTGCAAATTCATCCTTATAAGTGTTCCATATCCTGTATGGAACACAACTAAGCTCGACACGGACAACGAAGGGGGCATGGAATACCCACCTGGTCAATTCCTCGATATACAACCGTTGCACTCTTTCGATCTCCTCTAATGATGGTTTTTCGCAGCGTTGAACATGAATCGGTCGGCCGACTATTCAGAAGTGAGACACCTGACAAGTTATCAGGTTAGAGATAGCACTCACTGACTGACACAATCCGTCGTCGGTACGGCATCAGACCCAAGTTATCTGCAGTAGAAATGATTCAAGGAAAGGTCACCAGTCGAGTAAGTTTGAAACTCACAATTCAGCATACCACGCCCATGAAAAAGCGGAAGGGTAAACCCGAACATGCTCTGGAATTTCTTTTGTAGAACATATATCGTGGTGCCTTTCTCGTTTGGCATTTGATTATATATCTGAATAAACGTTGTCGACGATCCAGAGTAGCAAAAGAATGCAACACTTACATCATTCTCGCCGAACGAGAACACAGGTACAAGGTCCGCCCTGAAGAAATGTTTCGATCACATTTTCTATCAATCCTGTATCAACTCACCCATGCTGGATCGCGACCTTGATGAAACCTAATCTACGATCCATTTGTCAGGCGCTAGTTTGTGATGGTCCGGTATCGAGGCTTACCTGCGCTTCAATGTTAGATCTGCCGTACCAGGTCTTGCGCTCAAACTCTCAGCAGCGCCTCCGACTACAATAGTGATGGCCTGACCCGGGCCACTGGAGAGAATGTTGGAGCAAGATTCTCGCGAGACACTGCTGATCCCAAGCGACATGATAACTTCGCGATATAAAGGAATGTGGAAGTTATTAGTGAGCGTGAGTAAGTGTGGCTTAATGCCTGGAAAAGCTTTGGAGAAGCCGGTGGCTGATAGAAGATATTTGAGATATTGATGCTGTGGGGAAAGTGAAACACTCACCTTCTGTGGCGAAGGTAGCCAGTGCGCCCCTGGTAGATTAGTAAGAAGTATGCAAAGATGCAGAAGAGAATGTCACTTTACATTCCAATTATGCCTGTTTGAATCGCAAAATGAGTGATGCTCAGGACTAAAGGGGATAAGACTACCATGAGGATGGTACCCGAACACGTAGGGGCGATCGGCGGGTAGGTCGCACTCCTGCATTAAGCACATGGTTGAATATTCGGAACGCAAGTTAGCTCAAATCACTGCCGTACCTTCAAGAGCCTAGATGGATGGTGACGTAAACGGTTTTGTCTATAACGCACGAAGAACCACACTTACGACGCGGGGTAATATTCTGCAAAATATTGCCAGATTTTCAGGGACCGGAACCACGGAGCGAGTCTGTTGCCGTATGCTGGGCTCTTGTCTATCCAGAAAATCCAGATGAGGTACATGACCAAGAACGGCCATAACGCTGGTATGGAGCTTTGGTGTGTTCATTTCAGCGAGTAAACGGTATATCGGAGAATTGTAGCACGTACCAGAGCATTAGGAACACAAAGCAGGACGTAACTAACAACACCGACCACACGGCAACGACCATAGTCTGCAGTCTCCTCTTCCGCGGTATCTTGGTTGGCACAAAGCTGGATAGCACAAGAGGCGTAGTAATTAAAGTCGTAGAATGCCATAATACAATCAGTCAGTGACATAAACAAACTATCTGATACGCACTCGATGCTAGCATGAAGGGCAGCTACAGGACGCCGCAATGGTGCACCGGTTAACTTCGTTAATCGCCCTCTAAGAGAAGATGCGGAAATAGTTCTTGAGAAGGTTGTCAGGTCATGGCCTTTGTCCATCCCGGCTAGTCCAATATTTATTGGACTCGGTGTTCAGCAGGCAACTGAATCTGCGTCAGACTCAGATGCGCGCAACTGCTTCCGTTAATCACGTGACCGGGATTTCAAAATGCTTCTTCCCGAATCCCGATCGTTTGGCTGGTAACATCGAACGTTCAGCTAACTCGGCTCATCGTATCGACCAACCACTCAGTCCCAATCCACTTTAGGCACCTGCTCAACGTTTAATGGCAAGCTATTAGGTCAGAAAGTGGGGTATCTAGGTTTGAATAACGTGAGTGACCAGTAATAATGGCGACCCGAGCTCTATTCTAATGCGCTATGCCATCTTGACGGTGACCAGACAGTACTGAGCCTTGAAACTAGAATAGCCGTACTCAAATTATATCGAGGGGCTGTCGACCAGCCACTATTATGCGAGCGCGCGTCAGCTTATACAAGGGAGTTGAACCCACCTTATCAAATTGCCAGCTCTCGTAGCACTGAGCTCTTATTCGACATTTTTATTTATACACTCCCGTCATTCGATAGGTAACCGCGATTCGCAACTGTCAAAACTACAATCTACCATATTGTTGACCCGGATACTATGCAGACGATAAAGGGAGGCTACTGTGAACATCCAAAGTTTGTCATGTTGTGTGTTTTTTTGCGCTTCCGCTGCAGGGTTAGCAGCGAGACGCTCTCTGCTACTTGATACACGGCTCGAGTGATCGTCACAGTATTACCCGACCAGAAGTTCAAATTTCGCTCAATATTGTGGGTGATAACTTAATATACACCCCTATTTGCGGTTCAACATCAACTTTCATCGAGTTTTATCGAGTTTAACTTTATTTATACAAGGGTAATTGGACGAGCGTGCTCCTCAGCAGCCTAGTCCCTCGGGTCTACCCGATCTTTACCTTTGTTTGTGAGCCTGTCTCTTTGCCTCTATGGCCGATGCCCCGTGCGTCGTTCGGCATGTCTACTATGCCTTATGCAATCCTCATTGCCACCTCCTTTAGTGGAGCCGGCAGTCTATGTCTAGCGGGACGGAGTGACAGGGTTCCTCAACCTCTTCTCACTCGAATTTGTTCGTCTCGCTAGGTACGCTGCTCATTCTCATTATTAACATATTCTCACTCGAATTTGTTCGTCTCGCTAGCCACCGTTTTGCGCAGATTTTTATTATACATCGAAATATTTCTCATGTCTGAAAATGCCCCAACCGTCCAAACACTCTCTTCAGGCCCCTCTTCCGAGGAACGACATGAATTTAATCAAGACTCCGTCAGCAGATGTCTTATGCTCGTTGAAGACTTCAGAAAGGGAGTTATCTCCAAGGGAGAAGCTCTCCTGGAAATTCAACTCATTCTCCAGTCCGCTATCAGTGAATCCTCTATCCTCACCCAACTCGACTTCAAGCCTGGATTCATTCATTACCTTGACCTCCTCGACCACACCTCCGATGGTCCAGGAGATGAGGGAGGAACCAACAATGATGGAGGGAGATTGGGAAATCAATCCCGCGCCCCTAGTCCAGAGCCAAGCGAATCCTCCGTCGAAAAGGAAAGGAAGTTGTGTAGAAGTTTGCGCAGATGAGCGAGATCCGAAGAGGCGGAGAGTGAGGAGTCTGAGGACGACCATGAATATGTCCTTAGAGGGAAAAGAAGAAAACTTACCCCTGAACGGGCTCAGTTCTACCCATGGCTTGACCCAGAACAGTATCGTCACGTCTCCTCTAAACGAGGCGAAGAACTCACTCTCCAATGTTATGAAGAGTGGACCGAAGACGCTAAATATTATAGAGGACAGGTCACAGCAACACCGGGATGTCCCAGCTTCCTGCTGTCGCAATGGACCCTTCTCCTCGAAGGTCGTGCACCCGATCTGGAGAAAGTTCTCTCCGGACACTACTCAACGTCTATCGATCCCAAACAAACGCAACCCCTTGGCAAAGGATTCGAAATCACTTTGTCGCAATCCACAACCACCCATAAGGTCAAAACTTATGGCGATTGGAGCATCGCAACCGACTTATGGGTTGAGGCACTTACGTTCATCATGCCTTGGAAGGAGTCTGAACTACGAGGATACAAACAGTATTTATCCGGATTCTTCGTCGACGTTCACTACGCATTACATTCCTGAATTATCGACTTCGACAAGGCCTGTCGCCTCAAAATCGAGGGGCAGAAGTACTTACGCTTCGATTCCCTCTCTAAATTCCGAAGACTCGAAGTTACCCACCTCTCATCTCTCGGCATGGTCGCCTATGCTGAGCTCCACCAACTTACTTCCGCAGCGGGAGATAAAGCAGTGGGAAAAGGACCAGCCTTCGGAAAGAAAGGACGAGGAGAACCTTCGGGAAAGGGAGAGCCCTGCAATAACTGGAATCGCGGAGCTTGCGACAAATCCGCGTCTGACTGTTCCCACTTCCACGTCTGTAGTCGCTGTCGGGGAGGACACAAGCGAAGCGACTGTCCTTTGGCAAAAACAGCTTAACGAAACCATTGCTCAAGGGCAAAGGTTTCGTAGACGAATGATATGGGGAGATGAGGCGAAAACTATAAGCGGTACTGCTCTTTGGACCGAATCTGCTGAACCTCTTCCTCGTCCTCCCATTTCAGAATTCCAAAATGATGCGGCTCTTTCAACTATCGCTCAGAATCCCCATCTGTTTCAAGTTTCCACTCCCATAAATATTGATCGCTTTGAAACTCTCCTCACTCTGGCACATCACCCCAATCAACCTTTCGTTCATTCGGTCATTCTCGGACTTCGCGAGGGTTTTTGGCCCTGGGCTGACACTCACCTTGGAACATATCCAACTACTTGGGATGTGCCAACTCCAACTCCATCTTCTCAGTTAGAACGAGACTTCTTACGAGGACAAATCTCAAAGGAAGAAAACATTGGAAGATATTCCGCTAACTTTGGCCCCGATCTTCTTCCCGGAATGTACAGTATGCCTATCCATGCCGTGCCTAAGGAAGGAGGTAAATTTCGTCTTGTCACTAATCATAGCGCAGGAGAGTTTTCTCTCAACTCTATGATTGCCAAAGAGGACATCGCCGGGGTCACATTGGACAACGTCCAGGATCTTGGTGATGCCATTCGTGAATATCGACGTTATCACCCCAACGACATCTTGCAGATCTGGAAGGCAGATGTTTCAGAAGCATACCGTCACATGCCAATGCACCCGCTTTGGCAAATCAAACAGGTCGTTACCTTTGAGGGAGAAAGACGAATCGATCGTGCCAACGTTTTTGGAGGCCGTGCATCACAACGGATATTCCACGCCTTCATGTCACTCGTCATTTGGCTTGCCGTCTTTGTCCGGCTTATTCAAGCCTTTATATACGTCGACGATTCTTTCTCTTTCAGTAAGGTTCACAATATGGCCTATTACGGGAAGTATCGCAAGATGCTTCCATCTGATATGGTCACACTTCTCCTCCTATGGGATGAGCTGGGCATTCCCCACGAGGAGAAGAAACAGGTGTTTGGCTCGCCTCTGCCCGTCATTGGGTTTGAAGTTGATCTGAACGCCATGAAGATCTCTCTTCGAGAGGATTCGAAGAAGGGGTTAGTTCGAGAATTGCGCGAGTTCGCGAGGTACAAGCATAAGCGGACACTCAAGGAATTTGAACACATTGCTGGTTCGCTTAATTGGGCACTCAATGTTTGCCCTCTTCTGCGTCCAGGATTATCCACCGTTTACGCCAAGATCAAGGGAAAGTCTAACTCCAAAGGTTTGCTTTGGATTAATCGCAGTGTCGTTCAAGAGTTGCTATGGGCCGCCTATCATCTCCAACGTTCTGACGGTATCTATTTGTTTAAATCTATCTCTTGGCAACTTCACACTCTATCCTCGGACACCTTGCAAGTTTTCTGCGATGCCTCAGGAACCGGTCTAGGTTTCTGGTACCCTGATCTCAATCTTGGATTTCAATCTCCTCTTCCGGATTGTCCTCCTGTGAAGGACATCTTTTTTGCCGAAGCATTATGTGTCGCTTCGGCTATCCACGATGCAGTAACTCGACTTCCTGAAGACAGTCGTCTAGCAGTCTACACTGATAGTCTCAACACCGTCTTCATGTTTAACTCTCTCTCTGGAGGGCCGGGTTTTAATCACCTCCTCATGGATGTGGTTGAAACTATCCTCGTTTTCGGAGTTGACTTTCGAGTTTTTCACGTCTCAGGTAGCAATAATGTTGTCGCTGATCACCTCTCTCATTGGCGTGCGAGTGACGCAGTGTTATGCTCCCCGGGACTCAGAATCACACCATTTCAGCCCCCTCGAAATGCGCTGGGGGTAGCTGGAAAATAATTCACTCTTCTGTTGAGGCCCGGCAACCCACACGGGTTGCCTGGCCTTTAGACCGTCTCATCTATGAGCGGTCTATTAATCTTGGTCTGGCCCTTGACAGGTCAACCAACCAATCATATTCCTCGGCTCTTAACTCTTACGTAACTTTCTGTGATCTTCACCACGTCGCACTGGATCCTACACCTGACACCCTTTCCCTCTTCGTCACCTTTATGTCGGCTCATATCAACCCCCGGTCTGTCAATAACTACCTCTCAGGAATCTGTAGCGTTCTTGAGGAGTATTATCCGCAAGTTCGACAAAATCGGCGTTCTCGTTTGGTGTCGCGAACCTTGAAGGGAGCTAAGCGTCGGTTTGGGGTGCCTATTCGACGAAAACTCCCTCTTTCGCGTACCGACTTGGAAACCACTAAAGCTGCTTTAGCAAATTCCCCCTCTCACGATGACCTTCTTTTTGTCGCCATGTTGTTCGACGGATTCTATGGTCTTCTCTGTCTAGGAGAAATGGTGTGGCCAGATAACCGTCGGCTTCAGACTTTCGAGAAGGTCTCACTCCGCACATCGGTTATCATTACCGACTCTTATCATTCATTCGTGCTTCGACGTCATAAATCCAACTCTCAGTTTGAAGGAAGTACCATTGTGGTTCAGCGTGCCGAGTCGGCTGATCCGCATGGAACCTTCTGTTCTTACCTGAACTCTCGTGATTGGTTTTTTCCTTTTAATAGCTTCCTTTGGCTGCGCAGTGATGGGTCAATTCCCACTCGCGCGTGGTTTATTGCTCGTCTTCGAGCGCGCTTCCCTGATTCTATATCAGGTCACTCTTTGCGGGCAGGTGGAGCTACCTCGCTCGCTGCTGCAGGAGTTTCGTCTGATCGCATTCAGGCTATGGGGAGATGGTCTACTGATGCCTTTCGTATCTATGTTCGAAAAAATCCAGCTTTGCTTCACGCTCTCGTGTTTAATGGTCGCTCTATCCATGATTCGGCGGATCCATTTGGCTCTATTTAATTCTTAAGTCTATTTCTTTACTTTATTACTTTACTTATTGAAACCGTATCTTTCCCTCCCTCCCTCCCTTAATTGCTGGAATTATAGCACATGTACTTTTACGGTCTCGAGTTTGGGATTGGTCGTTTCCCAAATGTATTGGGGACCCCTTGCACTCGCAGCGGGGTCCTCGTTTTTCGCTGGCTAAATCCTCCTCATCTGCGTTCCCACGAGACCTGAGTGAGGACAATTAGATAGGTTTAAACAAGTTGAATCAACGATCGCACTCGGCCCAGGCCGAGTCCACTGGTCTGTGCGTGCATTCGTCACGTCTGACGTATACCTGTGACCAGGTCTCCTAAACGTTGGTAGCACATGTTGAGAGCCGAAGAACCTGAGGACGGAAAGGCCGATAGAGGAGGATATGGGACTACGGCCGAAGAGTAAGGCAGCTCGAGGTGCGAGCGCCACCAAACGGAGATTCCAGACGACGTGTCAACGTCGGCTATCTTTTTTCATTCCTTTAGTATATGTTTTCATCAAAAGGCCAGCTGGCGCACTCACCATATAAAAGCAGCCATCCACCATCGAAACATCTCAGATTCGTAATCCGAATACTGAGATGTAAGTCTTCTAAAATGTAACGTTTGAGTACAAGTACTAACGTATACCGTAGCTTACCTGTCTAGGTAAAAACACTTGTCAATAAAGAGATTCGTAATCCGAATACTGAGATCTTACCTGTCTAGCCTCGCATGAACGCCCTGCTATACTCTCAATAGGTTATGAGCCCTGCCCCGGTCATGGACACAACGCTCCCCGCTACCAGTTCGAGCCTGTTCAACGTTCCCAAGTTAGCCGAAGACGGCACAAACTGGATAACATACAAAGAACGTACGTTAACGGCCATTGGAGCAAGAGGTTTGATGCGTTATGTGGACGGCCGGGCAGTACGACCTATCCCGTTCCTAGTCGATCCCAAGACTGGAGCCGTAACGAAGAAGGATGGCACCGTCCCTACCCAGACCGAGATCGATGACCTGGATAAGAAACTGGATGATTATTACCAGCGAAATTCGCTGGTAAAACAACAAGTGTTCAGCAGCATAACTGATCGTCTGCTGCTGCGGGTACAGAAGCTGGAGGCTGCATCCGAAGTCTGGAAGGAGGTCTGTCAAATACACGAAGGCAAAACTGAATTAGTACAAATCGACCTCCGTCGTCGACTTCAGGAGATGCGATGCGAAGAAAACGGCGACATACGTGCACATTTCAGCGAGATGCTGCGCATCCGCGAGTCCCTTGCGGGAATGGGCGCCTCCATCGAAGAAAAAGACTTCTACGCTATAATATTGGGGTCGCTCCCAGAATCGTACCGTCCCATCCTGTCGTCGATCAATGCGGCGGCCAAGATCACCAAAAAGGTCCTAAGTACATACGAACTTGTCAACGTCATCACAGAGGAATACGAGCATCGTTTGCTTACCGACAGACGCCCGTCTAAACGTGGCACTAACTCTGCCCTCTCCGCGCGCGCCAACGACGCGAAGTCCAAAATCGCAGATGGCGCTGCGCCCCACTACAACCCAGATGCGCTCTGTCAGAACTGTGACCGAAAGGGGCACTACAAGAGTGAGTGCTGGAGGAAAGGGGGAGGGAAGGAGGGTCAAGGTCCCAAGCAGAAGGCTAGAAGGGGAGGACGCACCCAAAAGCAGAGTGCTAACGCGGCTGCGGCCAAAGAGCCCGAAGCCCAAGACAATTACGCTTTCGCAACATCAGACCTTGCGAGCGTAGCAGAAGCTATGCACTTACCTGCTGCGCGCCGTGGAGCTATAGTCGACTCCGGCGCGACATCCCACTTCTGTCCGGACAGGTCCAAATTCGAGACTTTCGTCGAAATACCCCCCCAAAAGGTCTATACTGCAAACGGTTCCAACGTTAGCGCCACAGGTCGTGGAGATGTGAGAATCGACTTACCTTTGGGCTCCAAAAGGACCACTGTGACCTTGAAGGACACCCTATATGCCCCCGGTATGGCGTTCACCCTCATATCCACAAATCGTATCGCATCCGCCGGTCTAGCAGTCCTTTTTGAAGGACGCATGTGCAAGATTCTCTCACGAGGTCCCTGAAGGGACGTTATCGCGGAGATCCCACAGGTAGAAGGGCTGTACTCTGTTGGGACGAAGGGGAGTCAGGGTCACCACGCCAATGTGGCCAAAGAAAAGCTTACCCTAGGCCAGCTACATCGTAGGCTGGGACACGTCGGCCAGAACGCCCTTGCTGAAGCCGTGAAGAAAGGCTTGGTGGTGGGAGTCGAGTTTGACCTGGCGACGAAAGCCGAATTCTGTGACATCTGCGTGAGAGCTAAGTCAGCGCAACAGTCTTTCCCAAAAGAGACGAAGTCACGTGCACTTACCTATGGGGAGATAGTCCATACCGACCTCTGGGGGCCGGCGCAGACGACGAGCTTGGGAGGCTGCAAATATTATATCAGTTTCACGGATGACTTCAGCCGGCAGACTCGACTCGACTTCCTCAAACAAAAGAGTGACGCACTTACCACGTTCAAGTCATACGAGGCGTGGGTGACGCATCAGTCGCCGGGTGTCCGCGTGCGCAAAGTCCGTTCAGACAGAGGAGGGGAGTATCTAAGCGCCGAGTTCGACCGATACTTGCATCAGCAAGGCATCGAACGGCAGCTAACAGTACACGACTCACCCCAACAGAATGGTGTCGCCGAACGACTTAACCGCACCCTGGTCGAGCACGCAAGAGCGATGCTCCTGGGCAAGGATATGCCGAAATACCTGTGGGCAGAGGCAGTTAGTTATGCCACATGGCTCAAGAACCGCCTACCGTCCAGAGCCATCCCAGGTAGCACACCCTATGAGATGGTGCGCAAGTCCAAGCTGGACTTGTCGCGTGCCCATGAATTTGGGGCACCGGTCTTCGTCCATGCGCTGGAGGCCGGTAAGCTGGAGGCGAGGGCAGAAGAGGCAGTCTTCGTGGGGGTAGACGCTGAGAGTAAGGGATACCGGGTTTACTGGCCCGGGAAACGTCGAGTCACGGTTGAAAGGAATGTCACCTTCAAGCCGATCCTGGCAGCCGATGGTGTGCCGGACGAGGGGGAGTCTACTACTGTTAACGAACATAACAGCGGCAACGGTAATAATAACTCACCTAATAGCGTCCAGCCCACCACCATGCCACAGCAACCTCAACCATCTACTCCTCAGCAACCTCAACCATCTACCGCCCAGCAACCTCAACCATCTACTCCTCAACAACCTCAACCATCTACTCCTCCAACGAGGTCCACAAGGGCAAGACCACCCCCCGGCTACTATGCGACCCTAAACGAGGGCCAGACAGCTGCCCTAACAATGGAGAATCTGTTGGAGGCGTCAGAGGTGGACCTAATGGATGAAGAAAATTATCTTCACCTTGCTTTGGCCACAGCAGAGCCAGAACCCACCCTACAGCAGGCCCTAAACGGTCCAGACGGCGTTGAATGGCAGGAGGCGGTGGACTATGAGATAAGTCAGTTGGAGAAGCTAGGTACGTGGGAGGTAGTGGACCCACCTCGAGGCGCCAACATCATACCGTGCCATTACGTCCTGGCCACTAAACGCGGACCGGACGGCGAAAAGCTGAAGCTGCGTGCCCGACTCGTGGCGAACGGGCAGAGGCAGAAGTTTGGGGTCGACTACTTCGACACTTTCGCCCCCACAGCCAGCATGATAACGATCCGGATGGTCCTAGCGATGGCGGCTCAGCGAAACTGGGAAATACACCAGGTAGATATAAAAAGCGCTTACCTGTACGCCAGCATCCAGGAAGAGATATACATGCGCACCCCGCCCGGCTACTTGAAGGAGGACCAGCGTGGAAAGGTGTTGCGGCTGAGGAGGAGTTTGCCTGGCCTGAAACAGGCAGGATTCGAGTGGGCCGAAGAGCTATCGGGCGTGTTCCTAGCGCTGGGCTTCAGCAGGTCCAAGGTAGATCAGGCGGTGTACTATAAACGTACCTCCAACGAGCACATGGTCATCACGGTGTCCGTGGACGACATGGCCGTAACGGCGAACGACGTCGCCCACATCCAGCGCTTCAAGTCCCAGCTCCAGCGACACTTCGAGATAAGTGATCTGGGAGAACTAAAATGGCTGTTAGGACTGAAGGTGACGAGGGATAGGAGGGCACGTACCATCACGCTATCGCAAAGGGCGTACGTCGCGACCATCGTCGAACGTTTTCGCTTGGGCAACGCCAAGAATGTGCAGACTCCAATGGAGTCTACAACGACCCTGTCAGTAGAGCAAGGACCCGCTACCCACGCCGAAATTCAAGACATGCGGGACGTACCATATCAAAGAGCCATTGGCTCGCTGATGTACGCGGCCACCAGCACGCGGCCGGACATTGCGTTCACGGTCGCGACGCTATCCCAGTTCATGAGGAATCCCGGTAGGGCCCATTGGGAAGCTGCAAAGCGGGCCCTACGTTATTTGAAGGCAACAGATGACATGGAACTTACTTTGGGAGTCACAGACGCTGGCCTGGAAGCCTTCGTCGATGCAGATTGGGCGTCCCAGCCCCACCGACATTCGATGTCGGGATACGTCGTCATGTTCAACGGCGCACCCATAGCCTGGAGTGCGAGGAAGCAGCCGTTAATAGCATTGTCGACGGCAGAAGCTGAATATATCGCACTTACCAGTGTGGTGCGCGAACTCCTCTTCCTGCAGCTCCTCATCGCCGAACTCTACGACGCCCCGAACCTGCCGATCCCCATACACTGCGATAATCAAGCAGCCATTGCGTTAGCATCGAACGGGAAGTTCCAATCAAGGACGAAGCACATTGACTTACGATATCATTTTGTCCGAGGGCACATCAAGAGCGGTGTCTTCAAGCTTCTCTATTGTCCCACAGACGACAACGTCGCCGATGCCTTTACCAAGGCACTACCACGTCCCAGACTGCAGAGGTTGAGGGGAATGATGCGTTTGGATAGCGCTCGAGGGGGAGTGTTGAGAGCCGAAGAACCCGAGGACGGAAAGGCCGATAGAGGAGGATATGGGACTACGGCCGAAGAGTAAGGCAGCTCGAGGTGCGAGCGCCACCAAACGGAGATTCCAGACGACGTGTCAACGTCGGCTATCTTTTTTCATTCCTTTAGTATATGTTTTCATCAAAAGGCCAGCTGGCGCACTCACCATATAAAAGCAGCCATCCACCATCGAAACATCTCAGATTCGTAATCCGAATACTGAGATGTAAGTCTTCTAAAATGTAACGTTTGAGTACAAGTACTAACGTATACCGTAGCTTACCTGTCTAGGTAAAAACACTTGTCAATAAAGAGATTCGTAATCCGAATACTGAGATCTTACCTGTCTAGCCTCGCGTGAACGCCCTGCTATACTCTCAATAGCACAGACTTCAAGATGGGCTAATCTTTCGTCTTCGCGGTCATCCAACGTTGAGCACCATCTGCTCGCGCACACTCTGCGCCATAATTTAAGCTACCCACCACAATCCCTCCCTTTATTTGAGTAGCGCTTGGTCGGTCAAAACTCGACCTTTCAGTCAAAGTCACTCCAGTGGCTTGTATATTAGCCTTTCCCTCGAGTGATAGCTACGATTTTGTACGATATGTTGTACTTTCTCCTTCTTACGAGCTGTCACATCTCGGTGCTTAAATTGATCGCGGACCCTCCGAGCATTGAGCTGGAGGGCCCCGCTTGCCCTAAACCCATTCGAGCGCCCGTCACCAGTGCAAGTTGATTCAACAATGGTTAACCATTCATCCATAGCGTCACTTCTTTGCCACATCGCTCGTCACACTAAATTGGGTCAGAAAGCGCCGGCGAACCAACAAAATATCGTGAGTGTCTAGTTGTAGGTAACCGTGTCTCGTTAACTAATCATCGATCGCTTCCGATGCAGTCACAGCCAATCGTATGTCTATTTTGATATATCTGATAGCGTAGTATTGACGGTAACTAGACGCCAGACATTGAAACACAGAACTGCAATAATATCGACCACCCTGCCATGCGCACGGACCAGATTTGGAGCGTGAGCCCCGTCAACGCTGATGGCCAGTGCCTCATCGACCAGGCAAGAGATTTCTGTTAGTCTGTCCCATGCTTATCGTGAGTTTATCGTACTGCACTGACTCGTTTCAGGCTCAGGAGCGACTGGTACGTGGAGTACTACGTGTTTCTTTATTGCGCATTCGTTGCTCGTACCTTACTGTGTAGCTCGACTTCGGAGTAAAATACCAGGATGGTGCAGCTTGACAAAGGCGTCTGGTCTGACATGAAGGAAGATAACTGTCTCACAGCTTCGCTTTCCCAGTTGCGAGTCATTCCTTGGTAAAACAGTGAATATTTTCCCTTATACAAAGTTCATTGTTTAGCCCTGTACAGAACCTTCACCGACCCAACAACAAACTATATATTGTGCCGTCAGTCATGGCATCATGAATTAGAAGACAGGGATATGACTCACTGTTGCGACGTGTCAGTAACTCTGGCTGCAACTACTCTTCAGAGGTGTACTGACAGGTTCCCTATGAGTATTACAAAGGGTGAGCCATGATGCCGAATGAAACAAACGATCCATACTCACCTTCCTACAAGTAAAAAAGTTACCGCAGCAATCCGTGGTGTATTTGCAAGACTGGTTTAGGTTGCTGCATGAACTAGCACTGGCAGGCAAAGATACTGCGAAAGCAACAATGACGACGAGGATGGAGAAATGCATTTCTGATACGCGATGTGATCTCGAATGATGACTTTGAGGTAAGTAGACATGGTGAATGCAGGCTGGCTTTTATATCCTACGCATACTAGGAACGTGACACTGGCAGTCCTTAGATCAAATTGGCAAAACAGTGATGCCTGGCGAATGACAGGGCGTCGCGATGTGAGGCAATTCGTGACCTCATAGTGCTCCAAGGTCATCGGATAAACGATTCAGAATCCAATAACACACAACATTGAATGCATCCTAAGTGGCGAAGATGCATATGACGACTGCATTGCCAATGGAATACTAGTGAGTCCACGTGTCGATCACAGTTGAAATACGAATATTGTCAACCGCCGCGGGTGGTGGCCAATGCAGAAGACATCTCGGGAGATCTAGCCCTCCGTGGAAAGAGTACTTGCCTTGCATGCTGCATTACAGCTTGGAGCCGTTTTCCTTGCAGGTCGAAAAAGCACTAGACTCGCATTGTTTAGGATGAAGGAAGCCCCGATAGGCATGGGGTCCCAGGATGTTGCTTGGTCTATCGTTTAGTGAGTTGCGGCATAGTTGTGCATTTCAAAATCAAACACATGGTGTTGAACTCTAAGCCGCACCGTGACAAAAGGATACCACTGTGCCGGCCGTCGTCCTCTGAGTTGTGTTAGAACTGAGCTAGACACTGGAATGAAGGTCCAAGATGTACGATTCAACAGCCAATCTGGCAGGATCCTCATCATAAGCAAATCATAAAAGCAAAGTAACTGACCCGGATTTGTTGAAGCTCGCCTTTCACACGTGCACAAGTGGATCGATGATTTGCCATGTCGAGACCCCTTTATACCATATTTGTCCTTCGCCAGGGCCAGGTGAAATTGACGCGGCAATGTAACAAATTCACTGGGCATTCTTTCGTTTTGTCTCCTCTGGCCTAGAGATCAAACCCTTCTTATCACGCTTTTGTAAATCGTATCGTGGCCTTTATGAGTGCTTTGAAAATATGGAGTAGACTTGTTATAACTCATGATAAGCTATCCTACCAACAGCTTCGTGGCTGACATCGACCTCGAGTGTCTGACCGCACTAGAAGCAAAGATATTCGAGGATTCCGAAGAAGCAGGACCTGCAGGCAACCAGCAGCGTGGTTTGGATGCTGGCCAACATCACAGGCGATGGAATGTGTATCTCGGAATTCCTGCAGAATGGGTTTAGATTATAGCGAGAATGAACTTGAAGTGAGGAAGACATTACCTGCTCCACTCAATAGATATCTAATTTATGTGATTGACAGCACGGCCCCTTATTCAGTGATAACTCTGATGCTACATCTTTGGAGTCTGCAGACGAGCTATCCGAAGGTTCCTTCTTTGCCGGCCGAAGAATGTCCGCCCGTTAAACGTCGATGTGCTCCACAGGCTCGAAGGGTCCAGAAAGGGAGGAAAAGAAAATAGTCATTGGCTTATGTATACCTGGTTGTACATGGCCGTATGGCAAATAAAATGACAAAGGAATGGTCGTGAACTCATCCAACTTGATCTGGAAGTCGAATGTAACAGTAGAATAATATATTCAGTAGTTTTCAGGCACAGATTGGGATAACACGTACTACAGTCAGGTGTTTGTCGTCTATGGATTTTACATGCTTGTGCGTTACGAGAGGCCTTTCTGATCGAGTTGCGGTTAGAGCAGATGAACAAGGCTTCGCACAAACAGTTCCATTATTCCTCGTACGTGTACTTACTACTGACGTCTAGGGCGTACATCGTGCTAGCTCACCCAATTACAGCGTTAGATTGCGCACGACGAGAGACAAATACAAGTACTCTTGAATAGCGACAATGTAATTCATACGGCAATCTATACATTGCATTGATACCACTACAGTCTAGATATTGTTTTCTAAGTGAGCTCCCCATATAAGGTACCCACCTATTTTGTGGTTGCCGGCGCAACTGTTGTACTAACAGAAGAACTGCTTGTGTTAGGAGTGCTCGTAGTTGAAACGCTAGAATGGGAATTGGCGATTGCTGAAGCGATTGCAGCTGCGTTCATCTGGCTGGGTGTTGCAGATGACGAGGAGGGAGAAATGGAAGAGGTGGGTGAAGATGACGGCGGGGAAGATGAAGTGATGGACGCAGAAGACGGTGAATCTGCAATCGGGACAAACTCGATTTCTAGTGAGCCCCTCACGGGCTGCGAAGTCGATGTCACTTGACTGGTAGTCGCCGAGCCCATGGAGGTCGCTTGAGAAGATGACGACACTGGGATTGAAGCAACGATAGCAGCGTGGACAGATGGAGAGGGGGCCATCGATGATGATGCCACTTGGATGGTACTCAACGGGCCCGTGGGGGTTGACTGAGACGGCGACAGCCCCGGGCTTGAAGCGACAATGTCAGCGTGAACAGATGGAGAGGGCAGTATCGATGGTGGTGGTGTAGCTTGGGTGCTAGTCGCCGAGTCCGTGGAGGTTGCCTGAGAAGATGATGACCCTGGACTTGAGGCGATAATGGCAGCATGGACAGAGGGAGAGGGCGGTATCGGTGACGATGACGATGCAGCTTGGATGGCAGCGGAGCCCGTAGAAGTTGGTTGCAAAGAAGACGATCCCGTACTTAAAGCCGCTGCTGCAGCGTGGACAGCAGGAGAGGGTGTCAAAGTCGATGTGGAACTGCATGCTACTGACATTGACGAACATGATGAAGATGTCATGGTAAGCGCAGCAATAGCGGCCATAGGGCTTCCAGCAGCGGATGATGAATATGAAGACGGGGTTGCGGTAGCGGTGTAGACAACCGTTGTGGTAATCGTCGTCGTTACCACATCGTCCACGCTCGAGTCAGCAGCATCGGTAGAAGGTGGAGGAGCAGAGACCACAAGATTAGAAGGTCGGAACACAAGGGTGACATTCTGTGCTTCCGGTGTAGACGAGGAAGTGGTGGACTGAGGCGCGGACGTGGAGCTGGTGGTACTAGACCCGGCAGATGTCATCGTGTTGGAGCCAGTGGTGGAAGAAGCCATAGTGTCCCGCTCAACAAACATCGCATGCGAGGAAGTGGTGCCGTCGCTGTTCGTCCATAACGGCTTGATGACACCAGTAGACGGATCGTACTCGAAGATCTGACTCTTGTGTGGATCCGCGGCCAATATAGTGTAGTCGACGATAGGCGCCACGCCGTTGGCATACGAGTAATCCAGGTTTCTGACGTCATTTTCGGGTTGCGACGGACGGCACATTTCCATTGTCATTGGTTCAGGCCCAGGTGGATTCGGGTCAAAAGTCGCGCAGTAGAGGGAGTTGAGGATATCGGTTTGAACCATGACGTGCTTCGTCGCGTTTGCTATGAAGATATTTGAGTTCGGCAATAAAATACACCAGCAGAATAAATACCAGGGTTGTTAAATGAGCTGTCATTAGCATCGACCAAGTAGAACTGCGTCCCGTTGGTGCTCGACGCATTGAGAGGGAAGGAACCATTACTAGCGTGACTGCTGGTCGAGTTGGTCGATGTAGTATTGGTGGAGTTATACGTCGAAGAATCGAGGGCAAGGGATGCGAGGTGCCGGCCTTGATCTCCGCTCTGGAAGTGTGATTATAAGAACACAGAAGTGGGGGGAGAAAAGCTCCATACCACAATATCAATGACTCCGGAAACAAGACAGGAGGTATCGCGACGGCCCAGCCTTCGTTTTGAAGGGCACGTGGAGGCTGCTCCCCTGGAGACTAGATAGTTATTTCCACCTGCACCATGGACGAGAGCAGACGAGCGGCGAGAAAGAGGAGTAGGACGACGTGAGGGTGCATCGCGCAGCGAGAAAGGTGGATGATCATCATCACCGTGAACATGAGCAAGGCCAACATTCAGGATTCCCGCCAGCGGGTTCGATGGGTCGGAATCGGAAAACCTGAAGAACCTCTGCAATATGGGTAGGTATCAGAAGACGTCAGTCAAAGACAAGCTAACTTACCGAGCTAGGAGTATCGATGATCGACTTTCCTCTGTCCTCAGAGAGCTTGTGGGGAATATGTCCGGTAGTCAGCCTCGGAAGTGAAAAGATAGGGCGGGGTTTATCAGCCTCATAAGCAGTAGCAACTCGGTTGCCACTGGGATGGCTTGCAATATATGCAGCGTCGGCAGGGGGTGGAAGCGCGATAGCGATGATCGTACAGATGCTTGTGAAAGCAACAAACTGAGATGTAACGCGCATGACAAAAATTGTACAAGGAGAGGATGCGGTCCGGCGCAGAGTTAAGAGAAACAAGAATGATAGATAAATCTGAGGAATACGATGCCTGTCGCAAGCCTGTCGTGCAACAAATCACCAGGATCTGTGGGGTAGGAGAATGAGATGGAAAACCTAAATATTTTGAAAACATCGAGACTTTATACCCTGCAGGAAAAGGATGTATGTGAAACACCCAACGTCATCCACCACGCAGGAAGCGCGCATGCTAAACCAGTCTGAATTGAAATCGACAGGCTTTAGCAATGGGAACCGTCAGTCGTGTTTATTACGCGGACACGTCTGGAACCATTTCATGTATTCTGAATGATCGGGACTTCCATAAACTGTTCATATAATGAATACCGTCAGTTCCAAGCCAAAATGAAGCAACGTACGTGTCGCAGAACTACACATTAACTTGAAAATATCATGTTTGCGGTATGCCTAACACATGGGATTATGGCTGAGCTGTACATGCATGTGTAATGTCATACCCAGACGCCTTATTTTGGCAGGGAGGGAAGTGGAAGTTGACAAGGCCATCTGATAGCAACACGTCCCCTTCCGAATTCTCTGCCTAGCATCCAAATCTTATGGTGTGGGGGCGACTAAACGTGGTGATATTGCAGCCTCGACAATATGCAAGACATGGAAGAGGTATAGATATGTGCAGAACAATCATAATGTCCTCAAGTCTGTTGAATTCGAAGGTGTTATGTAATTGGCGGTTCTGGGTTCTGAGAGAATCTTCAATAGCAACTCCGACATTAGCAAAGGAAAGTCATTAGGGTTACTATTCTGGACGGTAGATGATCCAATAGCGACCACGAATCCACGATGAGCACAGCGAGGCTGAAGCGCAAGCTCGGTGACCTAGGAATTGATACGTCCAGCAGAAAGGCAAACGAGAACTTCTGCCTTGTGCGTAAACTTTCTCTCATCCTCACAGCTTGCCAACTCTCCGTGACCACCACAGATCGGCACCCCGCTGCCCCCGCTCGAAAAGTCAAAAGACACAGGCGAGTTCGTACCATTATGGAAGCAAGAGGTGAGGTCTTTTAGGCGTGGTCTTGTTCCAAACTCGAGATATCTTCCAGGTGAGGGATGAGAAGGGCCGGAGAAGGTTGCATGGTGCCTTTACCGGCGGTTTCTCTGCTGGGTACTTTAATACAGTGGGCTCTAAAGAAGGTACGTCCCCTGAGAGAAAATAATACGCCCCATTTCATCTAGCATTCTATTCCAGGATGGACACCGTCAACATTCATATCCTCTCGGTCCGACAGGGCCACGAACAAGAACCGCCCTTCCCGCCCAGAAGACTTCATGGACGAAGAAGATCTCACGGGAATGCGTGATGACCAAAAGCTTGTCGATGAGCATGAGCAGATGGATTTACTGGGGGGCACACAAGACGAGATGAGCAAACGTGGTTTGGGTGCCGACGACAAAGAGTGCGTATCATTATATCGCGCCATGTGATGCATAGCTTACCAGACCCACCTCACCAAGCGCAATCACACTCGCACTTGAGCAGTCTCTCCTCCCAGCACCAAAGGACTCTGTAGGCGCTCGAATTCTGAAAAAGATGGGCTGGCGCATTGGCCAGGGTGTTGGCCCACGGATAACATGGCGTCAGCGTGAAATAGCATTCGGCCGTAACCCAGACGTTCCTTCCGACGACATAGACGAGGAAGCGAAGAAACACTTATACGCCCCTCGAGACACGCCTCTGATCATCGTTGAGAGGAAGGAGAACTTTCATGGTTTGGGCTATGACCCTGGCCTAGGGTTGCATGCGAGTCTTGGCGTTGCGCCCGAGGCTTCCAAACAGTCCAATGGCCCACGCTTAGCCGGCGCGTATTATGTCTGCTGCTATTGCTATGTGCGATTTTCTGACTCTGACCCGTGGCGACAGGTGGTTTTGGCCTCGGCGCGCTGAATGATGCAGACGACGATGACTTAGATGTTTATGATCACTCCCAGATTCGTGGTAGGAATCATCATGCATACGACGCGAATGATGTGCACGATGAGGAGCATGTTCTTATGAGTTCGCGATCGCAAGGCGCACGGGATTTGGGAAAGGCAGCACAACCCCAAGTAGGTCACCATCCGAGGGAACTGAGATATTACGGTTCAACTTATGAATTCTAGAGACCTTCTACCGGGAAAGTAGTGTTTCGTGATGGGAAACAGCCTTTGAACGGGTTCATCATATCTGAGAAACCTGTGGCGGAGGACCTTTGGTCAGTAGCATTTTTACGTGTATGTTGCTTATGGTTGGATATTCACAATTACCAGCTTCCCAATACCGGACGTGCCAAAAGATTGGACGCCAAACCCCAAACGCGTCTGGGAGATGGAGAAAGCCAATTCAAAAGATAAAGAGAACGCATCTATACCTCCTCCATCGCAAACTCAGTCACACGCCCAGTGGAAAAAGGGCATCTCTGCGAACCAGGTTTGACAAAATTCATCTCCTGCAGAACTCACGTACTTACATGCTATGGACAGCGGGGAGCAGCACTTGGGGAGACACCCCTCCCTTCTGCACCCAGGTCCATCTTCGAGTACATCTCCAAGAAAGACCAAGAACGCATTAAGAACATTGCTGCAAGCCGCTTCGCCCCCCCTTCAACATCGGATGATCCCTCGCCAGGTCCCTCACTCCCCACGCCTCCCACGATCACACATACCGAGCCCCACGTCGCCCAAGCTGCTCTCCACGGTTTTCAGCCCTTCACGACCGATCCCACTAAGCAGGCAAGGTACACCGCCTATCTCCATGCACACGCAAATCCTGGCTCAGGCACAATTCCACCCGCACAGAAGCCCGGGCAGTCAGCCGAAGAGTTTGCAAAAGAGATAAACGATTATGCAAAGTCAGCTGCGCTATTCCGCCCCGTCTCTGGAGCCATGGCTGGGCGGTTTACAAGTGCTGCTGTTCTGGATCTCGGACCAAAGATCATCGAGGGCCTGCACACGCCTGCTGCACAACCAGAAGAGGGGGCGGACAGTATGGATGTGGCGGAGGAGAAGCTGAAGGAAGAAGTCAAGGAAGAAGCTCCGAAGGTGCATGCTGCTCGACTGGGGATGTATGGTGTTATGACACGCGAGGTGTGTACCTGGCAGCCTGCGCGGCTGCTGTGCAAGCGCTTTGGCGTCAAGGAACCGGATCTGGATGTCCCTGACGATACCTCTGTGCCGTCAGCACAGACTGCGGCGCCTGAGTTCACGGGCGCGGCGCCAGCAGACGAATTCGCGGATGCAAGTGCGGGAGTGACGCAAGCAGAGGGTAGGGGTTCTGGGAGTAGCAAGCGCGATGTTGCGAATATTGGCATGGGGGAAGATGATGGGCAGGGGGATGATGTGCTCACGTATGAACGTCCCGGGATGGATATTTTTAAAGCAATTTTTGCGAGTGATGATGAGGAGAGTGACGAGGAGAAGGATCGCATAGACGATGTCGATGAGGTGGACGAGCCCCCTGCCGTTTCTGCGCCAGCTGGGCCATCTAATCCAGCCCCAGACCCAGATGTCAAGCCACCGCCATCGAATGGTATCGTGGAAGATGTTGATCTGGCTACGTTCAAGCCTACCTTCATACCCCGGGGATCCAAACCGAAAGAAACGGAGAAGAAGGAAAGGAAAAACAAAAAACAGAAGAGCTCCAAGGGTGGCATTCTTGTTTCCTTTGATGTAGACGAGGATGGCGGGGACTCCTCGCTCACAGCTGCGCGTCAAAAACACCGAGATCGGGATAGTGAGAGGCCGAGGAAGAAGAAACGGAAGGATCGAGAGGGGGATGGGGGTGAGGATATGTGGGTTGAAAAGCCTCTGCCAGATATCGTGAAGGCCTTGCCCGTCAATCTGTCCCTTGATGAGGAAAGTCAGGTTAGTGGACAGGGAAGCGGACCTCCTCGTGCTCGTAAGAGGGCAGTCGATTTTATGTAACGCTATATGCCGCTACTAGTAGGTTATTTGCACTATATACAGGTTCAAAGTTAGCGTTAATTTTGGTGGGTCACTGCACACCTTACCAGGCCGTGACTATCGGGTAACAGCGCAAGCGTGAGGATTTGTTGGGATTTGTATATTTTAACTTTTCCTGTCCCGAATGCAAGTCCTTCTCGCACCTCTTTTTGCCTACAGCAATAGGACACGCAACTTACTTATGACCATCCAGATCCCGCGGGTGCGTGCTACGGTCTACAAGTATTCGCTGCCTCCGAGTCGTCGCTTTGCAAAGTCAGCAGGTGTCGTTGTGAGATCAACATTGAGGTTGGTATGAGATGTGCAAGCATTTGATGATCAGATTGTAGACACTTTGTGACAGAAGAGATTATCAGCTTCAAACCACGCTATCTTCCCGAATCTTCGAACGTTTCGACCCGTGCAACACACAACATGCAGAGCCAGAAATTTGACCCAAAGTCAATTTCTCCTCATTCTCTGACACGATTAGTGTACTGCAGAACATGGTAGGACCTTAGTTTCATGGGCACTTGTGTCTGAGCGTAAAAACATTGGCAGGTTCCAAGCAGCTCCTACGAACCATCATGATCGAGCCCATCACGCACGCCAAACGTCAATCCTCGCGCGTCGCTCATTACGTCGGCAACACAATAAATATCTAGCTGGCCTGTTTGTCGCTCTATCACTTCTCATTCTATGTTTGCTTGAAGCTCGCTATATACAACCATTGCAAAAATACACCCTGTTCGACTCTGTCATCCCCCAATTTACTTCAGCTCGAAGCTCGCTATGTATGGCCTCATGTGGAATCGACAGCATTCTTGGCATGGTTACATTGTCCCCTGGAGACTTAGTTTTTGGCGCTGGAGTAATGACGACAGATGAACAACGAGCAATATGCATTGCCTATATTCCTTCCCTCGAAGTATTCGTGGATCCCATGTGTTATGGTCGCGATTACTACGTGTGATGATATTGGGCCACAGTGACTTATAATCACTTTACGCAACTACCACCTTGTAACAATGTAAGCTATCTCTTTTAGCGGCTTCAAATAAATGAACGTGTCTATGACAGGACCGGCCTTATTTGGGTAGCCAACCAGTGATCCCGAGTCACCATCCGTTCCCTATCAGCACCAACTCGTACATTGTTCACATAGACAATATTGTCTTGTTGTTCCTGTAATTCCAGTGATTACTATGCACCTAATGTGTGTCCTAGTAGGTGAGAGAATAAAGGCGTTGCTGCCGATGATGCGGTGGCGACATGACTCGGACAGCGGACAAAGGGAAGCCTCTTGGTTAGCCTTTGATCCAGCATGCAAGGTACGTAGTGATTTCAACGAGTGTGATTGTGTAAAGTGGCTCCATGCCTTTCACTGGAGCGAAATATTGTGCTTGCCCCCTTTCACAGGCACTACTGTGGCGGTAGGTGTTGTCACCTAGCCAGACGTTTATAAACAGTGAAGTTATCGTTGAATGATATATTTTCATCTTCCTCGAACATTACAACCTGCCTCGTATCACACTGTCAACAGCATGCAGACAGTCGACAACTCAGAAGTCAATGTCTCTTCGTTGCCTGCAGATATCAATGATGAACTGCGGAACATTATACATGATATTGTAAGTGCCAGTTTTATAGGCAATCGGGTTTGAATGTAATGAAAAACAGCGACGCATACTCACTACCGACCGTTCACAAGTGATTGTGCGTCAATTCTGCATGATATGTCGGAAATGTTGTTGATTGATTATGACCAGATACCAGACCTTGAAACTGAGTATTCCGGTTCCACCGACAACCAATGGGCCTTCGAATTCGGAGCCCACCAGAGCATTCGTGCTATTATCGCCGAACGCGAGCAGCAGTTACATGCGGTGTCGCAAGAGATATCAGGCCTAAAAACAATGGTGGATATTTTTAACAACCTTCATGAACAGCTCGTCGAAAAGAAGGACAAGATTAAACAGTCCATGGAATTGCACAAGGGATTCGTATCACCCCTCTGGAGTCTGCCAAATGAGATCCTGTCCAAAATTTTTGTTCATTGCCTTCCGGAGGACGAACATCTGTCGCTTGCACAAAACGAAGCTCCCATGCTATTGACCAGAGTATGCAAAAAATGGAGGGGGGTGGCTGTGGCCACGTCCGATCTATGGTACAAGCTGCACTTGAATCTCAAGAACAAGACAGATTTGCAGCAACAAGATAACCTGTACCACTCATGCCTGGAGCGATCAAAAGGGCGTCCGCTCTCGTTGGTAATCGATTGCTATGCACACCAGATGCTCAAGTTGAGAAAATTTCTTCGGCCCTACTACAGCCATCATATCGCGTCCATCTCTACCCCTTGTTTCCGCGGAACCCGCAAGGTGTTGGGAGAATTCCAGGCACTTCAGGAGCTGACTTTGAACAACACAACCAGTCGTACTTCGTCAACTGTTGCAACATGTCTCCTCATTGTTCCGTTGACTGTGCTTAGTCTCAAGGTAAAAGGGTCATTCTCCCTCGACAGGAATTTACCTCCAATCCCCGCATTGACTCACCTGACGCATATCGAAGTCTCATTATGTTCCCTGAGTGTGGTCCTTCGCTTAATCCGTCCATCTTCCAACCTCTCCTCGTTAGTGATTCGCCAATATACAAGCGAGCGAATACCACCTGTCGACTCGGCCCAAGTGTTGACGCACACCGCACTTCAATCCTTACGCATCCTCGAAACCAACATGAGCGCAGCCTCCCTGCTACCTGGCCTATTCAATATTCTATCACTCCCCAATTTACGCGCGCTTGAAGTTTCGGGTTCACAACCATGGCCTCACGAAGAAGCAAAAGCATTCTTAACGCGGTCAAACTGTCCTCTGGAAAGCCTGACCTTTGGCGCTAAAATAGTGACAACGGACGAACAGCGAGCTGAATATGCTGCCCTCATTCCTTCCTTGGTCGTTTCGCATTTTGTATTATAAAATGATGATATAGAGTTCGCGCATTGATGTAATTGCTTCATCTTTACCCTGTCTTCTATGCTACTAGAACTAGTTTTCCTCCGGTTGCTGACGGCAAAGAAGTAGTGCCATCAACCCTTTGCGGTCTCTGAGACGTATAAGCACCTTCGGTGACGACGAGAGAATATGATTTGAGATTCGTTTGTTATCATCTTTAACTTGAAATCTCGAGACCTTTGTGAACGACATAAACATCTTGAGGTTGGCTTTCTATGCTGGCGCTGAATAAGTCATGCTGGTTTCATTTCACAATTCATAACGAGCATAATCTATTGAAGGGTTGGCAATGAGTAAGTATAGGCTACATACAGCATAATCATGTGAGCATAATTTCGTTAACTATGTACATAAACTGTCCCAGTCTATTGGAAAAGCGAGGAACGCGTAGGATCTATCACTAATTTGAGGGATGGGAAAAGAGTGACATATTCTGCTAGTTGCTGAGGAGTCGTCCTCACTCCACCGCTGAAGATCAAGCTTTCTAGAGGACACTGTGACCGTGTTATCAACGCCTTGAATTCTCCGTGAGCCCATCGTCCTATATTGCGAACTTCGACGATGCGTAGATTCGGGAGGGTGACTTTGTCGAATAGCCCAAGAAGTCCAAAAAAGACGGTGTTCATAGGTAAATCGCCGGAAATGCGCAAGGACTGAAGTTTGGTGTGCGCCAAATTTCCGGAGGTCTCGAGCGCCGCCATGAATATTCCAATCATCGTCAACGACGAAAGATTGGGACAAAGACGGAGCAAGCAGGGTAAGGAAACTAGTCCCTCTACCACAATCTCAAGATTTGTGAGACCGGCCCATGAGGAAGAATCGAGGCTCGATAACACCTGGAAGTCAAGCCTCGTGTCCAATAACCTGAGACTGCGCATGTTGGGCGGCAAATGCGTGATGGAGTGCGCGATGTGCGCGACAGCTGGTACAGCTGGTACAGGACCAAAACCGTCCGTGTATATAACCAGCTCCTCGAGTCCGCCGAAGTCCGCCAGCACCAGTGGAAAGGAGCTGGCACCGGAGAATAATCCAACATGCAGCGAGGATATTTGGACGACGTATGGCTGGAGCAGGCTTCGTAGCTCTGTCCAGTTATTGTTCTCACACTCGAGTGTCAACGACAGTTGACGTCCCCGTGATCGCTTGAGGTAGGAGTCATAGCAGAAAGCTCTCTGCTGCCAGTCACCGTGCCCCATTTCCAATCGCAGCCTGCGCCATAAATTCGGTATGTTCACAGCAATCTCCCGCCATCGTTGACATACTGCAGTCAACTGCATGGGGGCTAGATCTGGCGCGGGCGTCCAGTTTGCGTCTTCTGGGATGCAGTAAAGGAAAATTTGAGTGAGGATTTCGGTGGGCAGGCGCCCGATAGGCGATGAAGATCCCCTGGGAGGACCGATGGACTGCACAATCTTGGCCATCTCTTGGACGAGTTGCCAGTAACGATAGTTGACATGATTTGGGTCTGAAGCCTCGCGCATGACTACATGTGACGGCTGAAGTGGATGTTTGTTCAGACGCCAACACCTTCAAAATCAAGTACTTACAAGGCGACTAATGGTACCCAACATGGCTGACAAATCGGCGTATGATCGCATATTGACACGAAGGAGGTTGTGATGTTGAAGATGGAGGTCGAAAATGATTCTGATGTTCGGCCAACCATTGCGTCCCTATTTAAACTACAACGCTTCGCAAACCACAGGTCCACAAAAAACATACCTTCCTATTGTAGCTTTTCATAGCGGATCTTGTGTAAAATACTAACCATCCACATTTAGACTTTGCATTGTTGCAAAGAGTGTCAGTGCGAACGCCCGTAGAATTTGTGGAAGGGTGACTTCAACATACTTAGTCGGCACTACTTCATCCGGGAATTTTGTTTTGTTTTAGCTTTGTGGAGCTGTGACCTTTATTCAGAAGTATTGTGTTTTTAGTTTGGTAGGTGCGAAGGTACTCACAATATCAGGCTCTGAGTCTCCTCTCCACATTCCTACCGATCGTACTAGTATGTACGCACTTAAGGGCCGATTCACTTTTCGTCAATCACGTCTCCTCCACTACATTCTTGAATTGAATCTTGCTAATGACGCACCTGAATTTAAACAGAGTCACGCTCTCAGGCTTGTTCAAGTGACATTAATATGACATCCTCAGTTTTGATGCAACCTCATGGAAAGTGAAACTAAAGCGAAGCGAATTGACGAGTGTCTCTGGGCTCCGATTTTCCAAATGGTTGACAATGCGAACCCTCTGGTCGTTCACCATGGTCCATAAGTAATTGGATTGGGAGAAGGTTGATCTAGTAATTAGTCGGTCCGCCCATAATTATGTAATGTATTTTAAGTCATACTGTGCCGACCAACTCAACTTTTTTTTCGTAGGAACGAAGCAAGTAACATGTAACAGCCCGAGGCGAAGCGAAAATCGTGAGGCCATCTGCCTTTAAAATCCCTGCATGCACGCTATGGACTTGCATTGCTCACTGCAACAAGCTCCATGATATTCACTTCCCGCTTCACCATTCTTGCCCTGCTCACCCTCCTCGCTGGTGCCAACATGGAATGCGCAGTGTGCCAAGAAGTGTTATATGTCGACGGTGTATTGACCTACAAGCTAGTCAGGATTTACGAGGATTCTGAAAACGGGTTCAAGAAGTGCATGTAAGTCACACTCACATCTTCATCGAGAAGGGTGACTGACGGTCCGGCAGCTACGTGGATAAGAAGGACGACGTGATGACCTGCGAGTATGTGGTACGTGTTTTTTGGATGCTGAGCAGCTCATCGTTCTCATTTGACACGTTGGATGGTCATTAGGATGACGGCATGTTACAAGATGGGGGTTCGGGGTGTCCGAAAGTGTCAAAGGAGGAGAACTATGCAGGATGTGATGTCGAATAGGCTCGACGAGAGGATCAACATTGGTCTGCAGAAAGTTGGGTATATCAATAGATTTCGTCTGCGTCAAGAATTCTCTTCATACGTGTTTCGCCTGGACCAGTTTGTGACAATCAATCGCCTCGAGCATCTCGAGACAATGAGTGCTCCTCCAGGCCTATCAGTCAGCGTCTCAAATTCAAACTTAGGCGAGTCCGTTCATTCACTATGTGGAAGAACGAAGTGACACGTGCATATCCCTGAGTTCACTCGTATGAGGTCCAGGGGGAGTTGAAGCACATGTGTAGCTCTTGGCGTCAGGTAGCGTGACACTTCGAACATCTCAATCTTACTTATTCCATTTCTTTTCACCTCATAGCGGCAGATGTCGTGCGCCACCATACCCTCACCAAAACACCCATGAACAATACCCGTGAAACTGCCCCCAAGTTACACATCACCGCCATTTGATTAGCATCCCCAAAGGATAATAAATGGGGCTGTGCGCAAAGTATGACTTCGCCAGTCTAAATGTATGTCCATCGGGTGAGGTATAGCTGTCGTTTTTCACAACTATCGTCACACCCGATAGCATATCCGTTAGGCACTGTACCGAAGGTGGTCGAGTTTGCCAGTGTAGGATAGAATGAGCGCTGTGGATGGTGAGGCGAGCTAGGGTTAGTTATTTCGGGTTCACAAGCATGGCCTCACGAAGCAGCAAAAGCATTCTTGACGCGGTCAAACTGTCCTCTGGAAAGCCTGACCTTTGGCGCTAAAATAGTGACAACGGACGAACAGCGAGCTGAATATGCTGCCCTCATTCCTTCCTTGGTCGTTTCGCATTTTGTATTATAAAATGATGATATAGAGTTCGCGCATTGATGTAATTGCTTCATCTTTACCCTGTCTTCTATGCTACTAGAACTACTTTTCGTCCGGTTGCTGATGGCAAAGAAGTAGTGCCATTAACCCTGTGCGGTCTCTGAGACGTATAAACTTGCACACCCTTCGGTGACGATGAGAGAAGATGATTTGAGATTCGACTGTTATCATCTTCAACTTGGAATCTCAAGACCTTTGTGAACGACATAAACATCTTGAGGTTGGCTGTCTATATGTTGCTTGCTGGCGCTGAATAGGTCATGCTGGTTTCGCTGCACGTTTCACGATTTATAACGAGCATAATCTATTGAAGGGTTGGCAACGAGTAAGTATAGGCTACATATAGCATAATCGTGTGAGCATAATTTCGTTAACTATGTACATAAACTGTCCTAGTCTATTGAAAAAGCGAGGAACGCGTAGGATCTATCACTAATTTGAGGGATGGGAAAAGAGTGACATATTCTGCTAGTTGTTGAGGCGTCGTCCTCACTCCACCGCCGAAAATCAAGCTTTCTAGGGGACACTGTGACCGTGTTATCAACGCCTTGAATTCTCCATGAGCCCACCGTGCTATATTGCGAACTTCGACGATGCGTAGATTCGGGAGCATGAGATAATCGAATAGCCCAAGAAGTCCGAACAAGACCTTGTTCGTACGTAGATCGCCGGAAATGCGCAAGGATTGAAGTTTGGTGTGCGCCAATTTTCCCAAGGTCTCGGTCGCCGGCATGAATGATCCAATCATCGTCAACGACAAAAGATTGGGACAACGACGGAGCAAGCAGGGTAAGGAAACTAGTCCCGCTACCATGATTTCAAGATTTGTGAGACCGGCCCATGAGGGAGAATTGAGGCTAGATAACACCTGAAAGTTAGACCACATGCCCAATAACCTGAGATTGCGCATGTTGGGCGGCAAATCCGTGATAGAGTGCATGATAGAGTGCGTGACAGCTGGTACTGGATTTGAACCATCCGTGTATATAACCAGCTCCTCAAGTCCGCCGAAGTCCGCCGCCACCGGTGGAAAGAAGCTGGTACCAGAGGATAATCCAACATGCAGTGAGGATATTTGATCGAGGTATGGCTGGAGCAGGCTTCGTAGCTCTGTCCATTTATTGTTATTACACTCGAGTGTCAATGACAGTTGACGTCCCCGTGATCGCTTGAGGTAGGAGTCATAGCAGAAAGCTCTCTGCTGCCAGTCGCCATGCCCCATTTCCAATCGCAGCCTGCGCCATAAACTCGGCATGTTCACAGCAATCTCCCGCCATCATCGACATACTGCAGTCAACTGCATGGGGGCTAGATATGGCGCGGGCGTCCAGTTTGCGTCTTCTGGGATGCAGTAGAGGAAAATTTGAGCGAGGATTTCGGTGGGCAGGCGCCCGATAGGCGATGAAGATCCCCTGGGAGGACCGATGGACTGCACAATCTTGGCCATCTCTTGGACGAGTTGCCAGTAACGATAGTTGACATGGTTTGGGTTTGAGGCCTCGCGCATGACTACACCCAGCACCTAAAGTGGATGTTTGTTCAGACGCCCACACCTTCAAAATGAGGTACTTACAAGGCGACTAATGATATCAGGGATGGCTGGTGGATCGGTGTTGTATTTCATATCGACACGAAGGAGGTTGAGATGTTGAAGATGGAGGTCAGATATGATTGTGAAGTTCGGCCAACCATCGCGTCCCTATTTAAACTGCAACGCTTCGCAAACCACAGGTCCACAACATACATACCTTGCTATTGTAGTTTTTCATAGCGGGTCTTGTGAGAAACACTGACCATCCACATCTAGAGACTTTGCATTGTTGCAAAGAGTGTCAGTGCGAACGCCTGTAGAATTTGTGGAAGGGTTATTTCGCGCCTGTGGCTTCAACATACTTGGTCGGCACTACTAGGTCATCCGAGACTGGTGTTCTTTTGTGAATAATACCTGAAGTCATATAGCAGCTTTGTGGAGCTGTGACCTTTATTTCACTTTATTCAGTAGTATTGTGTTTTTAGTTTGATATGTGCGAAGGTACTCACAAAATCAGGCTCTAAGTCTCCTCCCCACATTCCTACCGACCGTACTAGCATGTACGCACTTAAGGGCCGATTCACTTTTCGTTAATCATGTCTCCTCCACTACACTTTTGAATATTGATAACGACGCACTTGAATTTTTACAGAGTCACGCTCTCAGGTTTGTTCATTGGTTCAGGTGACAATATGTCATCCTCAGTTTTGATGCAACCTCATGGAAAGTGAAACTGAAGCGAAACAAATCGGCGAGTGTCTCTGTGCTCCGGGTTTCCAAATGGTTGACAATGCGAACCTTCTGGTCGTCCATAAGTAATTGGATTGGGAAGAGGTCAGTCCTAATTACGGATCTAGCAATTAGTCGTATGTAATGCTTGCTTTACGTCATGCTATGCAGTCTGAATTTTCTGAAGTTCTTGCCTCACTATATGGCGATCTTTGCTTTTTGTATCATAAGACACCGCAAATGTTGGATAGGGTGCAGCACAGATGGCAGCTGGGTGCGGTAGTTAACGGGCACATTAATCGCCGTCACTTATGTAGGTCACTTGGCAGTTTACGTACTTGATGATACTAGTAGCTACTCGTTCCTTCTTTGTCGAACATTTCCACCAACCCCCGACATGCAGGCATTCGACAAGCTTTCTCCTGTCCCAGATATCCTCAGTACTCTGCAAACTATCGTAAGTGTCCATTCTAACTATTGCTACGTCTGAAAGTAACACCATGCGCTTCAGCTCGCAAGTTCACAAGTGATCGTATGTCTATGAAATATATCAAATGCTATGTTATTGACGATGACCAGCTTTCTGCAGACCTCAATACCCCGTATTCTAAATTCCCCAATACCGACCATTCTACCATCGAGCTCAAAGACCGCAGCATCAGCGCCCTCATCACCGAACGCCAGCAGCAATTAGATGCAACTTTTCACCAGATCTCAGCCCTAGAAACCGTGATGGATCGTCTAAAAGATCTTCAGACACAACTCGTCGAAAGGACGCACAAGATAACCCAATCCATGAACTTGCACAAGGGACTCTTATCGGCTCTCTGGCGCCTGCCAAACGAGGTCTTACCCCTGATATTTGTCCACTGTCTCCCGACGCACCATCACATGTGGCCCACCTCCAGGCTAGCTCCCATGTTACTGACCAAAATATGTCGGCGATGGAGGGAGGTTGCTACGAATATGCCCAAATTGTGGTGCAGGCTGCATTTACAAGAAGCCGAAGGCAGAGACTGGCAGCGGATAGCTTTCTGCTACAATTCATGGCTGGAACGGTCACGAGGATTTCAGCTCTCTTTATCAATAAGGAGTTTCCAAGGTCGCTTGACCAATATACAAAGCCTCCTTCAACCTTATATCAATCAAATCTCGTCTCTCTCTATCCTTGTTTTTCGCCAGGTCCCTGAACTTATGATGACAGACCTCCTAGCACTTAAGGAGCTGGCCGTCACCATCTCCTATCTTGATGCTATTCCAGCTATTGCGCCATCCATCTCACGACAGCGGTTATCCCTTCGCAGTCTTAAGCTAAGGGGGATGGTGTTCAACCTCCATTACTTATCGTATCTCGACTCCGTATGGGCGCACCTGACAAATGTCGAAATTGCAATGGATCAACCGAATGCAGTCATTCATTTACTCCGTCTGTGTCCCAACCTCTCCTCGTTCACGATTCACGCAGTTTTCATGCACACTGGCATACAGGACGTAGAGCCATTCACGCACACCAAACTTCAATCTCTACACGTTGATAACAGCAACTCCGGACTCACGAACAATCTGTCTCGTTTGTTCGATGCTCTATCACTCCCCAAGTTACGCGTATTTGAAGCTCGGTACATACGAACATGGCCTCATGAAGAGTTGAAGGCATTTCTGGTACGGTCGAATTGTCCTCTAATGAGCCTGGATATTGGCTATGGAGTGACGACGACAGATGAGCAACGAGCGGAATACGTTGCTATCATCCCTTCCCTCGAAGTCATAGTGGATCCCATGAGTCGCGATCACTTTATATAATATACAGACCTATTGTTACACAGGTCGCGATCCTAACATGATAATATTGGACTTCAGATCTCAGACTCGAACTACACACTTACTCTACACCATTACGTAGCACTGAAATGCGTCACATCTCCTTCGCAGATCCCAATAACTCCATAGCTTGTCCTTCATGGACATCCACGATCCCACATAGGATCAACCGTCCGCGTTATAGCCCAGAATTGTCATCTAGGGACCAACACTCATACAAGACAGCGCCTGTGCTACGTTGCCCCTTCTGTGCCCTTTCTATTCCGAACGCCATGGAAAAGCCCTCTATGATGTTGATCGAGCAGTTACGAAGCGTCCACTCTAGTCAACGGAATGTCATTCAACAACTTCAGGCAGATAACTCAGCGATCTCGTTGAGATTCGTCGGGAGAGAGACGCTTTCCGAGCGGAGGCTGCGAAGCTTCGCAAGGAGCAGGGAGAACTGCACAACCGACTGGATGGAACGTTGTCAGAGTATCGAGATTTGAGGCGGGAGCGTCTCGCTCTTTCTCGCGCATTCAGCATGCATCTTCTTTGGGACGGCCATCAAATGCTAATAATAAGGTGTGTGCAATTGGTCAGTGATTATGCGGCTCTAAGTCATCCGATCAGGCGATGCAGAAGAGTCCATCTCTTGGTTATCATAACACAGTCAGTCGTTGAGCTGTTATCATCAACGCATGATTCCATTACCCCCCGCACGAGATGACCCACAACAGGCAGAACTCATATTCCAGTCGCGAGTCGTAATAACGGATGATCCCCAAATGGATCAGCCTGTTCGCTCAAGTCGGAAGGTGCCTAGGACCATGATGCCTGTTCCCAGGGTATCATTGTACGCACTCGACATGAACCGTTGAACGGCGGGTCATGGATATGAGTGTATGCCATCACGTCAGGACATGTAACGCCAAGAAAACTACTTGCCTCGTGTCATGTTGCTGTGGATATGTATCAGAGGACAGTATTATCGGATGTTGGACTTGGTACGTATGTTAGGACGTCAAGATCATAGTAATGGGGCCAGGTGAAATTGACGCGGCCCTGCCGCACTGCCGCGTCAGACCTCGTCACTGCCGCGTCAGACCTCGTCACTGCCGCGTCAGACCTCGTCACTGCCGCGTCAAACTTCATTCATGCCGCGTCAGACCTCACCGCCTCCACATGCCGCGTCAAACCTCACCACCTCAACTATCACACTGTCCGTATAACTTAGGTATATTTTATTTTACATCTGTCATAATAATTTATATTCTCACAGTGTTCCTTTTCATCCTGACAGAATTAGACGTCGTACACTGTAATTGTCCATAGGCAGTAATAAATTTATTTTACTAACTTAGCATTCTTTCGTTTTGTCTCCTCTGGGCTCGAGAAGAAACTATTATTATCGCGCTTTTGTAAATCGTATCATGGCCTTTGTGAGTGCTTTAAAATACGGAGTAAATTTGTTATACCCATCTTTTAGGAATTAATCAAACATATATTCAACTTTTTCTATCCCAACGAGACAGAGAATCAAAATTATCCTGATCTTTGGAGTCTGCAGACGAGCTATCCGAAGCTGTAGTTCCTTCTCTGCTGGTCGAAGAATGACCGCCCGTTAAACGTCGATGTGCTCCACAGGCTCGAAGGGTCCAGAGAGGGAGGAAAAGAAAATAGTCATTGACTTATGTATACCTAGTTGTACATGGCTCTGAGGCAAATAAAATAACAAAGGAATGGTCGTGAACTCATCCAACTTGATCTGGAAGTTGAATATAGAATATAGGAATGGCGCGTCAGTAGCCGCGTCAAGGTTCGTCAGTACCGCGTCACATGCGCGTCACGCCGCGTCAAAATAGCTACGCCCATAGTAATGGTAACGCCATGTGGTAATGACGCAGATCGAACCTTGTACAAAACTCGTCAACTGATGCCATTGGCCTTCACCTCTGCCATGAAGATAACCTCGAAAATGGTTTTACGTTCACACCGAGATGAGTGAGTGCGAAGTACAGTAGCTTGCTTGTCTGACACTCACAGGTGGGTATATGAAAAAATGTATAGCCTGGAGGCTGGGAAGCAGCGTGCCAAGAAATTCGCATCATCTTTCCACCCGCTTTCAGCTGGCATATTATTCAGTACATAAAAAGCAAGGGATCTTCTATATCGTCCTCCAAAATATGTGATTTGATCCTCCATCACATCCTCATAACAATGCGCATCTATCTCGTCCTCGCCGTTGTTTTTGCTTTAACAACATTGATATCCGCCAGTGACGCTGACCAATGCCCCACCTGGTGCTTCTTTCCTTCAACTTGTCATCCATGCCCACACAAACTTTGCGTGAGTATGAGCAGTTTGCGGCCTGAATTCAACTACATTACTCACTGCTTGGCAGTTGCTCTTCGTATGCTCCTAGTGTGGTGGTGAGTCGTTTTTTGGCTTCCATATCGGTGCAGTATGGTTGATGGCACGACGCGCGAGTTACTAGGAGTTTATTGCTGGGTTGATCAACGAATTTGCTTCCGAACATATTTAAATGTCACTCGAGGAGATCTTGGAATGCGTAGAAGGTTCAAAGACTGACGTGTCTGCATTCCGTAGCTTTAAGATGTGGTTGTCAAATAGCGATGGAAAACAGAGAGGCGCCTCTAGATTGAGCAAGGATGAACGGAAGGGAAACCTATTTCTGGCTCCAAAGAGGAGAGTAAAATCACACTCACGCGAAAACTTTATTAACACTACTATATCCCATTTGCGTCAGATGAAGATGGGTTCACCGCAAAGGAGATGGCTGCGACAACATGTAAGCTCTAACACCCTCGAAGTTACAACCGACTTTAACTTTGAAGATCGTGTGCGCTATATTGTCAAGTTCGTACCTTCACTGGATATTGCCCGGTGAATGACCATAGCCTGTGCGTAGAGCGGTCTCGAGATATTACAGGAGCCATTCCCAGGGGAGAAACTTCCTGGGGATGTGACTTGACCGCCCATTATGGCAGACTGATTGAATTAGAGCTTCCAAAGCGGCTCACTGTGCCGCGTTGACTTTGATCGTGTGATCTCTCGTAAAGTGATCGCTTTAAAGTCTCCGATATCTGTATTAAAATCATTCTGGAGGGTACCCTTGATCGTTAGTAAGAACCTTGGCATGCGGCATGGAAGGTTTCGACGAGTGGCATGGGACGTGTTCAGAGCATTATGACAATTCATCTGCAAGCATGGGTTGAACGCTCGTTCAATTAACCCGGGAAGTACAAATAACGGACGCGTTCATGATCCTTAAGTCGGTAACTGTAGTTGGCCTTGCATTAGTAGCTTCACCCGGTGTACTATGCATAACTCACGGAATACAGGTCTAGCCAGAAATAGTAATGTCGAACCTTGCATGTGACCTACGGATACAGCAAAGACAGATCCATGCGTCAAATATTATCTTACCATCAGAGCCAGTGAACCTATACACAAACCACGGTCATATGGCACCACGGACTGAGGGTATAAGTCGAGAATGGAGTACACTCACAAATAAATCCCGTAGATAAGTTGGGTTATTAAATCGGCAGTTCCATTGACAGAATCCAGGTTGTGGTCCTTCACTCGAATAATAAGAAAGACATTTCACTAGGCTGCACAAGACACATTCTGTTTTTGTCGATAGCCGCGAGCAGTGTTTGGTTCGACGTTGTGCTATAGAAGTGGAATAAATTATACTCGTGATTAACTCGTAATGTGGCGGTCTCTTTGAGTAAAGACTCCGAGAGCTGGATGTCTTATATACACTTCACCAATTCATCTGAAATATTGTCCATAATGGTCACCAAATCCATTACCGGAACCCAAATGACAGGATGATGTAGCGAATGAGCACTGATACAAATTATGTAAGTTCCTAAAACAAGATGAAAAAGATGAAAAAATCCACAAGGGTGTACATCTGTAGAAAATAAATGCGCGACGAGCGTCAAGAGTGCCTGTGTGATGTGATCATCTCCAGGATGTCATCGGGAGAAGGTTGGGGGACTGCGGGGGAGAAACGGTTTGCTGGTGAAAGTACGTTGAGTTGTTGGGTGACCCAGGTGCACCGGGTGGATAGAGCGGCATCGTAGGTGTCAGCTCAAATACGTGCTGAGCCACTGAGCGAGGGCGCCCAACCGGGCCATGTTGAACGGGCTCCGGTGCAGCCATGACACAGTGAATCCGGGGGTCAAGGTTCATCTGTTGGGAGTTTTCCGATCCAGCCGACGGAGGGGCACAGGTACCACGACCGTCCCAAATACAGCGTATCTCATTTCCGGGAATTATCTGTGTGAGCAGACCTGTCGATACGTGCCTGACTTCAATGAAGCGGGAATCGAAGAGAAGTATGTAGGGCCAGTGGATTGCCACGCGCTCAGCCGTGCCCTCCCATTCAATGGTGCCCGTGTTGCGACTAGGTGCGCCGTGCTTGTTGACGTAGATTCCGAACTCTGGGGTCTTACATCAGTGCTGACCGAAAATCAAATCCAATCAACTGACCATCATAACACAAAAGGAATTCATTTTCCACGCGGAACATCCCCATTGGCCGGCAAGATTCACCGCGTTTCGCAAGTCTTTCATAGCCATCGTCACGCAGTGGAATAGTGACACTCTTGAAACTTGAATGATGATTAAAACGGATAAATGGATAGGTGAAGTGGTAAAGGCGACATACTCAGTTAGATCCATGATTTCAAAGCCTTTGGTGCAAAGAATCGCGATCTTTGCTTTGAGGAAGACCAGGTCGAAAGATTCCGAGGGCAGAAAGAATTCCTACCAAAGAAAATCAATATGGCAACGTCATCCGCTGACAATCACGTACCCTATACAGTCGGAACCACTCTGAACGCGCAGGTCGTATACCGAAGCGAGAAGTGAACGACGCAGGTGCCTTGCTCCTTTCATTGATTTTTTCCACCACCGGTTCCAAAACACGGAAGACGCTGTCGAGCTGTTCACATTGTCAGTAGGTTCGTCTCGGTATGTCGCAGAACTGACCCCTTTCTTCTTCATGTATATGACTAGCGTTCGTCCGCCTTGGTTGCCGACGCTAAAGAAGTGGACGTCCCTGGTCCCATTAACCCTCTGTGGTGTCTGAGACGTATGGGCACTCTGTGGGGATGATGGAACGAGAGCCTCGATGTGGTATGCAAAGAGTGCCTATTTGTAGGTTAGTATCTTGTAGGGTGATCACTAACGGAAATACCTTGTCTGCAAGTACGAGGAACATTCCAAAATCCTCGAGCATTGCACACTGTGTCACCATCTTGAGATGTAATACACGGCGCATAGCTAAAGTCGTATTTGTCAGTCTGCAAAGAGATCAAATACGACTGCACGAACATCTTGAATCATGTCTAAAGCCTATCCAAACCCCCTCGGCACAACCAATCGCCACCAGTGCTCGTCCATCAGCGGTAGCTTGAAAAAGCGTATCAGTAAGACAGATGGAAAAGAGGAATGTCCTGATCTCACTAAAAGGAACAGAGCAAGTAACCTTGCCTGTGAGGGAATTCTCGTGGTTCCAAGATGGTACAGCAGCTGAAGATATGGACGGGACAAGAAAGGTGTCTGTACTGAGCGGCTCCAGCTCGAAGACTTTGTTTGACTCTTGAACAACCTTGCGCAAGCCGATGGCCTCGTCCAGCTTTTGCTTCCACTCCGCTCGCGCTTGCTGAGATTCCGTATATAAGGTATGCAAACCACCAAGCCTGCCGTTATAGTGAATGGTACAAGGATATACAAGACGTGAATCGGTAGCGGTGTCGGGAGCACCACTACCTGGAGAGAGCCCGCCTTCTGCATGCCTGTTCCCTCCACCAAGACCGAGACGCAGAATACTTGTGCTGCGCTGTGTCGGGGGATCGGTGAAGCTGGCCAGAGTAAGGAGGTCTAGCGGTATGGGCTAAACCACGAGTGAGTTATTATACAATGCCATATTTAGAATCACTCACTCTCCGGTTAACGTTATATTTTGTCACGCCGTCTTTTTCTTTTGTCTTGGTCATGACCACTGATTTGGGTGTGAAGTTTCCTGATACAACACAAGGATTGGAACACTTACAATAATTATCGAACAGCAAGACGAAAAGCTCAGTCCACCCGTTCCATTCAAAACCGGTATCGGGTTGTCGCAGCAACTTGCCAGCATGAATAAGAGAGCGGTTTTCATTCAAAAGATCCATGTCCTAAGAGGATCGTTCAGTACGTGACGACAAACAAGATTCTTAAAGACTTACAACGGACTCGTTGGGCTTGAACTGCAAATTCGAGTTATAGCACCAGAGCTGAACTTTCTGTTTCGCTGACTGAACACCTGGCTCGGTTTCCTTACCCAGAGACTTTATGATCTCCAAGACCTGAGGGATCGCTTCACGATCCTCGTGATTAGCAGGTGTCTCATCCATTATGCCTTTCAAGAGCAGTTCGTATCGCAATAATCGAGGGATAGGACGGTTGATAAAATTCTTCATGTCTAGGCGGTGGGCATCCGGATGCCGTATACATTGCTACATGATAGTTAGGAATGTAAAGCGAAGCAAAGAACAAGCCTCACATCAACAAACGTCTTGAAATCATTGTTGTTAGCCATCTCGTCATCGATGCGATAAGCAGCGATAGGGTAATTGGGGATGTACTCCATGTATGCATCCCTGAAGTTCAAAGCAGCGTCAAACATAGGTGCTGTAATACTCTTGATCCTTGGATGCTCATCGCGCTGTATATCATGTAGTTGGTCCAGAAGCTTCCGATGATGCGAATGGAGCTCAGCAAAGTTGTGGAAGACATCGGTGATAAAACCGTTCAATCTCTCACGAGGAATGACTGAAGGATCGCCTTCTCGCAGGGCCTGGATATAAATCTGTGGTGGCGAAAATGAGCTATGATATTAAGATCGAGTACTTGCAAAGGACAACACACCAAGTCGATGTTTTCTAGGTCCCTGACGTACGCCATCTCGCCTTTGATCAGTTCGAATATAATGCTGGACACAGTTGAGTATTTCATGACAACTCAAAGAAAAGACAAACATACGACTGGCGCTTGGCCTCAGCCTTGCTGAGGCTCTCTCGAACATCCTTGGCTACGATGTCGTGCCATTCCCATTTCCCAGTCGGACCTTTGCCCATTGCAGTCTGGAACGTCCGGAGCTGTGCAACATTTTGAAGATTCCTGATGGCTTCAATGGCCTCTGCAAGGTAGTACGCGTCTGGGTTGCCTTCAGTTGTCTCCTTCATGATCGCCTCCAGCGCGATAGGGTACTTCTGCAGATGTTCAGAAGGTCGCGATAAAAAGTGTTTCAAATCCAGTCGACGAGCTTCCTGTTGCTTGGATTGTCGCGAGCACTCCTACAAAACAGTCCAGCGATGGCTCCTGATATGCAGATAAATTATCATACCTCGAGAAACAATCGAAGGTCCGCGTTGGACTCAATCTCGTCTTTGAAGCGCTTTTCAGCAAGGGGCAGATGTCCGACGTATGTCGGATATGCAAAGCGGAACTCTCTCGCGGCATCCAAGAACACATCTCCGATCCTTTGGATGATTGGTGCTTGCTCACGTTGCCGAACATACATAGCTTCCACTAGTCTCCTGTTGCATTCCCGAAGATCCAGGATGTTTCCGAAAACCTCTTCAACAAACTCGTCTAGCTTGTGAGCCGGCATGACAGGAGGACTTGCTTTCAGCAGTGGCCGAATGAACAGCTAAAACGAGGAGATTAGGTGGGTCAGACTATCAAGTAATACAAGGCACTGACCGCCTCCACGGTGTCCAGGTCTTGGACGTATTGCTCTTCCTGAGTGATAGTTTTATAGATGATGCTAGTGTGATCTTTGGTACAGCGCCAAACAAAGTTCACGAAGATGCTCACGTTTGACGATGAACTTCACTTTCTGGAAGTGTGAGAAGGATGCCGGGATCAACCGTACTCAACCAATCTTCGGTTTGCTGTTGTGGAGATAGTTGATGTTCAATCCAGTCAATCAAATGCGAAAGGTGACTTACGTGGTGCACCTCTGGCTCGGCTACGGGACCTAAATCTACGATTCGACCAGCTTGCTACAGAAACATTAGATCAAACTCGCGACCAAGGGATCACAGGAACTTACTCGACGTGGACAAGCAAACGAATAACACGGGTCGTCCTCACTACAACTCGACGCATAGCACCGAGTGAGTGAAGTGATGACGGCTGTTGGCAGCTCTTCCCTCTCTCGGTGAGCCTCAGAATTGCCCTCTAGGTCATCCAAAAACATATACACGTCCTCCACACCATCTTGCAGCAGCTTCTGACCCCACTCAACTTCGTAGAAAAATAATTGCTGCTGTAGACTCCGAGCGACCTGGAGAGCAGCACGGCGATCGGTGGTCGAAACACCATGATTGATCAGCAGTTCACGCTGGATTTGGTTTTGAATGGTAGACTGAAACCACGGCATTGCGTCAAGTCTTGTCACAGAATTCTAGCAATGGACTTACGACGATGTCCTTGCCGGTGAATGCACGAGGGTAAGGAATGCTACTTTTCACATGAGTGCCCCGAGGCACCTTGTCGCGCAAGCGGACGGCCAAGTGCGACAGCAAGCTAAAGTTGACAAATCTGTCTGGATCTGGGTCATCGCTCTCGGAGTCAAAGTAATCGTCATCTTCTTCTTCTTCATGGTCACCCGGCGGAGGCCCAGGTGTGCTGCTGTACACACTCGGACGAGCACGCGCTAATGAGTCCACGCTTCCACCTTGGAAACCGACACTGCCAGAGTCTGAGTGACCGTGACTGTATTTAAGTGCCGAAGGGCCCGCCGATGGGAACCCGTAGGACCCTTCTCTGCTGAGTATTGTTGGCCCAGATTTAGTAGTTGAACCGTCTGTATCAGTGTAGCTGGTAGCTGTTGTCGTCACTGAGACATTGCGGCCCAGTGAGTCTGTTACCAACGAAGATATGGTGGAACCTATAGAAATTGCGCGGCCTAGTTTCGGGTCACTATCTTGATGGTCTGCAGATGGTATCAGTTAGGGATCGAAGTTTTTCGTTTTGTGTGGACTTACAATTAGGGATATAGTCGGATGATGACGAAGGGCGATGACGCAAATCATTTACCCGAGCAGATGGTGCAGGGCCATTGATTCCATCGTTTGGATGTAATCGTACATGAGGTTGTGGGTAGGCATCCGCAGGACGAAATTGTTCCGAAGATTGTTGAGAGCGATGAGATGGGCGATTCTTCGTATCGTCTGGACCATGGTCGATCGAGAATTCATCAAACATATTGCTGAGACCAGGAATATTCGGGGGCGAAGCGCCGGGAGGTCGAGGGGACGATTTGGGTGCGACGGTGACACCGTAGCCTTGCACATCGAGGCTGCTATCTGATTGTTGCAAACGATACGCATCTACACCATTAACAGACGCTCCATTGGCGTGCGATGGAACAGCGGGGACAGCTTTATGTATATTTGGCAGCCCATCAGCATGAGAGCTAGTAATGGCTGGTTTACTTGTAGATGAGGTTGGGGATGTTGCAGAACCTGTGGATGGGCGACTGCCATTATGGCCATTGGGTTGTACCGTAGGTGCCTGAGGAAGCTGACGACGCCTGTGCGTGTGATGAAAACTCTCCGGATAGAATTAAATAAATGACGACCTACCCATCAACTCCAGCCGTCCCAGGGCGTGAAGTACTTGCAACTGGAGGTGGTTGATCATGAGGCTGAGGACCTAAAGAAGAAGCACCTGGAGGCAACGGAAGTGGTCTCAACCTCCTTTGTGTAGGAGAGGTCGCAGTATCAGGTTGTGGGCGTATTTCAGGAGAATGTGGCCGCTGAGGCGCAGGCGCTATATGCCATAGTCAGATTACTCGCTCACAACGCGAGTGAATATAAAACGAACCAGGACGATGAAAGACATTTCGCATTGAAGAAGGAGATATAGTCGCGTTGACGTCGTGGAATGAACCATTGGAGTAGGGCTCGCGTGCATGGGCAGAAACCGCACTTGTTGGCGAGCGCTCGGTTGGGGAAGCTGTTTCTTCGCCAAAGATCCGCCAAACTTCATCATAAAGATGCTGGAGATCCTCATCCCCGGGTGGAGGAGGACGACCGTTGGATTGGAGAGTAGACATGATTCCGGTCAATTATCGAATTGGGAACTGGTTGGTCAAGTTGACCAGAACCTTCGGCTGCGCAGCAGACCAACACTACTGACCTGGAGACCGACCAGATGCAGACTTTGATGGTGGTCGACGCCAGAAATAGCGGTAGAACACGATTTTCTGTGTTATCAGAAAACTTGGATCCCAGTGTCGGACAAGTAGGAAAACGAGACTATGTCGCTTGGTGAGCGCTCAGGGAACCCAAGCCAATAATCATCATCGGATTTCGGTTACATCCGGACCTAAGCTCATCCACTGCAGCTGTGAACAGTCCACGTTTACTGATCTTTTTTCTCTGATCGCATCTAGGCATAGGTTGCAGTGGAGCGTACTGCTGTGTAGAGACAAAACACCCGCCAGAATCTCGGCCTGTGCTGTGTGCTCCGCATGACTTCTCCACCGGAAGTTCAACCTGCGCGCATACCGAAGCTATGCTCATCGGTGCACGACATCAACGCTGAGAAACCCCCATTTGGATCCAGGTAAGCATCAGAAAGATCAACAAAAAGATACCTGATCCAAGTCATCAAACGTGTAGATTTCTTACGCAAGACTCTGATGTCTGGACTCAGAACGCTTGGGACCATGTTCCACCTCCTGAAGATCAAACTGAAACGATAAATGCGTCATTGGCGAGGCAACGTCTTGTCCCAGTGCCCGAGGATGATAAGAAGAATTATAATGCGAAACCCGCAAAATACTGGTTCGCAAGTTTCGTTTTGTCAGTGCTTCATTCGTTCTGATGCTTTCGGTTGATAGGGATAATTTTTACAAGACGAATGCCGACAATTTCTTCCGAAATAGAAAGTGGTGGGCATAATTCCTTCTGTCCTCAGTAATATGCTCACCTTTTTAGCTGAAGGTTACATCTCGAATTTCCAGAGCTGCTGACAGCGGCAGAACCAGATGTAAGGGATTGTACCTCATCTATGATTTCTCTTATGTAGTCAGGCAGGGGATGTAACCATTTGCGAGATAGGATGCGGTGGGTTTAATATTATCTTTGATGAAACATACCTAAACCCTGTCTAGGCGCCGGCAACGCTGCATTTCCGCTCTTAACGGCGAACCAAAACCCAAATCTTACCATCCGTGCCTACGATTACTCAACCCATGCAGTCAAATTAGTACAGGTATGTACGGGTTAACTGTCTTCGTGTCCTTGGCTCAGTCCACGAGTAGACAAATGCCCTCTATAGCTCGCCACCTGTTGGCAAGATAGAGGCAGCTGTCTGGGATCTATCCTCACCAGGCATACTACCGCCAGGAGTAGAACCAGGGACTGTGGACATTATCATCCTGGTGTTCGTACTCAGTGCGCTCCACCCGAATGAATGGGGTAAAGCTATCGCTAACATTCATAAGGTATTTGAATAGCTTTATCGATATAGTCACTTCATCACCTGCCATTAGATGCTCAAGCCTGGCGGGCTTGTATTATTTCGCGACTATGGTAGACATGATCTCACGCAGCTGCGATTCAAATCCGGTCGTCTCCTCGAAGATAATTTTTACATTCGGGGTGATAAGACACGAGTCTATTTCTTCGAGCTTGGTACGTCGCGAATAAAACTCAATCAACCGAGTTTCTGAATTCTGTTGCTGTATCTAGACGAGCTTGCGCTGATCTTCACCGGATCCCGCGCCTCGCCTGCTCAGAAAACATCGACAATTACGGAAGTTGTAGACGAAGATAAAGATAACGAGCCAATGTCACTACCTGCGCCATCACAAACTGCCAGTCCCGCATCATACACGCCGGTGGGCACCCCCAACCTAGGATCTGACGATACCCCCAGCTTGCCCTCTTCAGGTCCATCATCTGACGTACACCACAACCTCCTTCGTCCTCTAGCCCACTGTCCACCACACCCTTTGTTTACAATCGAACAACTCGGTATCGACCGCCGGCTTTTGGTCAATCGGAAACGGCAGTTGAAGATGTATCGCATCTGGATGCAAGGAAAGTTTCGTAAAGCCGATTGATGCAGACGCGGCATGGATAAAGTGGCGTAGCTCAAGTGGTTGAATGCGTCACGGTGTACGTTCGTCCTGGTCGATCGGGTCATATCAAGTACACGTCTTGATCGGTCTTAGAGAAATAAATTACGAGGGTAATTCTGTAATTTAGGCAAAAGGCGATATACTGTTGAGACTTTTTTTGGCGAATCGAATTACGACAAGATGACGATGGTCATGCATCCGCTACAGATCAATAGGTCCAGCTGGCAAATGCAAAATCTGGCTTGAGTCTGCATCTGAATCATCTGCGGAGTTTGAAATAACTGATCCCCATAACTTATAGACTATAGTACTCGACTGGGGTAATTCATATCTTAGGATACCCATCATATCCCTTACTGCTTCAAGTTTTGTACCGCCCGAGCTCCTCTCGTGATTCTCATCTTTTCTTATTCGCTCGTTACATTGACAGGTGGTCGAAAAACGACTCTGGCATTTGGAACCTGTTGGTGTAAACGAAGGCCTGTATGCCCATTCATCCTTGACTGCCTTTTAATTCATGATCTATTGATTTAGAGCGAACAACTTCAGCCATCTCAAACTATCAGAACTACACCGTCCTCTCGGTCCTGGCAGCTCAAAACTCCTGCTCGGAACAAAGCTCATTGTCAAGATCTCAAAGATACTCGTTCTCAGTCTTGTCTGGCGTCTCGAATGGTTCGGACAAGTTCGGACTAGGCTCAAGGATTTGGTTCCCCCCTCAGACCTGGGTCCTGGCCACCTGCGTGGAAAAAGTTTAAACATTCATCAGGGTAATCTATAGATGCATCAAACGTGTCCATCCGGCGTTTGTGTAACAACATTAATCACTGGTCTTGATGGTGCCAGTATCAATAGACACGGCGGATTTCCTACCAGCCTTTCCTATCAAAAGCACATATGCTTGCTGTCGTGCTTCAGCAGGGCAGATTGGGTATTTCTTCCGCCACTTCAAACCAGCAGACTTTTGTCAACAACATTACTGTGGATTAATCACCCATAGCCAAGGCTTTTTTATGAGCACTACAATAATACTGCCAAGGGGACATAATTTGATAATGTGCATAATGGCGGTGGCCGCATCAGTGTACCGGTGAGTTCTTACTGGCGATTATGCTGATTGTGGCATATTTGCATGGTCAGATATTGCTTTATATTCAGATGTATTCGATACATAACAATATCTTCTTCTCACCGGTCTTCTGACGGCGCTTCTTGCCCTACAACCGATAGCATAATATGGCCCATGCAGAGCTTGATCGTCTCCAAGCATGTTTAAACTTTTCACTCGACACCCTCCGGAAAGAGATGGACAATTCTCAGCTTCTTCCCCTAAGCCAACACAGCTCAGTAGATTACCCGTTGGATGACCCAACGACTTACCTACCCACCATGGTGTTGTTTGATGGCCGCCGCCTGTCTCCAGGTATTAGACCACTATGCTTTACAGTCAACGATGCCTAACCTTCATGAAATATCCCCTAGCATACCTGGTTAATTGTCACTGAGCCTTGCCTTTTATTCATCTGAGTGCCTTTTCTAGGGAGAACTAAAGAACCTTATCCAGTCGCCTTTAGATAAGCGCATGGATGAGAAGTACTCGGCGTATGGCGCTGCCTCAATTGATATCCTCATCAAGACCAGTATCATCAACTACCTGTCTGACTTGTCAAATCCCTCAGAAGGCATCCCAGTTACTGAACTGGCCTCGAAATAGTTTGACCTTTACGTTGCTGAAGATTGAATAGTGTGAATGGGAGAGCCTTGTCAAGGGGTGCGGGCTCTGCATCACGAACATTTACCCGCTGTGAGCCCACACTTCTGTTATCGAGTGTGGTTGGTTCACATGTGTTATTGTAACAACAGAGAATGTTGGATCTCAGAGTAATGTCAATTTGCCTGTACAAGGGATGTACCTTTCCGGTACCGACGATATATGACTTCCTTTTCCCCCATCGCAGATTGTATGATACATTAAGGAGCCAATCAAGTTCGTTTATCGTTGAAGGGTATTCGTATTCCCTTCAAGTACCTTTTCGAAAGGCTCTGCGTAGGTGTAGACTCAATGGCATACGAGTCTAGTATCACATGAAGACGCAGGATGCAACGTGCAAAAATATTTGAACAGAGTGAGATTCGAACTCACGCCCCCGAAGAGACCAGATTCCGTGCTCATCAGATGAGCTGGTTCTCCTTAGTCTGGCGCCTTGGACCGCTCGGCCATCTGTCCATGTTGTTGCACTCGCTATGAACACATTGATCCGCGTCGGTCTATACACGGCGTACTATCTTAAGGTTTGTTTGGCGACGTTTATTTCTGAAGGTATTGGACAACAGACACAAATAAGTCCCTTCGGCAACTTTTGCAATGAGAGTTCTTCCAACAGAGTTATGCACCTCAGAGTTGGTGGATTAGCACGTGCATATCCATCTAGGTCTTGTGCTGGCTGTCGCGCTCATTCTTTTTCAACTTCACATTTAAGGCGCTCTGTAATCATTCATGCTGGACATGTTCAGTCGCTAAACGAAAGCACGAATGCGCTAGTCAGCTTCTCGACTGAAACTCACAATCTTGATTTCCATGGCCCTCTGCGTAACCTGACAGTTGCAATAAAGGATAACATATGCACCATGCATCTACCGACAACATGCTCGTCAGGCATGCTTCGCGGTATGTCGAATAGCGTGCCTCGTTCTCGCTCTAACTCTATCACAGAATTCACTTCACCATTTGACGCGACGGCGGTGGAATTTCTGAAGGCGGGAGGCGCGAATATTGTTGGGAAGGCTAACTGCGATGAATTTGGAATGGGGCAAGTCTTACTTTTGGGTTTCGCAGCTTTCCACTAACGCTCGTCTACGCAGGTCCCTGAATGTGAACAGTATCCATGGCCCCGTGGTAAATCCGTATTATTCTCCAAATGAAAAATCCGTACCTTGGGCCGAGCGCGAACGTAGATCGGCAGGCGGAAGCTCAGGTGGAAGTGCTGCAGCTGTTGCAGCTGGTATGTGTGACGCGTGAGTTGCCAACTTGTCGAAATGGCATAGCACTCACTCGGAGACAGTGCACTAGGTACAGATACAGGTGGCTCTGTTCGTCTTCCCGCGTCATACTGTGGTATTACGGGCTTGAAACCCTCATATGGCCTCATTAGCAGGTCTGTCACTTTTCAACTCATATTTCAGAAACTCATGGATAGCAGATGGGGTGTAGTTTCTTTTGCTGATAGCCTTGATTGCGTCGGTGTGCTCGGAAAGTCCGTTGATACAGTGAAGACCGTATTCGGTGAGCATGATGGTAATGAGCGGGAGTACATGAGTTGACAGTTCGAGCAGACTCGATTTCGTCATATGATCCAAAGGATCCTACCGCAGCGGCACCTCGTACAAGAGAGAGGGCAAAAGCTTCAGCAGAATCACTGCTATCGACTCTGGATGTGAACTCGTCTAGCCCTGACCTCTCGTCGCTTCGGATTGGGATACCACAAGTCCGTCTCGGCTCTCAGTTCGTTTGACATACTCACAGTTTGAGATAGGAATATTTCCCTTCTGAACTCAACACTACTATCGTAACCGCGGTTCGCAAGGTTTTAGAGCGACTATCGTCCCTTGGCGCTCAATTGATTCCAGTCTCCCTTCCATCGACACCGTATGCATTGAGTGCATACTACGTTATAGCAACCGCAGAAGCGTCCAGCAATTTAGCGCGATATGACGGGGTTCAATATGGTTGGTAATAACGTCCAAAAGTATGCTCCTCCTCAACTGATCCTGTCCAGGTACTCGTTCCCATCTGCTCCAGGTGCAGACAAATCCAAACCAGGCAATGTGTACGCACATACGCGCTCGGCAGGTTTTGGCGCGGAGGTGCGAAAACGCATCCTCCTTGGCACTTATGCACTCACAGCTGAGTACGTGTATCCTGTTTTTACTGTGAAGCCTTGACTCAGACTATTGGTCACAGCGCATTTGATAATTACTTTCTTCAAGCTCAGCGCGTCCGGCAGCGAATCAAGACTGACTTCGACTCTAATTTTCGCATCCCAAATGCTCAACTATCCGATCCCTCGCCAAATCCCGATGGTGTGGATATTCTCTTGCATCCTTCTGCGATTCGTACCGCACCTCGACTAGACTCAGATGCAATCTCTGGTCTGGGTCCATATCTGCAGGATGTTATGACTGTTCCCGCTTCTCTGGCCGGCTTACCAGCAGTGAGTGTCCCTGCCGGGTTAGCCGCCGACGGTTGGCCTGTTGGTGTCAGCATCGTTGGACAGTGGGGTTCTGACGAACTAGTATTATGCATTGGCAACGTGATCGAACGGACATCGGACAAAGATAATAGTAATTTAAGCTAATAGCTAATGCACTTTGTGGGCTCGATACTGCGTAGATACTCATCAATCCAGGCGCGTTTCGATTAGAACACACGCAATTGCTGCTCTTGGGACGTAGGACTGACGTTCAGACACACAATGGAGTGGTGAGTTACGACGGGTAACGTGTGGTACTATACAAATGTATGCGAAGCAATGTAGGATTGAATGTAAAATATAATGCGGGAATTGTGAAAGTGCGGGGAGGATAGTAAGGTAACCCAATCAGCAATAATAAACGATGAAGTTATCTAGGTTAAAGAGAAGGAATTTAAACATAGCTTATCGAAGGATCCCGACAGGGATCCCAACCTTTCAGAATGAGATTCAATTGTGCTTTCCCCATCGCAAGACACCCTCGTATATCGAGTACATCACCGCTGCATTAGGGACGACACGCATTAAATGCGCACTCAGCCCGCCATAAAGGGAGCGGGCTCCCTCTTCGGCAATAACGGTCCGCAGCGTTTGCCAAAGACCAGTGTACTTCATGACGCCGTTCACAGACGGTTGTCGTAGTCGCGTCCGTAGTACCTATACCACATGAGGTAAAAAAACAGTCCTGCCGGTCTAAAAACGTACCTCATGGGGATATGTGATTAAACTGGCGATGCACTTCGCAGTTCCGGCGCTGCCAAGCATTCCAAACCACTCGGTCATGCCTCCACGACCTTCAGTGTTTGCAGATAACCTCTTCAGGCGCTCATAGAGCACCCATTGAATGGTTCCCTCTGTCACGCCCAAATAACTCGCACTCAGGCCTTTGTAAAAGCCCTTGATGCCCTCCTGACGGTAGATCTGCGTGATCATATTGTAACTGCCTCCGAGGGCGCGTGAAGGTCCAGCGATTGCTCCTCGGTTCATACTTGCGAGTGAGGAGGGATGTCGACGTTCCGATGCTGTAAGCTGTAGACGCGTCTTGACAACCCAGATGGGATTTGTGGCTGTCCCCGTTATAATACCAGCAGTTGCAGCTGCGACAAGGTGGACGTAGGAGTTTTCTTGTCCGTGGTTGAATTGATTGGCGATAATTTGCTTGCCGTTACCGTACGTGTAGAAATTGATTGAACGGGCAGGTATGACACCGACTAGAGTTGGCACAAGGCCTTTGAAAAGCGCTTTTGGAGACTCGTCACGGTATATGTCACTGAATCACGACATCTTCAACGTTTGATCGCGCATGTTAGGAACACTAATTATACGTACCGTAGAATGTGTCCGGTCTCGACAAAATTCCACAACAAACCACTTGAACGCTGCGGGAGCGCTGCAACACCACCTCCTACAACCCCGAATGAAGTGTGCTTCTCCCTGAAAAGACTGGACTGCAACCGCGTCTTGACAACATCAAATGGACTCGTGACGATTGCACCACACATTCCACCCAGACTGACACGTAAAGAAGATACGTCAAGAAAATACATTGCACACATATAAAGTGTAAACTTACCCTCCTGCTACGAAGTGTTGCCATGATTTTGCTGGCAGGAGACTACTGGATGCAGTCGGGCTTGTCGTAATTGGAGGTGCACCGGCCATTGTATCGATCTAGTGAATATCCTCCCAAGGAAACAAGTCCACCAAAATCCAAAAGACAGTTATGAACAAGCGGCAATTCTAGCGACGCTAATTTTTTCATTACGAGTCACGTGGTCTGTATGTGGGACCGAAGCCAAGCTTCGTGATCAGTCTGACGTAAGGTTGACGGTCGATTCTCAGAGGGGCAGAGCACGGAGTTTGAAATTTGCACATGCCGGCTGTGCCGGATGTTGTGGTACATTACTACAGACGGTTGTACCGACTCTAACCGTTTCGCTGCATCTCTATGTTTATGACCAACCCAAATCAATATCGGTTCTGTATTGCCCTTGTCTATATCTGCTATGAATGCTCTCGACAACATTTCAACGGACTTTACGAGGACACTTTCAACGATACAGTCCCAGCAAGTACTTGAAGCGTTTGCGCGCCTTGATTTTGTCTCGAAAGGGTCTGCGTCTTGTTGCGTGGTGTACCCGTACCGAGGATTCATGATTTTTATAATAGGAAAACATTCTCTCGCGATCAGTTTAGCAAAACACTGAGACTCGGACTGACGCCGTCAGCGGTATGTACTTGTCTGAGTATGGGATCATCACACGGCATATACATATTGGTTTCTAGGTCCTCATTGCGTCCTAACGCGATATATCGGCTGTGACTTGGAATAATTGTGATCCCTTCGGAATGGAAACCTAGCAGGAATGAAACACGCAGTTGTACACCACCACCATGAATTTTCTTTCGTATATCATGGACAAGGGATATAAAGGACCCCTGAAGCTCCCTATAAGGTCTGTCCGTCCAGAACCCCAAAATCAGCCCTAAAAATGCAACTTTTCGGCCGTCAAAAATGCTAAGTTGGATAGAGGTCAGTGGTCACACAGTGTGACCTCCGCCAAATTGTGACATTTCCGCGTTGTGCACCGTGCAATACTGGGAGTACATAAACAAGGTATGTTAGTGCTTGGGGATATCTAACTTCTAACTGGCTTCTTAGACAATCCTTTCCTCACTGCTGGAAGCTTCAGTATAACCCTCTTCACCGAGGGACGTGCAAGAGCATTCCAATGAGCTGCAGTCTATCTCCAAGTCACTACATGACCTGCCCTGAAGTGCGCCTGAATCACCGCCAAAAATGCTAACTTCGGACAGACATCGGCCCTCCAAAAGCCTCAAAAATGCTAAAATTCAGACAAACCTATGGGGGAGCTTCAGGGGCCCTGGATATAAAGTGACAGACGAGAAAATGGTGAAATATGCTACATGTGAGTTTGATGTGGCTGTCGAGAATAATGTCCATGTTAAGAGAATAATCAAAACAAAAAAGAAATGAAGAAACCAAGTTAAAGATATTCGAAGAGTGTTATCGTACCGTCCACATTACTGACCACAATTCTCCCAGACTCCTCATCAATCGCTGCCCTGTTCCAATAGCTGCCGCCTCGTACGCGAAATGCCATGGAATCATGTGAGCCATGCGGGCTAGTCGAGGATCCTCCTGTAGCCGTCAGTATCCGTACTGAAAGTTGCTGATGTTGGAAGTCGCTATATACCATCCCGTCTGGGTCATGGTTGTCAAGTAAGAGCATAGTACCATATCGTCCAAGAGCAGTGGCCGATCTCGAAAGTAACCACACTGGAGAGCATATCTTCTGCACTAGAGTGGGCTGTACCAAGTATGGAAGGTTGTATAGAGAAGTCTCCCGTCCTGGAACATACGCGGGATTTGGGTCAAGCACGAAATGATGCAATGTGTCCCCCGGCCAGAATCGAATGACAATGTTGATCGGCGATGGACGGTGCAAGCGCGCAGCATGCCAGCTAACTTGTTCTGACATATTGACTTGGTCTATGAAATCGTAGTGGAAGCTGTGCTGTGCGAGTGGATACGAGATTGGCACTCCCGGCATTGCAATGTTGTTGGGTCGAGGAATGGTCGAGTAGAGCTCGACAGTCCGGATGAGGAATATTATCAGGTAATCGTCACAGAAATGCATTGTTCTACAACGGTCCTCCTAAATCATAGAATTCAGCGATGTGCGGGATTACACGGGAAAAGCAAGCTAACCTGTAATAGTGAGGGGCTCACCAACTGGATTTTCTCATGAGGTTGATCGCTGATGTCCCATATGCTCAATTTTCCGTCGCGTTTTTGACACCTGGTGACGAGTGTGCTCCCGCTGAGTAGGTGAATCACTCTACGTCCATCAATGGCACTCAGCGGAACGAACGCTGACTCGGGGTCTTTCTCTTCGAAGTCGATGGTGAGTATTTCCGTTCCATGATAGACAATCAGCAAGAACGTCAAAGAGGGTGTTACTATTTACACTCACACTTCTGGCTTGGACTGGATCGCCATTGTGGCTGGAGAAGAGGGATCGTTATTGATAACAACACGGTTGTATGCCTTATCCGTGTACGTCAGTTTTGCTATGCACACGGGTTGTAGGACGGTAAGGTCCCAGCACTGGATGATATACTTTGTGTATGCCTGACTCGTAACAGAAACTAACCAACGATTTCCTCTGCCAGGGAGAAACTCCATACAGAAAACGTCCGAACGTTTCTCGGCCTCTCCAAAATGAATTTCTCTCTTCAGACTCGGATTAGGGTTGGTCCAGTTGATGCGAAGAGCAAGTGCACGACATGTAAACCGCTCGAGCTCTAAGGCTGATAGAGACTCAGGGGATTTCCCATCGAAGTAAGGTATAGGGATGTTTTGCTGGACAAGAGTCCGCAGAAAAAAGCCCAGAGACTGCGCATACGGGTGATGGCATCCAAACTTTTACTAGTCTAGAAAATACAAATCAGATTAAGAAACCCCGTGAAATGAAAACAGGGGAGCAAACCTGCCGTAGTGCCAGGACGCTTTGGATAGGAAGAAGCTGAGATATATCGAAAAGTATGTCGAGAGGAATAGTATCAAGGGATGGCGAGCGATGCCTGATACGTAAGCCAATAGTAAGTTCATTCATAGTGGACAGACGCAAGTTGACACTACGGTGTCCGCAATATTTAAGACAAGTCTGAATGTCGTGTGAAATGTCAAGGCAATACTTAGTATTTAGCTTGTCATGTAAGCAGATATAAAATTTCAAATGTTAAAGAGATCTTGCGTGACAAGAAAAATATAAAGCAATAGCGAACATTTTGTTGCCGGCTGAATGCCATCAACAATAAGAAATATAAATACATCTTTAATGCTGGCCTATACTTCGAAATGAAGCTTCACATTTAAGACTCCAAAAAACTTTAAGCATTGCACGTGACCAAATGCCTGCTCATAATACGAAGTTTGGGCCACCACTTAGACGGGCGTTTAAATTTAAAATACCCCTTGACAATAAAACGTGAACATAAAACATCAAGTTTTGTCTCCAGATAAAATTAATCGCCCAACGATCGCCTGCTCATCGCCCGCTCATCGCCCACTTACGAGTGCACGAGTAGAGTTCTGTTCGTTTGAAGAAAACTTGTACAATTTTTTTCGCATCAGAATAAGTCCTTTGGGGTCACAGACCCCATGTTGGACATGTTTCGTCATATGCTTTCGGTATACATGTATTCTATAATAGTACAATTTTTTTCGCATCAGATTAAGTCCTTTGGGGTCGCAGACCCTATGTTGGACATGTTTCGTCATATGCGTTCCCCCGTACCCATGTATTCTAATATTCTAATAGTACAGTACAGTAGTGACACAAAATAATCTAATTGTCCGTGAATGCTAAGAGGACATCAGAGCTGCACATTAAACGACAAAAAAGATAGCTTACCACTTGCTTTGGTAGTGAGAAAGTCAGAACATGCCGCGTCAAGATTCTTCTTGAATTTCTTCGTCGCTCCATTGAATTTGAGTCCATGTTTCCAATGTGTGTTGTTCACCGGACCATTGTTGTCGGATGAATCGCGGCGACGAGAAACACCTTGTCGGATGTTTTCAAGGCGTGTCTGGAACCAGCTTTCGCATCGAGCAGACCAGAACCCCACATCCAACCCTGACCCAGCCCAGGCCTGCGGCCTAGGCCACCAAGACAACTTCTCTATGCATCCGTTGTCTGATGATTCAAATTTGAGCGCACTGCGGGTCAATGTGAATTAAGAAAACTTACTTGTGTATACATAATACGTCCCACAAATGAAATCGACCTCCTCTTCCGATAACTCGTCGTCAAAGTGAGTCTCGCCGTTGATGGTGAGCATTTGTCCAAATGGGACAGCATCCCGTGAAATGCCAATGAGGGCCGAGGGGAGGTTATCGAAGCCAAGGCTATGTAGTGCTAGCCGCCATAAGATCCCACCGCGAAGCAGAGCAGCTCGTGCACGATCTTCATTCATGAACTCGTGACGGTACTGCTCATATGCGATATAATCAGCGTAAACGGCCTTGAAGGGGGGCCGGAAGTATCCGAGCGAGAATGTACGAAGTTCGCTGAGCGGGCGCCTAGCCTCAGGAGAAACTGCCATGGGCTGCAGTGTCTTGAACGTGATACCTTTTTGCAGGAGCTTGAGGGTGATGGTCGAGATGTCGGACCCCCAGTCACGACGGAGGCACATTACAGCTGTAGCAGCGTCAGGAACCACGAGTTTCCACGGGACGAGACTTCTTGATTGGCTTGGCTGGATTACGTAGAGTCGCTCCTGGCCGGGGATGTCGAGATAGCAAACTCGAATGAACGCATTCGACGCCGACAAAGGAGTGCCAGGTGCCAGGTCCCAGTGATCGGCCGGGATCTCAGACAACTGCGACGTGGGGAGGGTGACAAGATAACCCACGAAGCATGTAATGACATGCTTTTGCACGTCTGAGATTGAGTCGACATCCTTACCTGAATCTCCGACAATGTTGCAGACGTGGTTGAACTTCTGCTTCTTGACCCAACTTTCAAAAGCGGCAGATCCAGCATTGGATCTGGTGGTCCCACCGTTGGATCTGGTGGTCCCACCATTGGATCTGACGGCTCCACCATTGGTGCTGGCGCTGTTATTCTGCACCTCACTGGAGGTTCCACCATTGGGTCTGGAGGTTCCACCAATGGATCTAGTGCTTGATGCCGTCAGATGGAAGCCGAGGTGAAATCGTAAGTGGGTTATGAAGCGTTCAATACCCTCGGTGTAATCGGATGAGGCTGCAACCTCATGACGCCCGAAGTAAGTGCGAATATCCTGCAAGAAGCTGGATAATGATGGAGGTACAGGGGGAGGTGGCGGCACAGGATCAGGGATGGGGTCCGGGAAATTGAACTGGTCTTCTTCCCAGTCGCCGTCGGGGGTGCTGGTGGGATCCAGCTGATCACACAAGTCCCACTCATTTCTGAATGAGTCGTACAGCCTGGTAGAGTTGCTGTAGTTCCCCCAAGTCCCCGATACCTCAGCCTTCGTGAGGCGGATGCGAAGTAAAAAGCCCTCGAACTCGTCTTGAGGTTGCCATTCGAATACCGTGGCCGTACTGGACTTTCCAGGAAGACTATGATTCTTCGCTGCCCGTTCCTGACTCTCACGCGATTGCCGTTGAGAAGGGGATTCTTTTTCCTCCTTCTTCCGATTTTCCTCGCGGCGTCGCGTAAAAAAAGTCTTCCAATCTTCTCCCGACTTTTGGCCACTGAGTCGTTGAGGGGCCGGAAAGCGAGGGTCCACTTGAGGATTCTCAGGTGCGGTTCCCCGTCCAAGAGCAGGCTGAGTTGCGTTGGCATCCCACCCAAGGGCAGGCTGAGTTACATTGACATCCCACCCAAGGGCAGGCTGAGTTGCGTTGGTATCCCACCCAAGGGCGCTCCCGCTCTGAGTTCCATCATCCCGCTTACCCCACACGTCATCATCCTGGCCCCAGCCATCATTCTGACCCCAGGTGTCATTACTTACGCGCTGCGCCTCGATTGCACGTGCGACAGCTTCCTTGGACGGGTTATAGTGACGCAGCTTCGCGTCGAACGCAGAGTTGTTCTGCTTGCAGTGAACCCAGACCGGGATTGAGAAGCGTTCGAATATAGGGAGCTGTAGCTCCCAAGGGCAATGGACAGATGATATGATGACGCCGGTGTGCGGAACTTTGGCCGACAGATCTCCGACAAACGAACACGATAATTTGTGGACCCATTCGGCCGGTATGGGGCTTCGGGGGTTGTCGATCAGAAGAGCCATCCAAGGACGGGTTGATCCGTGATATAGACGGCTCATGATGTGCCATGAGCACGCAGCAGCGATTACTAGACATGCGTCAGTTACGGTGAGATTGAAGATAGGTTCACGTACGTAGGAATGCATTGCGCGATCTTAGTGCGACTTTCTTAGCAAGCTTCGCGTCTGAGTGCGACCTCAGGTACCCATATTGAGAGGGAGCGCGTGGAAGCACAGTGCCCCATGGAATTAGGAGTCCAGCTCCCAAAAGCTCCTGGCACCAGAGCAACTTCTGCTCTAGTTCGCGCCATTTTTCTCTAATGTCGCGATGGAGAAGGTGCTTCCCCTGGCTGTCGACCTCCGTGTAAAGGGAAAACATTGAGTGGTTTAGACACTCAAATATGGGACCGTCGAAGCTAGGATTCAAGGGAACGAGAGGAAACCATGGACGAGCTGCATACGCCCAGCGAGTAGTGAGGGGTGAAGTGCTGTCGTCCGGAGATGCGTCGTGATCGTCCCGGGGGTCCCAGACTGGCTCGTGAGGAATGTCGTCGGGAAGGGAAGATGCGTTGAGGGAGGTGTAGATCTTCCCCTCACGCACAAAGATGTTGAGTTGGCCGGGCATGGCGTTGATTGTAGACAGTATCACAGAGGTACAAACCAATGTGTTGAGAGCGAGGAAGAGTAAGCACTATCACAGAGGTACAAACCAATGTGTTAGAAGGAGGAGTAGTAGGAGTAGGACTATCACAACGGTACAAACCGATGAGTTAGAGATGATGGAGAGAGAGAGGAAGGAGACCGACCGACCAAGCTTAAGTACCAGGCTTGACAATAAAATTGTGTAATCATTCCACAAAACCGCTGTGGCCACCAAATATCGAACTCCGGGGTAACAATAGACGGGACAAGTGGAGAGTCCACAAAGCGTTGTGTTGGTTTAGGAAATGACTACCACAACAGTACAAACTGCTGTGTTAGTTTGCAAGGGTAAGACGATACTACAACCGTACGAAACAGTTGTAGTAGCGGACTATAGGAAAGGAGTAACTTGAGACTTTGGCGAAATTTCAGATGCGCGACAAATAGTTACAAATACAATTATGTCATCATTGTAATTGTCAATTACAATGATGACATAATTGTATTTGTAACTATTTGTCGCGCATCTGAAATTTCGCCAAAGTCTCAAGTTACTCCTTTCCTATAGTCCGCTACTACAACTGTTTCGTACGGTTGTAGTAGTATCGTCCCCTTAAGTTTCCGACCTTGGTGGTTTGTACCATTGAGTTCCTCGCCCCCCGATCTCTCCGAGCCCGATAGTTTGTACTATCGAGCTCATCGTAACATTGAGCGCCCCGACCCCTCCCGCCTCATTTTAGGTGGGCGACTTAATCTCAGATCAGAATGCTGACGTAATATTATTTGCAGCTGTTTGTCTTGCCATCTCACATTTCGCCAAAGTTCCCAAGTTACTCCTTACTGCTACTACAACTGTTTCGTACGGTTGTGGTAGTATTATCTTACCCCTGATTTTTCGAGCTCGATGGTTTTGTACCGTCGAGATCATCATTCACAGATCTCTTCGAGTTCGATAGTTTGTACTCTCGAGCTCACTCTCAATACACTCGTTCCAACGTCACTACTCTTTCGATGGATTCATAGCCGTTTGGATGGGCGAGCTCTGCTTGCGTGTCCACCCAGTCAACTTGACGCCCGACGATGCGGAGACATGTTCGGATTTGGATAATCCTTAAGAATACCCTCCGCTAGACCATACGTAGGTGCACATGTGAACGACCAATTGGTCACCCACTTAAGGCAAGCCTGGGTAAAGAACGATATGGCCAAGCGATCGATGTACACTTGGCTCTTCGTTTGTACTGTTGAGCTCATGTTCTCTTATACTTTCGTCACTCTGAGCCCGATAGTTTGTACTGTTGAGCTTATCGTTCCTCGTCGACATTTGCGAACATGGAATTTTCCCGACGATACGACCGGATTGCGTGACCACTCGGGCACTTGGAATTCCGTTGCACTTGTCTCGTCAGATCTATATTACGGTATGTATTGTTCCATCGTCCCTTGTCATGCATCCGAATAGTGTCCATATAGGCAATCACCTTGTACTTCGTCGTTGGCATTTGTCTCCGATGCCTTGTTTGTGAGTTGCTCCATTCTTTCCTTGTTTTTTTTTTTCATTTAAGTCCCGCTATGCCAGGACCTACTTCCAATCACCCAATTACCAACCTCCCTCAATTCTCCATGCCCGTAGCCCGTGCAACACTCAAACGATGCCTTTGCGAGGAGTGCATTGAGAAAGGCGGATATGACGAGAAAGGCGCACCAACAGGAGTGCTCATGGCCGAACGCTTAATCGTGTCTCATATCTTGCGTGTAAAAGCGGAACGCGCCGCAGGTAACAGTGTGATTATTGACGTAGATTTTTCTGCCACTGACCTTGCCGCATGCACCTTCGCAGACAACACGTCATCAGTCGCCGTCATCGCCGACGATCTTCGTCGCTTGACCCTTGATACGGATGTACCGGTCAATATTTCTCCGAGCTCGACAGTTTGTACTGTCGAGCTCAAACCTGACACAGTACCTGTCTCGAAAAAGGGATGCAATCGACGCACCGCGAAGGCGTTGGTTGTCCTTGACAACATCGAGTCTCGTATCCAGCAATGCTTTCACTTGTTGCTGCATTCTTGTCGCATTGATCACGTTGGTCGCGAACTACATTTACTTCGTAAAGCCATGCAAAACGTCATTCAGCAGACCGATATCGTGATTGCATGAAAGAAGGCGATCGAATTGCAGATAGACATATTGGCAACCCAGTGCAGCAGTTACGAGCCATCCAATGATACACCCGTCGAGATCAATACCGGTAAGTGAGCGTGCGGATCATCATGACAGTTCTTTGCTTATCGTTCAGTAGATACCCTTCCGCAAGATCCAGTGAACGAGTTAGATGAAATCACTCAAATCGTTCTCTTCCTTGGCGTCGCATGCAGAGTTATCATAGGGGTCAGCAGGAGTAGTTGTGATCTAATCATGAAGATCATTTCCGTCATACTATTTCTCGCATTCCAGAGACCAGATAACAGCCTCAACTCCTCCCACACAAATATCCTAAAGCAGATCCCAATGACCTCAGAAAGCGCCGAGGCCAGATTCCATCTCAAGGGAAAGATTGTCCCATATGCTGTCTGCAGTTGCCATTGCACCTATCCACCAACTTATGCACCAGGCTCGACGACTCCAGTATATCCTGAACGGTGCACTCATCGTCCCATGCTCACGACCGAATGTGGCGAGGCTTTGCTTGTTGGTGCTGATGGAAATTTCCGACCCAGGAGGACCTTCATGTACCACGATTTCAAGGATTATCTGTTTGGTCTTCTCTCTCGTAGAGATATCGAGGCCGTGATGGATCAGGCATGCGACAATCTGATGGACTCCATCGATTCCCCCCATCCGTCCTTCATCAAAACCCCCTTTGAAGCTCAATTTCTCCGCCAGTTCGATGGTCCTCAGCCGGGTTCACTTTTTGTTGATAGAGGAGAGGGACGCTATGTCTTCGCTCTCCATGTGGATTTTTTCAATCCGGAAGGTCTGAATATCCGCGGCGCCAGTACATCATGCGGAATCATCTCTATGGCATGCTTAAATTTACCGGTGGATATCAGATACAAGCCGGAGAATATGTATGTTGCGGGTATCATCCCAGGTCCGAAGCAGCCGTCACTGGAGAACCTCAACCACTACATCCGACCCCTCATCAATGATTTGGTAGATGCATGGCAGCGCGGTATCAAGTTCTCCAAAACGGCTTGTTACCCCCATGGCCGGCTTACTCGTAGCGCCGTCGCCCCTGTTGTCTGTGACCTCCCCACTGCTCGTCATATTGCTTCTATGGCTGGAGTTGGCAGTCACTTCTATTGCAGTGCGTGCAATTGTTATCATAAGTCTACCTGTGGAAGAGTCGACTTCGAGAAGTGGGAACCTCGCAACAAAGTAACATTGCGAGAATATGCTGAGCAGTGGAGAGACGCTGCTACATCCTCTGAACGTGAAAGACTGTTCAAGGCTCATGGCGTGCGCTATTCCGAACTCTGGCGCTTACCATACTGGGACCCCTCCCGGCAACTTGTCATTGATCCGATGCACTGCATATTGGAAGGCTTGGCCCAACACCACACCCAACATCTTCTCGGTTTAACCTCAGAGTCGACCACATCGACATCGCCCTCCCCGGCATTTGCGTGTGACTTTGGCGAAATACCTCCCGGGACAATGACAGCCAAAGAGGTAACACAGATATCCGCGATTCGCACCCTCCTCGCATCTCACGTAGGTTCTGGCGACGATAATCAACTGGAGGAACGCTTTGACAAGCTAAAAAGCACTCTGTCTCATAAAAATTCCGGACCGTTGAGATTTGCCTGCAATTCTTTACATTGTATGCCCCAGAAAGTTGGCAGAACGCTGAAGATTGACTACGTCAAGGCTCTTGTTGATTGGGTAAGCTCTTCGCTGTGATGTTTCTTGCCGTCAATTTCTCTAACACGCACTTCACAGCGTCGCGGACAACCTCTAGCGGCCCCTCGAAAAGTTCGTTCGTTTGAGACAGTAGAAGTACTTGATCGAATCCGTAACGTCATCCGTGATACGACCACCCCCACTTGGCTTGGTTCCGTCCCCAAGAATTTTGGCGAGGCATCTGCTGGGACAATTAAGGCTGATGAGTGGCGATCCCTTATCACGATCTATCTTCCCATCGCCCTCGTGAGCTTGTGGGGAGCTGGTACATCGCATTCTTCTGACGAAATTGCTGTTCGCCTCAAAACTATCCTCGATCACACTATGGAATTAGTCGGTGCAGTGTATCTTGCTTGTGCACGAACAATGACACCGAGAAGGGCTCAAGCCTATCGCTCGCATATCGCTGCTTATGTCGGAAAGTTGCAGACAATTCATCCCACCTTCTCAGTGCGACCGAATCACCATGCATCGTTCCATATATATGATTATCTGCTCCTATTCGGGCCTGCTCACTCGTGGTGGTCTTTTCCTTTCGAACGTTTAATTGGAATTATACAACGCATTCCTATCAATCACAAATTTGGTACGTCCTTTCAAAGCACGAACGAGAAAGTTAGACTTAATCCTGTTAGGGGAGCTTGAAAATACAATGCTTCTTTCCTATATCAAAGCTGCAAGACTTCGCCGTTGGCTCGCCCGACCAGACTGTCCGCCTGCTATTCAAGAGTGTGGGGTCCTGTTTGATCGAGTATTCAATAAGAGCGCTACGAGTTCTATCCATGAGCTTGCCGAAGATCCTATGAATGATGCCATCAAGGTTGCCGACTGTGCAGCAACTAGTGCGGTGCCTGAAGACCTGTATACCCTCATCAGACGACGAACGGCGGTATTACGCGCTACACTCAAGTTCGACGGTGTGATCTACAGTAAGGCGTCTACACACTTGGGCAACAGCCAGATTTTCTTCTATCCTCGCGGAGATCGGTCGTTAACCCCTGTCGCCGCCAGTATCAAATACATTTACAGTACGCTGACAGGAGAGTTATTGTTTGCTGTACAGCGACATATCCCGCTAGATCACCATACCGTCGATCCCTTCTCAATGTACCCTTATTTTCCGGCGAAATTGTACTCGACAGACTTCGAAACCCGCCTTGAAAATGCCAAGGTGTCATGGGTCGTTAGTCACTTTGCGCGATGGAGGGTTTCTGACCGTCACGCTGTGATTCTATCCTTATCTCGCGACTGAAACTACCTAGCAATATCTATAACTCTCCTGACTCAATTGTTATAGCTTTCAATATGAATATATTTATTTAATCTCTTGCATTTTTACAGGCGTGTGAGCGGGCGATGGGCAGGCGATGGGCGGGCGATGATCGGGCGATATATTTAATCTGAAGACAAAACTTGAAGTTTCGTCATCGCATTTTGTTGCCGCCGTGAACTTGATATTTTCGGCAGGGTCTAATTGTTTGATACAACTTAACATAGTGACCATGGACCAAACTTCAAGTAATTGTCCCAAGTTGAACGTCATAATAAAACTTTAAATTCAAGCACACGCTCAAAATCTGACAATATTTCTTATTTTCGGTGACGTATGGTCAGTGCCAAAATAGCTGCCAAAGCTTTATATTTTGGATCTTGCACAAAACACTGCCAAAATTTGAAGTTATGTGCCCATATATATGTTAGTTTAAATTTCAAAAATGTTCTTTGCATTCCGGATAACATTAAAACCTATCTTAAATATTGCGGACACCGTAGTGTGAATCACTGGCTCACTGAGCGGAACGAGAAAGGAGGAAATTCTTAATTTAGATTTCAACTCCTTACTGATGTTTGTCCCGAATTCGGTCCATGGCATGTTATTTTATCTTTTGAGTACTTCAAACATAAGTTCACGGAGATGGCTGGTATCACTAGCATTGGCGTCGCGTACCACCTTATCGAACTCTTGCATAATGCCTCGCCTTTGTCAAATACCCGCTCAGCATCGTGATACTCGAGGCAAGAGATTTCTGTCAGTCTGTCCCATGCTTATCGTGAGTTTATCGTACTGTATTCAGTATACCGACTCAGTTTTGGTCTCAGGAGCGACTTGTGCGTGAAGCACTACATGTCTCGAGAATATTATTTGTAGGAAGGAATGGTGCACATCTCAGGCTGGCCGCTTTCTTCGAATCTGCTCAACGTCAGGTAACAGTCGATGCGGTCGAGGCAATTAAGTCATATAAATTCGAACAACACCGGATCCGAGCGCCGCTTCTCCTACGAGTGCATCTGACAGCGCAGGAAATCGTGATTACCATATCGAGAAGAGCCTGAGTGGCCATGATCCGTTTGAGGAGTCTGCGGAAGAGGTTTGTATCCCGTGGCGTGCGTGCCGTATCTCTCACCTCAGATGACCCTCAGATAAAGTCATTCATGGAGGAAGAGAAGCGGAAAAAGTTGGCTGAGCTCCGGGAAAAGATAGCTGCAAAGCGCAGCGTGAAGGCTCAACAAGAAGCTGTAGAAGCACGTGGAATGAAGCTATTCGTTTCAAGTCTGGAAAAGTGACTTTAGTCGCGTACTTGTGTTTTAGAAGTAAAATCGAATCAGGACATTAACAAACTGCTGAAGGCCGAAGAGATCGTGAAAGAAGGTGAACAGAGAACGTAGAGGTGGCTGCTATGCGTATGGATTCTATCCATATAGATCCGATCTAACCGTGTGCGGTAGAGAAGCTTGAGGATGCCAAGGCCAAGGCTGCGATAAAGGCCCAGATCGAGGCTGATAAGAAAGTTCGTGCAGAAAAGGCTGCAAGGGAGAAAGCTTTACGTGACGGCCAATCAATTATTGACTCATCAGACACTGCGTCAGCGACTCCGGCACCGACAACGTCCTCGTCCAGCGGCACAGATGAGAAGGACTTCAAAGACACTCGTCTCAAAATTCGTATGGCAAGTGGGGGAACGCCTTACATGACCACCTTACCAAGCAACGCAAGTATGTCTCGTCGTTTCCCTGCATACACGAACGTCTTGTGAACTGACACATCTTGCTAGCGTTACGTGAGTTTCTATCTGCCCAAACGCTTTCAGGGCAGGACTGGATTGTCAGATGTGGAAATTGTCACATTCGCCCAGGTCAGTCTACCTCTTGTTGTGCTTTATACCCAGTACCGAGGGTTCATAATTTTCCCAATAGGACGATCAGTTTAGCAAAACGTTCATGGAACTTGGACTGACGCCATCAGCGGTACGTACTTTTTCCGAGTATGGAATTATGACACGGCACATTGGTTTCTAGGTCCTCATTGCGTCCTAACGCGATATATCGGCTGTGACTAGGGATACTTAACTGTGGTCCTTTCGGAATGAAACATGCAGTTGTACACCACTGCAATGGATTTTCTTTCGTATGATATTGGCCAAGGGATATAAAATGACAATGATGAGAAACATGCTAAATGTGAGTTTGACGTGGATATCGAGAAGAATGACCATGCCAAAAACACGATAATCAAACAAAAGCAAATAAAATTACATAATAATATTCGAAGAGCCGTTCGGCAGACGAGGCTCTGTCATACCTTGATCTCAATCATTTCTTGATCGATTTCAACTTCGCAATAGTGTATTACAAGTGTACAATGATATGTGGTCAAGCAGAATATGATTTGAAGTAGAGTTGAGTGAGATATTGCAAAGTGTCCGAACCAGTGGTTGTCCGAAGTTGTGGTTATAGATCTAGAAGAACCTTCGGATTACACAGCTGCTGAAGACATGTTTGTCTTATCCATAATCAAAGTGAGCACTACTTCAACAGTCCCATAGCCCACCCAGCATTCATTTATCACCTAGGATACCATTGCAATTCTGCCAGCAAACTTTGGTGTGCCTCCAGCACAAGCTCTCATTTCTGAGATCAACAAAAAATATGCCAATAGAGTCCTTCACGACGTAGGGCTATGTATTTGCACGTTTGACCTGGTAGAAGCGGGCGAAGGCAAAGTACGATACGGAGATGGGTGTTTATGGTATAAAGGTGCGTGCTCGAATTTTCAGCGAGTCCTGTGGCCGCAACTTATCATCATGAACAGTCAGATTCAGAATGGTCGTTTTTCGACCATTCGCGTCGGAAGTAATCCTTGCTAAAGTGAAGTCATCAGACGAAGACGGTATTCGATGTATGGACGCTGCTTCCTTCTCTCATGAATACTAATTGTACCAGTGAGCGTAGGATTTTTCGACGACATCTATGTACCTCTAGCATATCTACCGCAACCATCTGCCTTGTATGTGCTGTGGACCACCAATCCCTCCAAGTTACTCACAGCTGCCTTCAGTGACCCAAATGAGCGTGCTCATTTCTGGCTACCAGACTCGGAAGCAACAACCGCACACGAGCTTTTGGAGTCTGCAACAGCAGACCGGATGTATATCGACCAGGGAGAAGTAGTACGGGTTCGCATCGAGGCTGATGAATTTTATGACGACGAACCTGGTCCGCCAAAAGCATCGGAGGGTATTGCAGTAAAACGAGAGGCCCGGCGCGCACCGTATAGCATGATTGTGAGCTTTCATGTACGGGCCGCGTGCGCTGGCTAATGATTCTTTCTGCAGTGCTCTATCGCAGAACAGGGACTCGGGCCTGTCCCGTGGTGGAAGAGTGCCCAGCCTGATGGCGATGCTATGGAAGCGGAATGATTCACTTTTACATCCTGCCTTCAATAGTGATCAGCGGAACCTTTTTATTCTGCGCTGGAGATGGTGGACCTCGTGGAAATCCGCGCTGCTTGGCTGCCGCCGTTCAGGTGGTCGTCACAGTCGATCAAGTGCCCATCACCGTAAATCACCGTCGCCAATTCTTTAGGTATGCTTGGGCATGGATAGGGCAAGATCAGGGTGTGAAATGATAGAAGCATATTAAATAAAAGATGTGATACTCTGGTTCCAGTTCTAGATGCGTCTAGATACTGTGGGACTCTAATGTTCATGTCCATGTCTCTGAATTTTCCGGCGGGCGTAGTACTCTCTCCGTCTTCACGCTCGGTGTATTGGCTTCAAACGCTGAAACTTCACTCTCACTATTTACTCGGAGTCAACGGCCAGATTCTCTTGCAACTTGCGGAAGATGCCGAGCCAGTACAGGTCACCTGGCACCTTGGAACGGTCTGCTTGACTTGAAGTTGCAATGAACAATCACGACGACATCCTCAGGTAAAACGATGGCCGTGCATTTATTTGGACTATGTCGAGGGAGGCTTCCAACTGCAGGGCCAGGTCTGCGTGCTGTCATTCATTCCCGACTCGCATCTACAATGTCCCAATACCCATTCCCGCATCACCCGCGACCAACTCCGCACCAAATATTCCACCTCTCCCACAACGCATCTCAAGCTGATATCAAGTCAAGATGTTTGTATACTCGCTCATACTCACACTGACTTCTAATCGGCATCCGTAGACTATGAACTTGTCCGAGAACACCATCCCGATTCTGCCCATGCGCAACATATCACTGCTTCAGAACGACACTCCCGCTTTCAATCCATAACTGCTGCGTATGAGGTTCTTACTGGGAAATCTCGCTTACAGCTTGGTTCGGGACTCCGCAGCAGTCCGTCCGATTCCGATATGTATGAAGAGTTAAGACGGCGCAGACGCGCGCACCATAGGAGTGCGGGGATGGACTTTGACCACAATCACCCATTTGGCTTCGCGAGTGGAACGCCTGGGAGGGAATGGACTGCGAGGCCAGATGAGAGATGGAAGGACTGGTCAATAATATTTGTGGGCACTGCGGTATGTCTTCCAATCGGTCGTTTATGGCTCCTTTATATGTTTAATCGTTCTATGAAGTGTTTCATCATTGGCATCGCTCCTATATTTTTCAGCCATAGTTCCGATAGGCGTCACAGGAGTGCTGTCCAAAACCTTGCCCAAGCTCGCAGTGAAGCTCAGGAGTACGGGATGGAGCGGCGAAGGGAAATTAGACGGCGTGTACAGGAATACCAGTTGGAGCAAGAGGAGCGCGATGCACGTCGTAGCTGTGATCATAAAGCCGAGAGAAAGTGATCAAGTCACCGCCGTTGCTGTTGCGAGTATTAAACATAGACAGAATCCGACTGTATCTCTCTTTATTCTTCATTATTATCCACATCAATAAATGGCAGGCACCGGGCGACGTCTCAATACATTTAATTTATTCTTACTCCTGATGGTCAAGGAGCGTTCCAGCTAAGTCCCATATCATGGTAAGTACCACAGTTCTCGTCACTACTAATGTACATCCAGCTCCGAAGGATTTATAGTTGAGCACGTGAAATATTCGACATCGATCAAACACGCACGTCGCTCGTCCATGATCTAATCAACAGACAGGAGCTAGAAGTGTTTTTATATTATGGTCACGACAATCGTACGACTCATTATTCGAAAGGAACCACTGTTTTCCTCTACACAGTGGTAACTCGGTGACCTACACATAAACGGGCATTTGGCCAATAACACGCACGTCATGTGTCATGTCCGTCTCATAATATGACTAGCATGCATATTTCCAGTGCCGCATCGCCATAGGTTCGTGCGTGGCACAAGTCATATAGAGTCCTGAGGACCAGGGGACAGTGCGTTTTGCTGCCAAGGCTGGCCTGTCCGAGGCATTGGGGTAGGGTGAGGGTTTCAATACACCTTAAGGTCCTAATCATGGATCTCTAACAGCTGTGAATCCTCAGCGGATATATTACAACGAGTACGTCAACACCCCATCAGATTTCTTCGTCATCAAAATCGATCTCTTCCACAGGGAAGTCACCGACTGTGACTTTTGTAGGGCGTACGAACACTCCGTAGTTCGGACGACATGTAAAATACTGCACCCCTTTGAGACTAGATGTCCAGATGAGTATCGACAAATGATACGAGGGTTCAAACTTACGACCCGTCATTCTTGCCCATCGGCTCATCATACTCGACACCGACCCAAAGTCCAGCAGCAAACTCAGTCTGACCAAAAAACCGAACTGCACCACGCTTATTCAAGCCCGGTTCTGTTGATTCTACCTCGCAGCGTGATCCGATGGGGATGTTTACCGTAGGATCAGGAGTAGGTTCTGTTGAAGAGGGCGCAAAGCGCCCTACTTTATGTCTTTGCTTGTAAGCCAACACGGAGTCTTTGAAATAAAAGAGAATTAGAACCAGTAGTAAATAACAAGGAATGACTGATTGATCACCAGTTCGTTGTGCGTATGCGTCGTCGCTGAGCTCGAACTTCTCTACTTGCGATACATCGGAGAGTTGACCCGTAAACGACGTCGAAGGGTTCGTATCTACAATCTACAACAAACGATACCAACATATGCATAAACGATTGCTTTGTGAAGATTCGAACGGAAAATACCTTGATCGTCTGGAAATCCCGAACACCGTAGTACCCAAGCGGCTTAGCATCATCATCCAGCTGCGCGACGACCTGAGAATCGTCATCGCCATTGTGCAACAATATTTTCTGATTCTGAACGGGGATGCCTGTGATGAGCTCTAGTTTCGCCTAGATATTGGGTGGTGCACGAATCATGATCATATGCGGGGTTGTCTTTAGTGTCCTGCAAGATGTGTTATGGTAGACTACGCAACCTTGAGTTGTTGGATCGTTACGTGGAGGTCGAAGCGACGCTCAGAACGGGTGTCTGGGGATACGACGAATAATTTGACGATGGATGTCATTTTGGATCAATGAACATCGATGTTAAATTGGCTGGAATAAGAATTGCAATTGTTACTACGAATTGCCATAAATAGTATGTCATCCGCACATGACATCATAAGTTGTCCGCCAAATATAAAATTCAAAATTCAACATCGTCGTCAACATGCACATGGACTCCTTCGGAGTGACGTCTGGCTCATTCGTTGTTGCCATTCAGCTATGATGCTTTTTTTGTCGTCAAAAGACAGCAGGATCGGAAAGGCACCATCACAATCATCAGGAGCATCGTGGGTTCATCAGTAAACCACTTTGCACTGTGCAGCGCTGTACAGCGCTGTACAGCGTGCAAGCGCTACAGCTTGGTCCCAATTAGCCAGTCCATCACAGCGACACCTTGCGCTGTGAATCTCTGTACAGACACCTACAGACCGCCCAGTAATTACGAAAATCTACTTGAATTGCAAATTTTTTCGCTGTCCATCTCTGTACAGACACCCACAGAGCACTCAGAGACCCGGAGCTGTACAGACATTTGCTCGCTGTACTGCTTACACACACTGGACAACACAAAAATTTTAAAACAAAAAAACAAAACCAATATATTGAATCACATGACCACGACAAACAGTAAATACAATGATACGTGCGCCAAACACGATAAATGCTTGATATAAACTGGGGAGCGGGAATACGAAGCTTTTAGTCAAGAAGAATCTGCAGGTGGTCGTGTCTGGCATCAACAACTCCTTCGAGATTCATAGCTGCAGCCCTGTACAAATGAAAATCAGTAAAAAAATTATCAGAGAGAAAAGATCCTCACCATCCCGCTGCAGCCCATTCTCGCAGTTGAGCTGACAGCCTAGGCCCATGATACGCATCCTCAAGGATATGTTTGAGCAATTCGAGCATCCGACAATAGACGGGGCCGTAGTCCTTGGTGGAAAAGTTTGGGTATGACTTCCCATGTCCGTTTTTCACAAGACCGTCGAAGACACAATTGAACTAGTTTCAAGACAGAAAATTAACACATGACATTGGCGAGGGAGACGAAATTACCGCCGCAGCAACCAAAGCCAAACATGAGAGTGGCAATTCCGTGCTAAAGGTCTCCGGCATCCTTCGTGCAATTCGATATGGTCCTGTGTAAAAGAATGTGATGACGGCTTCACGAAGGGCGGGATGAGCGAAGTTTCGTGTTCTCCCCTAGAAATCTTCCATCAGTAGAGTTGCGATCACCACAAGATCACTTACCTGATCGTCCACCCCAAAGCGTAAGAAGAATGCTTCCTTGATCAATTCAGCAGCAGTGTGCTCGACCCAAGCAGCACGTTCCTGAACGGGGACAGAAAGCGGAGGAATAAGCAAATATGATACTGGTGCAATGCTTATGGCTGTTTTCTTCAAGTCAGATCGCCAAGTCGAAAGATCGTCGTACAGCTTTAATACAGACTGTCAACGAGATATTGGCACAAAGTCAGTTATGCACGCACCAACCGAGTCATATTAAATTTGTGTTCTGGCCAAACCCCTGCATCAGAATATGACATATTAGTTCGAGAACGAATGAGAACGAACAAGTGCCTACCAGCTTCAAATTGTTTACCGTTCGTATCCCACACAACCAATACTGCAATGAGAACTTCAGTGATTGTTCCTGGAAGATTCTTCACCAAAGTTGGAAACGGGTTCTCCAGGGCGTGTTGCGCGCGACATTCTACTTTGGCGTCCTCCAAGAAACTTTTCCAGCGTGGTCCGTACCAAGATAATTGATCGGGTGTTGGCCCACCACGCGATGACCTAGACTTTTTGTTTTTCAATGGCTGAACATCACACTCGGACACTTGATTCAGCAGTTCGAGGGATTCAGGATCAGGAAGACGGGGCTTTCCGTTTTTCTTATGATGGCGTTGTAGTACATCGTCAGGCTTCGAGGTGATGGTCTGCTCGATGGTGAGTGTCAATTAAAATGGTCTCCCTGATCTCACCTCAATGTGTTGGGATGCTTGCCGCCGCGGTCCTGGTGAGATATCCGGAGGGTCCTTGAAAGAAAGGCAATGGTAAGCATGATACAATTGAACGATATGGCCATACCTGAGAGCTTTCGTTCCGCTGGATTAACAATATAAAATGAGAGTTACTCCCGGCTTGAGCAGAAAACTTACCGAGGTTTTATCAAGGCTCGTCTGGGCAACTACATCATCTTCATCGCGTGAGTACTGGAACTGAATTTCAGGTGTGAGAGGGCGAGCGACTGGAGATTGCGAAGGTGGTACATCCTCCACAAACCCTATAACATTGAATTAGTGAAGCGAAATCACACGACGAGAATGTGTACCTGGGTGTTCTTTCTGGCGTCGGCCAGCCTCCCCCCAACCAAACTGCTGTGAGCTCTTGACCGTATCATCATTTCCCCCCTCCTCCTTGTCATCCTCTCCGCTGTCCTCTTCATCAGCATCTTTATCATTGCTATCATTGCTGTCATCACTGCTACAGTCTTTAGAGTCACTGTCATCAGATTCAAACGACGTCAGACGACGCTGAGCCCTAACAGTGTCATCATGCTGACGTAGGGCTGGATCTAAATTCTCCTCCCGAAAGACGGACCTTGGCAAAACCACTGGATATTCAGAGACAGCGTTCTGGGTATGTCGCTCAGCAATTGCATCCTGAGTTCGCTTCTCAGCGATAGCGTCCCGAGCTCGTTGCTCGGCAATGGCGTCTCGAGCTCGTTGCTCGGCAATGGCGTCTCAAGCTCGTTGCTCGGCAATGGCATCTCGAGCTCATTGCTCGGCAATGGCATCCCGAGCGCGCTGCTCAGCGTCCTTCGCCCCAATGGTGACATGCGGGTTGTGCAATGCCTGAATATTGGGCTGGGCAGTACCGGAATGAGCTATTTCTGTTGGAGCAACAAATCCAAACCTTCCACCAGGTTGCTGGGATGTAAAGCTGGGCCCTGTGGCGATAATGTCCTTGGCTGGGGCATCTGGAGCATCCCTAACGAGTGAGCTGTAGGGTGGAGGAACTGCCTACGAAACAATCAATATGAGTAACAGAATTAATTGGACGCCTACCTTTGAATGATTCTTTCGACCTCTACGACGCGGTTCTGGGGCTTGAGGATTGACTGGAACATTGAGACCAAGGGACGTTGTACCCTTACGTTCTTGAGTCCGAGGCTTGGATTGCAATACTGATCCAATCTTCTCCAGTTGTGCATTCCTACCTCCAGTTCCCGCGTTAGGGCGACCAGAACGCCGGGGAGCATTTTGTTCCGCTTCTGCTCCAGTCAGGCCAAGGGACACGAGGGGTACCGTGCTGGGTACCTCAGCAATGTCTGCAGCCCAAGACTTCTTTGGCAAGCCGGCCTTTGAAGCATCGGATCCTTTGCGCTTGCCAGATCATTTCTTCTTAGGACTGGCGATGGCACGAGGAGGCATGACTGTAATGAAGAACAGAGGAAGAAGTGACTCTGATAAATTATCCCAGACTTACGATGATTTTATACCATGGCTCATCCGTGTACTAATACTTAATAGCCGTATGGGTAGCGAGAGAAAAGTTTATCATTAATAAGAATGATAGTAATAAAGAAACATACCACCATGAGGATTGTTACTATCACGTCGTACTCCGAATCGATTCGCATGACTAGCGTGAAAAAACCTTCGTCGTTGGTAATGGTACTCATAAGAGAAATTGCCGATCACGTAAGCAAAAATGCTACACATAACATGAATCGTACCAGAACCTACTAGTAGTGATACTATATCAGATCCTGGCGTACTACTAGTATCTTGATTGTAAAAAGATAAACGCTTGAAAAAAGCTTGAAAAAGAACGATATAGTCAGAACAACAATATCATAGGTACCGGTCAGTGAACTATAGTAAAAACGCAACATACTAATAGTACAAGCCAGCGAGATTCTAGAAATACTACTGCTAAAGTTAAACATGTCATTCATACTAAGTCAGTGAAGAAGAAAAATAGCTGAATATGTGTAATGAGTAGGCTTCACCTCCTGGTCATGCGTCACTGCCCGATGCTGAGTCAGACTCGGTATCACTATGATGAGACTTTTGCCGCTTGGGTGCTACTACAGAGGGAGGGTCTGAAGCAATCCGTTTGCCCTTAACATGTTTCGTGAGAATGGCAGCATCATTCCTGAGCATGTCCACAGCAGATACGAGCTCCTCGTCGTCGGGGAGTTTGTCGAGATGAGAGTTGAGTACAGCGAGAATGGTGTCGAAGGTAACGGGGTGGATCATGTTGTCCACCAGAACTCTACGCCACTCTACTGCGAGGGGGATCAGCTGCTTGAAGTACGGGTGAAATTGGTCTGTGAGACGCTTTTCCTCTCCTGGATAAGCGAAAAAGGTGATCTTGAAGGCTGCGCACGATCCCAGGTCAAGGCTGGTCCAACGATCCACCAACAAATTGGGCAAGCGCTCCCGCACCATACCGTTGGGACCACAAAACTTGATGCAAACCCAAGCGAACACGAAAAAAAGGGACTCCAGGTCATCCGCATAGCCTTGGATGACGTATGATACAGGTAGCGCCAGAGAATCAGAGGATGATTTCGGGGTTTTTGGTTTGTCGACTGAATTGCGTCCCCGAGTCTCTTTCTTCTTCGCCATCTTCTTCCTCTTCGATTCCAGGTCCGCCTCCTGCTGCAGGACCGCATATTGATTGAGAAGTCCGCGTGACATGAAAGGGACTGTGCCCTGGCAAATCAATTAATGAACTGAATATTTAATGAATAAGGTGTACTTACTGTACCGCCAATAGGATATTTATGATCCGAGGCAATCCGAACGGCAAACTCCCAGTCAATAAGAAACCCTTCACTACCTTCAGGTTCGTCTAGGATCATCGCGTTGTTGAGACTACAGTCCCGATGCAAAATCTGACGTTCCTCCACCGCAGCTTGTTGAACTAACATCAAAGAGTATCAGTCCAAGACACCTGTACCCCAAAGTACTAAAAACTTACTCTTAACGATATCCCTTAGTGCCCGCACAAACTCCTTCAGTGTTCGGAACATGTGAAGGGGGCAACCACATGGCTTCAAGACAAGACGTACATGAGTACGACTAGTGCCCCTGGTACTCCGGCGTTCTTTCTGCCGATATTTTCGGGTAACATCGGGATCACCATCTGACTGTTCAACGACCCAATGATCCACCAGCTTTGGAACACCAGGGAGGCCATCCATCAATTCCAGCATCTTGATCTCGTTCAAGACTACATTGTCGTCCTTGCCTACAACCCAATGGTCTTTTATTATGTAGTCTTCATCGTCTAAAGTTGCCAAATAGCAAACGGTTCCGCGACCAACAAGACCTCGGCTCGCAAAAATGATTCTTCTTATAGTGTAGACCTTCTGCCCTACACGGATTTTACCGCAAGGTTCAGGTGATTGAGCAGAGTAAGGGAATTGGGAAGGGAGAGGGGTGACAGAATAGATGCTCTCGGTCATCTCAGCCTGGGGCATTTGGGATGCGAGGCTGAGAAGGGGAGCACTACGGGTTGCAGTGGGGTGCACTGGGAGGGAGGGGGGTGGGAAATGCTCTTCGTCCATCGAGTAATGTGTAGCGGAACCGCTCGGACCTTCTTCCGTCGAGTCAGAGTCACTAGAGTCACTAGCGACTACTGATTCAAGGGCATCACTGGACGACACTCCATCAGGATCCTCGGGAAATGGAAGGGAGGAAGTGGATACGGCAACAGTACAGTCCGTCGTACTTGGTCGGGCAGGAGCGTTTCTAATGGGACGATAGCAGTTGATATCTTTGAATCGGGGTGGTGAAACAATCTTTGAGAATGAGACTGTCGGATCATAGCCGACGCACTCTAGACTCCCGAAATTGATGGCAGCGATTATATGTGAAAATATGTCCGGTTGTTGGTAAATATCGAAGCGAGGAGACACGGCGCCACCAGAGTGATCATACATTAGGACTCTAAGGTGGCGATATTCATCTGTGAATGATAATATGAGAGCAAAGCGCCTCCATGGCTGTTCACTCATCATAATATAGGCATGAGTATCTGCAGCCTTCCCGAGTCGCATCGCAGGCCGGTATCGACTGTGAGTGAGTTCGGCTGATACCCTGATGTTCCCCCACTTTGCCGATATATCGTCAGATAGAACGAGATCTGGCTTGCGCTTGATGTCGCTGCCAGGTAATGCCTTCTGTGCACTGGCTGCGCTCCATATGCTGGTTGCAAAGCGCATTTCTACTAGTTTGGGCTGCGACGCTGCCAAGCAGCCAGCCAGAGCATTGAGAAACGCAGCAAAGATTTCTTCGTGAGTTGCTTTCTGCATATCATCACCCTCTGACTCGCCCTCTGACTCGCCCTCTGAGTCTGCGCCCGAACGACTACTACTGGCATTTTTAGGAGGGTCAACTGGAAGGGCCCAGTTCCAAGCCTTCGCTTCAGTATCGTACAGTGGCACAAGAGTATCGGGCGATGTCCTGCTGAATTTCTCGTTGATGCGTTGGTTGCGATAAAGGATTTTTCCGAATGGGATTTTAAGGCTGAATACATCGGGAAGAGGAACCGTGAAAGACTGAAATATTTTGGAGAGCAGGTGTCCCAGCGGTTGCGAGGCCTTTGGTGAACCCTCGTGAGTGACCAGACGATTGAGCTCGTCAGAGGTGATCTTGTTCATAGTATGGACGTCGGTGACATCGGGGATAGACAACAACGATGACAATTTGATTCCGTTGTCAACGGTCCTGAAAAAGAACGCCATTTTTTCGTACACGGACAATAATGGCACAAAGAACGAGAGCTTATCGCCACATAATAGCGCCCATCAAAACTCAGTACTCAGTTCGGTGATCTAAGAATAAAACAGACTAGAATAACTTCTGGCATAGGCTAGATAAGACCACTCAACCATCACGAACGTCGCACGGAAGCTACACCAAAAGCTACATGGAAAGGGGAAAATATACATTCTTATCCCAATACCTGTTGAGCCAGAACTGAGAAGCATGTTCCATGCTATTATATGGGGTGAGACGGTTGTCCGCACTTGCACCGAAGCGAGGGACAAGGTTAACAGGTGCTCTGAGCTGTGTCACAGGTATGACATCGCCCACCCAAGTGCCATTCGAACGCTTCGCTCGTTTGAGCAAGTGGAGCTGCGTACTTGGCTCACGATCATCAGCACCGGAGCTTTGAGGAACAATGTCAAAGTGATGCACGTAAACCAGAAAGTGGTCCTTCCATGACCAATTTGTGCCACTTTTTCCAACAGCACGCATGATAAGCCTGATTTGGCCAATCGTATGACCTGCGACTTGACAATAAGTAGAAATTCAGCGTGACATAAGATCATAACATACCACGAAGACCATCTTCTGGCCATAAGTACCTCGCCTCATTGTTAATGATGACTGTGTCATACCGGCCACATGTCCAGGGATCAGAAGGAGGTGCACAATTGAGGGTCTGCGCAGGCCGTATGATGCTAGCATCGTGGAAATTGGTGTCCTGCACCCGAAGTTTAAACCAGACTTGAAGTTTGTCGAAGGGAAGTGAAGCAGTAGGTCCAGCTCTTCTAGCCCCCCCAATAGTATGTATGTGATCCCTCCCATGAGTAGCCTCACGACGAAGAAAGTCGGCAATAGCTGGTCGTAAGTCAGGAAGACCAAACTTGATGGCAGCATCGTCAACAGATATGTTTCTGATAGAAGGATCGTAGGTGAGGTGAAACGCTGTGCGTTCGACAACGAACGAGCGCACTGGCACAGGGACTGTCCCCACTTCCCTGTGCTGGAGGACCTTGGCAATTCCGAAGTAATTTGTGATTGGACGCGAATGTCCAGGGTGTTTCATTGTCGTAAGAAGGTCTGCTGGGATATCGCGATCGTCGTCCACGTCGAAATCAACATTCTCATCCTTCTCATCGTCATCTGGATCCTGCTGCCCTGAGTCTGGGACATTGTCGAGCAGACTCATAGCGAGGTCAAAGCGGCGGCATTTATCAGCACGGTCAAGATGGCGACATATCTGGGGATCGTAATTATTATTATTGCTCGAGCGAGCAGGACTTTTGATTTCCGTTATGTGGGCATGCTCCGTGGTATCGGCTGTCCATTGCAGAGGAACTCCAGTGTTCCTTATGCTTGGAACTATGGACTGCATAAGCTCAAGCTTCGGTATGTACCAGTTCTCGATAACGCCGCCACGCTGACCACGACGAAATCCACCCTCTATAATAGCATCTTTGTTAGCGTGAAAATGATCAAGTGCAGTGGAAATTTGGGCGAGTAGGATGTCGTCAATTACGGGTGACTGTACGAGATATCGAAAGTCCATCAGAGCTCGTACAGCAGTCATCACTGCGCTAGGAATTGCATCCGCACTGACTGCAACGATCGAGCGTTGAATGTCGCGTTGAGTACGTCCTGTAACCTGTTTGAGTTTTGAAATCCCGCCATGAAAATGACGGAACCCAGTGACAGCCTGCAACACAGAGAACCGAAAGTCAATCTCTGTATCACCTACTGCGCAAATAAGCCACTTTGCGTCGTGGTCGTAGAACTCGCGATGAATGAGGTGAAGAAATTCGGGAGTGAGAAAATGTGATGGATCACTGAGGACCCAATCCATCCAGAATGGTGCGTTCACGCCATTCAAACGAAACTTCTGTGCTTCGCGAAAAAATATCTCGATGTCGTTGGGATCAGCTTTACTCCGCGCAATGTCCAGCTGGGAGAGTGTAGTTGCTCGTGTGCGAGGCTCATGACGGAAAGGGTCTCCAAACTGTTTGTACATGGCCGTAGTGACTGGGGAGGTTTTCCCGCCAACAGCAGCCAGCATCATGGCCTCCGGGGTGTCGACAATGTAGCTCGCAAGTGGTGTAAAACAGTAGCGACTGTGTCCAACAGGGTCCGATAGCATGACTCCTTCGCGAGCAGCCAGCTTGAGTGGACGGAGAACAATATCTAAGCATTCGTGAATGAGGCGATCCTCAAGTACGCCTCGCATGCGTTTTTTCTTGTAGATGAATTTTGGGACGGGAAGTAGAGCGGTAAGCACAAAGGCATTCGAAGACGACTTGAGTCGCGTGGACATGCCTATGTTGGCAAGACTAATCAGAAGGGGGTGTGCAACTCTGTCACCCGTCATGGTTGATATATTCGTCTTGTCAGACGATAAGATGGTCCCCAGGAGTGTTGCACCTCTTGGTAGGGCCGACTGTCCGAAAATCGATAAGTACGACAACTCGCACAGATGAAACTATACATACCTGCATATTCCACGCATCATCACTAGTCATCCACTCTGAATATACACGGCACAGCCGCTGCGCAGTGCTATACACCCTGCGAGGCGTAAAGTCTAGATGATCGTGAAAGGCAGGGTGGTTGAGAAGGCCCGAAATACAATCTAAGGGATCACGCCAATACAAGACAACGGGCGATTTCGTGGGATGTGCTGTAGGTACTACTTGAGACATCCAGCGCAGGCCACTAGGCAACATTTCCGCTCTGCCACGCAGCTCCTTGGCCGAATGGAACGACAACGGAAGGGTCTTTATCTAAAGAAGACACCTTCAAAAATTGTATGTTATCAAAAAGAATTTATTACTCACCATGTCGAGCGAAAGAAAACTGTCTATCTTCCCCATGCTTAATCCAGAGCGAAGTAGCCATGACCCAACTTCCCAGTCTTTCTGGCCACTGAATGGATAATACGGGTTCGTTGCACGGTGCCTGCTGTTCTCGTCTGAATTGAATACGTCGAGGAACGTGTAGCCCCTGCCGTATGATCGAGCGCAGTCAGGATACGAGTCGATGACTTCTGAGTTACGAGTTGGTGTCCTCTCTTCGTAAGCCTGGCGCTCACTACTACTCCCTCCAAACATCTCATCCCAATCTCCAAAACCACCAGTCTCAATGTCGGGAATAGTATGTGGTCCGTCGTCCATAGTATTAGTACTCACAGGTTCATCGTCCATATCAGACTCAGAGCGCGAGCATATCAAATCCTGCAGCCATGTACTGCAGCCAGAGCGAGGTTGGCTCATGTGCCGAGCAACGGCTACATCATCCTTGAAACCACCTTTCCCGCACGAAGGACACTGGAATGTCATATGTAGTACAATCGACGCGTGAGATTCCGAGAAAGCTGTAAGTAATCCCTTGCGGAATCAATAAGCCATATTCTCAAAACACCCATGTCCAACGTACCAATCCACCTAAATATTTCTAGTGACGTACCATCATTGTCAAATATGCGCCCGCAAAACTCCAATAAGTGGCAAGCGAGCCGAACTTCTAGTGAGCCTCCCAGTAGCGGAATCGCTGACTTGTACGACGTGGTCAATGCTATTGGGTCAATGGTAAGTGACTGATATCTGACTCTTACTAGGCACTGCTCGTTAACGTGTGTACAGACCATCAATGACGTTGACGACTGTGAAGCCAACCTGATCATGGATCTCGCAAGGGCCCGACGTGATATAGTTAATGCGGAGAAAAAACTTGCTGATTGCATCGTGCGAGAGCAAGAGGTCATGACCAGTCTTTCAAGATACAAGTCTGTCATTTCCAAGCGGAAGCTTGACAAGGCCGATGTAGGACTAGGCCATATGCGTGTCACATTCAAAAAACACGGTCTTTCACATCAGCCAGCACACGGTTCTCTTGGTAAGTACTCTTATTATGTATACACTACCAACTAACCTCGTCATAGACTCATTCGCATCCTGCCGTCAGCTAACGATCCAGTTGGACTGATGCCTCGTCCCTTCTTTCAAATTGTGTCAAATAGTTTGTATTTAGCAGTACTGGTACTAGGCTAGTAGTATAGTAAATATGGACATAAAATTTTGTTCCATCTCGACGCTTGAATTGTGTGACTTCTAGTATGAAATGTTTGATCCCGCGGAACCAATTCATGTAGGTGAGGAGAAGACAACGGCGAGCGTAGTATACAGACTGTTATTGTAATTGATTGTAAAACAGCTGCAACATCCTAAGGCGACCGGTCCGCTTGTTAAATTTTAATTTTACTAAGTACTTTCAGGTACTACTACTACTAGTGCTCGAGGTAGCTATTTTATTGACAAACACTGTGAGGCTGTACATCCTGTGAGCTCTGTCTCTCTGTGGGTTACTGTTGAAAAAAATTCAATGCCCGGGAGAAATGTGCTGTGAGTGCTGTCCTGCTGTGGGTTACTGTAGGTTACTGTCGAAAAAATTTGATGCCCCGGAGAAATGTGCTGTGAGCGCTGTCCCTCTGTGGGTTACTGTGGGAAACTGTCAAAAATGTCGATGTCTGTGGGGAAATTTGTAGTTTACAGATGTTACACAAGTTTGACGCCGCTGCTTGGCTTGAGGTGTCTCACCATCAGTCATCACGATGTGTTTGGACCGAGTGGCTCGATTACGACTTGCTGGCTTAAAAAGAACTGAAAATGGGTCAGACATCATCTCATGTGCGAAGTATCGCCGAGGCGTCTTCAAAAGCTGAAATACAACAAGATTGTTGACACACCGAGCGTCACACACATGGACTCTTAACAAGTCGCGTAAATGATCCTTACGATCAGAGGTCCGAATACTAACGAAGTGTGCACCAGCAATAGTACCATAGTGACCACGACTCATGTAAGGAAAATTGTCGATGACGTGCCTCAGAGTAGGAGCAGTGACGGGCAAAAAACGGCCAGCTGGATACTGATCACGAAAAGCTCGTTGGACTCGAGAGACCTCATAAAACTCGAAAAACTTGCGTAAAACGCACGATGACACCACGAGCGAACCATCATCAAGAAGCTCCTGATCCGACACCACCAAAGAAACGGGAGGCACCAGGAAAGACGACGTCGACGAAACAACAGAGGAGGAAGAAGCTGCAGCCATCGCAACTTATTAAGATGTTTATACAAGCGCGCAAGACGGTGACGTCCTAATGGTAGAACAGGAGACCACAACCGAACGACGACAGGCGAAAAGGAGCTGACAAATCAATGACAGATCAGGATGCGAAAACTGGGCCGCCAAACCCGGTGAGATCGATATAAAGTTTACCATTGTAAAAAAAATTGTTATACCAGTCCCCTTAAGGGTCCTGGAAAATTCAAAATTCAACATCGTCGTCGCTTGAGACCTACATAAGTCCTACCTAAATCCCAGTGAGAAACGGTCCTAGCCATATCTCCGGAAAACGACGGAAATATTGTGACAATATTCACGTCAATTTCCAGAGAAAAATGAGACTTATAGTCGATGTTTAGCGACTCGCATCGAGCGAGATATTGTATCATTGATTGTGTTTGTGTACCATAGATTCTAGTATATTCCCGTAGTTCCCAATTGACTTGTGCATATTTGCTCATCAACGCAAATCGACCAAAAATAATTGTATTATGAAAAATTACAAATACAATACTCTATATACCATAGCACCCCCACCCGCGCATCAGGATGATGTAGTCCACTAGCTTCTGGCACATGGGAGTCCTTGACCGAAACAAATCATTGTCAGAATATACTTGCCAGGCAAGTAGACAGTACTTACAATGATGGCAGCTGCCTCGTTCTACAGCAATAGATATCAGTTAAAGTACATTAGGTAGCTTTTAATGGAACTCACCAATTGACTGTCTTGTAACGGTGTATCTGTTGAAGCCGCTGGATGTGTCGATCATCGGGACAATGGTATTGAGCTAGCGATGATGTAAAACAGTCAGTGAATGAACCTGACAATGCCAAATAACTCACAATGTTCAAAATATGTGCATATATGCACTGTGAATAGCGCTTACTTGTCACAAGAACGGCCGACGGTCGAGTGGGTGGGATCAGCAAATGGATTGAGCCATGAAAAAGCCTAATACTTATCTTGTTACATCAGTAAATTCCCACATTTCTTAACTTCCTTTTTCGAGACTTGCCGCCGGTCAAAATCCCAAAAAGGAGCGGAAAAGTCACTCGCAAAAATGGCGACACCCACTTGCCATCCACTTGCCACAAGGCATATAAGTTGGATAAGTAGATGCCTCCTCTTGAATTTTACTTTTCTACCTTTATTTTCGCTTTTTGAGCAATTATTTTCAATTATTCCTACAATACAAGCAGTGCAAGTCGTGCAAGTAGTGTAAATTGTAGCAACTTATTTCACTTATTTCACTTATTGTGCACTTGTTCAAGACAAAAATAACCGTATATCATTGCATTTGTATATTAAGCGAGACAAAAAGGAGAGAAAGCAATATGAAAGTACTGGTAAGTAGCGAAAACGAGACATTTAACATGCGCGCGGCGGGCAACAGTGAACAAACAAGCAGGGAACAGCGATGATGAATGACGAGAGGAAGGGGCAGTACAACTCTATAAAACAGAAAGTAGCACCGAAATCCGTCAGTTGGGACACTAGAAAGTGACAGAAAAGGACAGTACCAGGTATCAAAGATGAGTGCGCGCTCATCCTCAGAATCTTCTTCCACAGTGGGGGGCGCACCACGCCTCCTCGCAGCGATCTCCTTCGTGCGGCCCCAGACGTCCTGGAGGATCGACTCGTCGAGGCGATTGATGGACTTCATATAGCCCCTGGTTGCCGCACCAAAGTTGGTGTCGGAAAAGGCCTTTCGAGAGTTGCTGATCTTGCCTGAGGCTTTGTTCATACTGTGGGGGACTTTGACAGCATTGCCTTTACTGTTGACCTCCAGTTCACTGATGAGCGTCTTGTCACGGCCGATAATCTTGAGGGCGCGTTCCATCTGATAAATACGTCAGTCACGATATGATGAGGGGGTAAATGTACATGCCGCCGCAGTGGCGAGGCTAAGAGCGCCCTTCGCATGCGTGACCTTCCTGTGGCTCTCAATGGCGCCCCAGGTAGCACACCTGTGCTGTACGAGGACTTGAACAAGGAGTTCCGACTGAAAGGGTTTCTTGAATTGTCCGTCCTCCGTGATGCTACCATATAAGAACCCTAGTTTGAAAAGTAAGTTGTTTGCGAAATCTTCGCGGTCTTGGTCGGTCTGGACATCATCCTGTAATGACATGAAGTGTGTGAGTGCGGTGACAGCGGTAGTGCCCATGCCATTGCGCCATTCTGATAGCCGCTGGGTGGCCTAAGAAGAAACAAGAACGATCAGATACGAATTGCATCAAAGATCACTTACTAATGCCATGACAGGCCCATCAGTAGTCACCTTGTGCGGTATGTCCTTGTACACCGCGTCCCAGGTGTCCTGCACAGTAGTGCAGAGAACTGCCTCCAACTTGGGAAGAGCCCAAGCCCAGACCTCATCTTGATCTCCGATCGCAAAAATGAGAGTGGGGATGAATACTGCACTCCATCTAGCCACTGCCCGAGCACCTCCAGGAAGGTTCTTGATCCTGTAAGCAGAACGGGGGAGAATCTCCACCTCGACAGAGTTCGACACGGCGCCAGAAGTAGCACTCGAGATACTGGAAAGACTGCGAGTATGTGTGACGGAAGACTTTGTCCGCTTAGCCGCAGGAGCTTTGTGCTTGACGCCAACATTAGTCTACATGATTCGTAGTTAGTATGATTTGAATATTAATAACCGAAGCTTACTACCGCAGATGTGACCCGCAAGGACACTGGTTCAGATTCGGTCTTGACCACCACAGGTTTGCTGTGCCCCACAAATTCAACATCGGATGAAGGTGTATCCTCCTCGATGACGAAGTCATCATCGACCATGAAGTCGTCCCCAATCTGGTCGTCCTCGATCACGTCATCCTCGATCACGTCGTCCTCGAGCAAGTCGTCCTCAGGCAGGGCATCCTCAATCGCGTCATCATCGGTCAGGCCATCCTCCATATCTGCGAGTTTGCGCTTGACACTCGTCGCCAGAATGGTAGAGTGGGATGTTGAAGTTCGAGCGAGAGCTGCAGCTCGACGGATATCAGCATCGTAATATCCTCGGGGGACCTGTGTAGAAGGAGGAGGCTCGAGATCAGATTCCATGTCAGTGTCGGATCCATAGTTAACGAGGGAAGCTACTACTGGGGGGGTCGCCTCAACATTCATTTCATCGTCGGAAACGTCAGGCTGAATTGCGTTGATCTGTCGAGGAGTCAAATTGGCATTGCGATGGGATTGATTTGTTCGTACTGAAGTATCAGGGACCTTAGAATAAATCTTGACGCCCTGGTGATGCGCTGCGTTGCTTGAGGAGACAAGTGCGTTCGACCCTAAAGGGGAGGTGAGTACAGCAAAGATCTAGAGGTATGCGCGGCAACGCGAAGCGCGAGAAAGCGCAAGTGCGCGCAAGGTACGAAGGCGCGGGAATGCGCGCGCGTATTAGCGCGAAGCGCGGGAAAGCGCGCGCGTGTAAGCGGAAATAAAAGAGACTAAGCTTAAGTGATGATATAAAGCAATATAAGAAAAGATAGATGCAAAGTGTAGACCAATAGACTTCTACTATGTACTGCTAAGTAAATAGTGGGTGATAACTAGTAAGTTCAAGGGAAAAGTAAGGTGTGAAAGGTAAGTAAGTAATAGTATGTACTGCTGGCGCTTATATAGCGCGCCTAAGCGCGGTCATGCGGAGCCGAAGCGCTACCGAGTAGGTATGTAAAGATATATATAAGTGAGAATTCATGATAAAAATAAAGGTGGAATGATATGCTAATAAAAGAAATGGAAATATACGCACTAGGTTAATACATAAGAAAGAACTAGATAATTAAACTCACCTGAGCAGCTATTGGTTTGGACATACGGGCAAGGGCTTGAGAGCGCTCAACTGATTCAGCCAGATCATCGTCTGCAAACAGGGTCGTAAAACGATCTGCCACGTTGTCAGCCCCAGCATCGGCGATAGTATTGATGGGCGTGAGTGGGGCACCACCGCTACTGATAGTACTCCCCATGGTAAGTTTGGAAGAGGGAGCAGTACTGGAGAAGTCGGAAGGCATCGTAGATGGTCTTTTCCTCAATGCGTTGGAGGATGGCTTAGAACCAACACTGGCAGCGGGAACTTCCGTCCTCCAACCCGGGATACGCTGGACAGCAAAACCAAATTTTTGAGGACCTGATGTAGTGCTATCATCATCATGCACCATTAAATTGAAGAAGAAAAGAGCCGTTTCAGTGAGATGGTGCAACATAGTTGAGAAGCAAACGTCTTACACATCAGCAGACTTCTTATCGTCATCACGTGCCATCGTTGATTCATCGATAAGACCCGCTGCTTCGATTGCATCTCTTACTGGCGTCTTCACTGGTAACACTTTCCTCTTCTCCTTCTTCTTGCGTGACCCCGGCACTCGCACCTCTTCCTCTGCATCACTCCCAGGATGGTCGACGTTAGCACCGGCTGCTAATTTACCTCTAGCCCCACCACCCTTGCCATTAGCGCTAACGGCCTTATCTTCGGCCATAGTCAAGTTGGAGGTCTCCATGACTTTTACAGCCTTTTTTACGGGGCGTGGGCGTGGGCGGGGACGAGTAGGCTTTGGCGCATCAACACGTGCGGCTGCTTGGTCTGTCTCCATTTTTTTCTGAAATACAGCAATGCGGTTATGTCCTTCATGAACAGCCATTTCACTTGCCCTCTTTTCCTCCTCTACACGCTGATCGTCAGCGGCCTTTTGAGCTTTGGTACGTCTCTTTGTGTGGCCTTCGCCCCCGGTCAGGATATATCCTGGGTGCTGAGTTGCATTTTTAGCTCGAGTCGCCACACGCCTCGGAACCGCGCTGGCAAGCTGAGACATGGTATTGATGGAAGGTTTGGGAGGCTGGAGAACGAGAATACCCAACCAGTGGTGGCGGACGACAAGGTAAGTTTCGTCACAATTCTTCAAAAATTGTAGCCTAAGCTGACTCTGAATTCATACATATGACCCTACTTTGCTCTGACGTACCCACTAATATACTAGCGCGATCTTTTGCAGTCGCCGTTAATATTGGGAGTCTCTACCATTTTTCAGGCACTCCGGATAATATCAGTCCAACGCTTTGCCTGTGAGACATCAATGTCATGGTTCTTTGACACCTTTCCGACGAGGAGATAGTCTACTAACACTCCCCGCACCGTTAGTACTAGTTCTTGTTTGTTGGCGCAGTGAGACTGAGGTATACCACCGCTTTTCCAGTGTAGAAAGCTTTTTCGGTACAGTTTGCTCGTGTCCGAGCCCCAAATCTGGCCTCCATTATCAAATTTGTCACATTGGTACCGGTGATTATGGACGGTTGCACCCCAAACCTTGAATCTAACGGTTAGCCTTCAGAACCTTCGTCAACATCCAGCATAGCACACATGCCTCCCCGTCGTGCTCACCACCTGCTTCAGCTTCCATGCCCAGTTCCAGGATGTTCACGCTGGTTTCGAAACCAGTCAGGTCTTACACAACACAGGCGCTCGCTTCACCCAACTTTACCTGTTTCAGCACCGTCCCCTCAGGATCATCCCCGGCCATCTTGTTCACCCTCCCGCCCTCGAGATTTCTCACTGCCCCCTCCGGATTTTTCACCTCCACCCCGGTGTAGAGACTCGTGTGTCTCATGGTGTGATATGGCAGGTTTCACTAGGAAGTATACAGCACAAACTCGCAGCGTCATTCTGTGCGCTACCCACAGCTATCTCTATATGACGCGCAGCTTTCCCACGCAACGCGCGCCATGCGCGCACCATTCCCGCGCTTCGCGATGTATACGCGCGCGCGCGTTCCTGCGCTTGCGCGCCCTATGGCGCCAGCCATCCAGAAGCATCCATCCACTGTCCACCAAGCTCCCTAGTGCGTATATTTCCATTTCCTTTATTAGCATAGTTCCACCTTTTTTTTATCATGCATTCTCACTCATATATATATTACATACCTACTCGGTAGCGCTTCGGCTCCGCTTGACCGCGCTTAGGCGCGCTATATAAGCGCCAGCAGTACATACTATTACGAACCTACTTTTCCTACTTTTCACTTACTAGTTACTACCCACTTACTACTTAGCAGAATATAGTAGAAAGCTATTCCTTTACATTTTGCACTCTTATATCTCCTATCTTGCTTTATATCACTACTTAAGCTTAGTTTCTCATTTCCGCATACTCGCGCGCGCTTTCCCGCGCTTCGCGCTAATACGCGCGCGCGTTCCCGCGCCTTTGTACCTTGCGCACACCTGCGCTTTCTCGCGCTTCGCTTAAGCGCACACTTCTAGATCCTTGCTGCACTCACTTCCCCTATAGGGTCGAACGCACTTGCTTCTCAAGTAACGCAGACTAGGCAGCGCGCGACCTTACAACTTTTACAGATACAGTCAGGAGCTTCTTTTGTTCCTCATTGTATTGTTGTTTCTACAACTGGAGCCCACTGCGAGGGGAGCAGTCAGCAAGATCTAGTTCCGCGCATTTCGCGCATACAGGTCAATATCTTTGCATTTCAAAAGCTAATCATTTTCTAGTCATGCATTCTCGCGCCTTGCGCGCGCGCAATATTAGCACGCCTGTGCGCCTCGCGCGCGCACCTTTCTCGCACTTCACACTATTTAACGCATAAAGGTCAATCTCTTTGCATATTCAAAAGCTAACCAATTTCTAGTCACGCATTCTCGCGCTTTCCCACCCCTGTGCGCCTTGCGCGCGCACCTTTCACGCGCTTCAATGCCCTTCAGAATGCCCATCCGCGGCACAGCAAACGCGCCCAAGTTCGATGGCACTACAGACAACCTCGCCGAGTTTATTGACACCTATGAGCAGCTCGCTGATGATGCAGGACTCCAAGGACTCGACCGCATCAAAGGTATTATCCGCTACCTTGAGCGCGACGATCAAGAACTATGGGGCGGAATGCCCGAGGCGCAAGTAAGCGATTACGACGCCTTCTTAGATGAGGTGAAGGTAATGTATCCTGGATGGGACGGTAAAAGGCGCTACGCGCTCGCAGCGACTTGCGCGCCATCGCGCGCGAATACGCTAACAAACCAATGCTCTCTTGCACAGAACTAAGCAATTACCTGCGCGCATTCAGGAAGATTATGCAGCCACTCATGGACGAAGACCGTATTGGAAAGGCCGAACGCGACCACTTATTCATGGAAGGAATCCCTAGCGATGCTCAGGCGCAAATCCGCTTGCGCCTTATGATCAAGTTCCCTGACCACCACCCATACGACCCATACCCATTCATGGACGTCTTCGCAGCTGCGCAGTTCCTATTACCTGCGCACGCTTTTCCCGCGCCAAGCGCGCCAGTTAGCGCGCCCATAGTAGCACCAATTGCCACCTTAGTCACAGCAACTGTGCCAGTGCAAGCTAAAGTGGCTAAGTACAAAGATCAATACCACGCGAGTCGCGCAACGCAGGATACGACCATTAGCGCTAACGCAACAGCTGGACTCTTCTATCGCGCACCCTCAGAAGCTGTACTTGACAAAAGGCCACCAGTTCCTATTCACGCGCCTCACGCGCGCGCCTTTCCCGCGCCTTCGCGCGAATCACGCGCACCTCAACCATTAACTGCACCAGCATGCAAAGCCATACCAGAATGCACCACCTTAGATCACGAACTCGAGCGCGCGCTTGCTAAGCGCAACCAGAAGCACACCACAGGCGCCTCTTCACCTTCACCATCAGCATCATCTCCTTCGCAATCTCCATCATCACCAATCGCATCGCTAGTCAGGGATGACTCTAAACATCTATTGCACACTAACGCGCCAGTTGAAACACGCGCGCCTATCGCTATCGCATCGCGCGCGCCTATCGCCATCACCTCGCCAGCAGTCAGGGATGACTCTAATCATCCATTGCACACTAACGCACCACTAGAAACATGCTCGCCCCTCGCTATTGCATCGCTTACGGAAGAAACCTCGCCAATCGCACCATCGCCATCACCGCTATCACCACTCGCATCATTAGAGGTCAGGGATGACCCTAAACATCAATTGCGCCTTAGCGCGCCTATAGAGGAGCCTCCTACCGCATCAGAGGCTCAAGTTGCACCTTGCATCAACCAGAGTTTGCCTCTGGTAACTCCAATTGTCACTAACGATTGCGCGCATGTCGCGCTTTTTGCTTCCAGTGACTATCGCTTGCCAGTACCGTAAGCATCCGTGCATCATGCTGCACATCCACCAAGCGGAGCATGTCTCAGGCGACCCTGGCGCAACTCAGGCGCACCATATTGCGCCTGAGGACGCGCAATGCGCGCGCCTCGAGGTATTGTATATTTACCCTCATCTCATTTCGCGTTTTCTGTCTCTTTCATGTTTGAAGCTCTTAAGGAGCTATATGATGATTCCAAACACTTTAATTTCATCTTCTCACCACCCCTTGTTCACGCGCCATGATCACGCGCATCGCGCAATACGCGCGCGCGTTCCCGCGCCTCGCGCATTCATAATTGTAGCAGAGTTTTCATGCTATGTGTTTCTATCACTTCTCCCCTTTTAAATTGCATTTCTTTCATTCAACACAAGGTATATTACAATCAGTCATCCAGGCGCGACTTAGGCGCGCGCCTGACACATACATACGCGCCTAACACCCCTATCATCACCTTTAACTTCGCACTTCCCACATTTATTCACATTCTTCGCGCTTTTGCTTACCATGTCAATTTCATTCCTGCGCGCCTTGATGCGCACTATTCCTTTCACCTATGCGCCTATTGCGCCTTGATATACCACCCTTACAGCCCATTTGCGCGACATTTGCGCCTAATTCCACACTATATACATTTCTCGCTAACACATTTGCAGAGAAATGGCCATTCCTCGCGTGTTCGGCCAATATAATCAAATTCGCGCGAAATCGCCCCAAGGCGCGCACATCGCGCGCACCCTATCAGCTTGTAGGGCGCCCTACACCCCTTGCAGCGCCTCCCATTGGCGCGCCTTCAACCTGCAGCGCGTTGTGCAGGAATTCATTCTGCCAGTCACAAGCCCCCCCCAAATACGCCAGCCTTGCGCATTCCAACCCTACCTTGGGTAAAGCGTCAGCTCGCAAGAGACGCGAAGCGCGCTAGTCACGCGCGCTCGCACGCGCTCAAGGAGGAGGATCGAGCGCTTCAGCGGCGCATCAAAGGAGGAACATATACCAACACTGTTTCATAGGATATTGTTTGTTTTACCCTGGGTTTCGTCCAGTGCTCTTTCATTTCATTTTCTCTCATTATAACACTGTCCAAAAGACTAATAACACACTGATATATGCATATAGGAATCACCTAGAAGAAAAACAACCATAGATCGTGCCCACCTAGCTCAATAGTATATTTCCTCTTCGCACGCATGACGCGGCACCATGCTCCTTTTTACCTTAGAACGCGCACATATGCGCGCAGTCTTCCCACGCTCACGCGCATATACGCGCAATCTTCCCGCGCACATACGCTTCATGCGCGCGCGGTGCGCGCTTCCCGCGCCTTTCTCATAGGAAGGTGTAGATGTTGACAGCTGCACGAAGAAGACAAGTCGGATAGGACATCCGCAAAGTTTACCATTTTCCCTTCATATTTTCACTTATAGTTTTACTCATGCTGTTCAAACCTTTAGCAACTAATATTTAGCACGCCTAGTAGGACTTGGTTTGGACATGGATTGGATTGCTCCTGGACTGCGCCACTTCGCACCATCCCCACAGAATACAACACATGCGACACTCATGCGCGTTCTCGCGCCTTGCGCGCGCGCACTTTCCCGCGCTATATGGATATGCGCGCATCTCGCCCACGCTTTGCGCGCCACATCCATATCACCCTTGCATCATCGCCCCACACCCATGGCACATTAATCACATCAGAGTCACCCTCGCAATCCACCATGCTACACTTCATTCCCGCGCCTTCACGCATAGCGTGCGCACATTCTCGCGCCTCGCGCGTAACATGCGCGCAACTTCCTGCGCTTCACACATACCATTCTTATGATCACGCATTCATCGCCCAACAACCAAAGCATCGTACATGCATCGCACATGCATACTATCACGCGAAACCCTCACCACACACGCGCTGAGTGGGGACACTCAGAATTTAAGTCCCTGGGAGATGTAGAGACTCGTGTCTCATGGTGATATGGCAGCTTTCACTAGGAAGTATACAGCACAAACCGCAGCGTCATTCTGTGCGCTACCCACAGCTATCTCTATATGACGCGCAGCTTTCCCACGCAACGCGCGCCATGCGCGCACCATTCCCGCGCTTCGCGATGTATACGCGCGCGCGCGTTCCGCGCTTGCGCGCCCTATGGCGCCAGCCATCCAGAAGCATCCATCCACTGTCCACCAAGCTCCCTAGTGCGTATATTTCCATTTCCTTTATTAGCATAGTTCCACCTTTATTTTTATCATGCATTCTCACTCATATATATATTTACATACCTACTCGGTAGCGCTTCGGCTCCGCTTGACCGCGCTTAGGCGCGCTATATAAGCGCCAGCAGTACATACTATTACGAACCTACTTTTCCTACTTTTCACTTACTAGTTACTACCCACTTACTACTTAGCAGAATATAGTAGAAAGCTATTCCTTTACATTTTGCACTCTTATATCTCTATCTTGCTTTATATCACTACTTAAGCTTAGTTTCTCATTTCCGCATACTCGCGCGCGCTTTCCCGCGCTTCGCGCTAATACGCGCGCGCGTTCCCGCGCCTTTGTACCTTGCGCACACCTGCGCTTTCTCGCGCTTCGCTTAAGCGCACACTTCTAGATCCTTGCTGCACTCACTTCCCCTATAGGGTCGAACGCACTTGCTTCTCAAGTAACGCAGACTAGGCAGCGCGCGACCTTACAACTTTTACAGATACAGTCAGGAGCTTCTTTTGTTCCTCATTGTATTGTTGTTTCTACACCGGCCATCATCTCCCATACTTCCTGATCCAATTCAAGAGGATGTACACAATGATGCAGAATTTACTGACACGAGCGAGCGTTGCTATCGCACATACCATTCAACATTAAATGGTAAGTTTCATTCAAGTTTGAGTACTCCGTTTTTGACTCAAATGTACGCTTAGGACGACCATGCGCGGCTGATGGGACATTTCTGCCATATGGCACCCCTCCGACTCCTGTGCCATTGAAGGCTCCTGATGATTGGAGCCCATATCGCACTAGGATTGAGTTTGAGGCGGCAGAGTTCGCATTCAAAAAATGTCATATGTCGGCAAGAAATTTGGATTTCTTGTGTGACCTAATGGCCGCGACTCTCGCAAAACACCACGACACCCCTCCATTTGCTGATCACAAAGATCTGCACAATGTCATAGATGCGACGCAGCTTGGTGACGTCCCTTGGCAGTGTTTCTCTGCTCAATATACAGGAGAACGACCTGAGGTTGCCCCACCGTGGATGGACGATGAATTCGAGGTCTGGTATAGGGACCCCCGCGCAATGGCGCACAATATCATCGCTAACCCTGACTACAAGGACGAAATCGACTATGTACCATATCGTGAATACGATGCATCGGACGCCACACGCCGATGGAAAGATTTCATGTCCGGAGACTGGGCATGGAAACAAGCAGTACGTCTTCCATCTCTTTCTGATATCGCTCGTAAATAGTATAGCTAATATTTCATCAAGGACACCATATCACAAGATCCAGAAACACACGGATCCGCTTTGGTCCCAATTATTCTCGGTAGTGACAAAACTACTGTCTCTGTGGGCACTGGTAATAACGAATACTATCCCCTCTACGCCTCGATCGGTAATGTACGCAACAACGTGCGACGCGCGCACCGTGATGCTCTTGTCATCATTGGTTTCCTCGCCATACCCAAAAGTACGTATATTCATATTTTAAATTTCGTTTTCCGTCATCTGATCTGCATTTCAGCTGACAGGAGTCATTCTAAAGATGACGCATTTCGGATATTTCGCCGCCAGCTATTCCACAGTTCGCTATCCGTGATTCTCTCCAGCCTCAGACCTGTTATGACCACGTATGAGGTCGTGCGCTGTGGAGATGGTCATTTCCGGCGCGTTATATATAGTCTAGGACCCTACATAGCGGATTACGAGGAACAACTCGTGCTATCCTGTGTTGTCAAACATTGGTGCCCGAAGTGAGTATTGGCACTTGCAGTCAGTATCCATTCACACTAACAATTTGTGTAGATGCATTGCAGTTCGCACAAACCTTGATGGTGGTGGCATCTACCGCACCCGCGAGTTTACTGATTTCTTGATCAACGAGCTACACGCAGATGTATTGTGGGATGAATTTGGTCTTATTGGTGATCTCGTCGTGAGTGGAACAAGCCGCTCTTCAATACCAGACTAATCTATTTTGTGTAGCCATTCACTAATGACTTCCCCCGAGCTGACATTCATGAGTTGCTGTCGTTTGACCTTCTCCACCAGCTCATTAAAGGGGCCTTCAAAGACCATCTCGTTGATTGGGTATCAAAGTACCTCAAGGCCGTACACGGGACCAAACGATCAGAGGAGATCAT